>NC_091693.1:90155000-90464375 GCF_041296265.1 Equus caballus | reverse complement strand
TAACATCCCGCAGAGAAGCTTGGGTTCTCCTCATGGCCACTTGGAACACAAAGATGCTCTTAACTGAGACAGGAAGGGTGGGAGTTTCCTGAGCGGATGGAAAGCCGGGCCTGGATCTGGAGACTTCTGTGTCCGTGAGGAGGTGCAGAGAGTGAAACTACCTTTTCGATGCTTTTGAGTCTCCTCAGATGATGGAATGAGGTACAGACTGTTCTCCTGATGGCTTATATTTTCATGCGATGGATGTGGCATAATTCACCAAACCATTGCCCTCGGGACAAAATCTAAACTACACACGGCCTACAGGCCTGTCCCCCCCAGCTCCTGCTGCCCCCTGAACCCTGTTCCAGCCCTGGGAGCCCCCAGGTTCTTGGGCCAGCTTCTTGCTCTGGGCCTTTGCATACGCTGCTCGTTCTGCTGGGACAGTCTTTCCTCTGCCATCCCGTCTTCTGATCACCTGCACACATGCGCACAGTTCAGTCTAAGGTCACTTCCTCTGTTAGGTTCCCTCTACTAGGAGCTCCTGGAGGAAATGTTGTAAGTACTTGACCGGAGCGTGAGACAGGCTCCTGCTGTTTCCGTTGTGCCTTCATTAAGTAGTGAGATGCACATTTTTCATCTATTCTTTTTATTCATTTATATTTACGCTAATATGAATTGTCTCGTGTCCTTTGCCCACTTGGTTCTGCAATCTTCATGTTTCCTGATCACTTTTTATAGGCTCCTTGGGTTGTAGTGATGTTAGATTGGCATCACTGTGTTCCCTGTAGGTTCCCCTCTATTGAGATGTCGCTGTGTTCATCTCACGTCCTTCAACGTTTTCGTGTGCTCGTGTCTGACACGCTCCCCCTGGGGACACTGACCCTATACTCGCAGAGCCGGCACGCCGGGATCCAGGACACATTCCACTGTTTGTTCTTGGCTCATATCCGATTAGATTCCTTCTCCTGTGTGATTGAGATTATGGGTCTGCGTTTACACGCGTGTCCTTGGGCTCAGCCGGTGGGCACTAATCATAGTGGTGGGGGGTCCTCTTCTGCCATTTGTTGAATACACTTTCCTTGCCCTTTGATTTAAGGTGTCTTTTCACTAATTTAGAAACAATGTCATTCGAACTTCAGCATGTCCGCCTGCGCGGGGCCAGGTCCTTTGTCGTCACTCTAGGTTTTAGGGAAAGACTTTCGGGGGGCAGAGTACCTTCCTCTGTGTTTGTCCACCCATCATTCCCGGGCTTGGTCTGTGGGTGCAGCAGCGATGCCTCTTGGGGCTAAACTCAGAGGCTCCAGGGCAAAGTCTGAGCTGGGACCTGAAACTGGTGAGGCCCAGGGCATGTGCGTGAAGACCCACCCAGCTAATTCAGTCGTGTTCATGAACGTCATTAGCAGAGCAGAGCTTTAGTTTGTCCAGCGTTGGATCTGAAAACACACAGCCCCACACAGGTGTCCACACAAGGCTGGTGCCGCGTGAGCAGGACATCCACAGCCGTCCTGGTGCCCAGAGACACTGGGCTCCTCGGTGCTGGGTTCTTCTTTGACACAACAGTACATGGTGTACGAAGGGGATGCCGGTCTTAACCAAGATGGTCGATGAAGTGTTTCCTTTACAGGAAACCACCAGCCACGGACTCAGAAAGGTGGGTGGGAGAAGATCTCTAGATTTAGGTAATTTGCTATCTCTCTCTCTTCCTTGCCTCCTCGCGTCCTTGCTTTCTTGCTCGCTGGCTTTCAATTCAATCACACAACACCATAGTTCTTGCAAGTTGGTCCCTGAGAAAACCAGTCACAGAATCTCACATCTCAAGATGGGAAGCATTGTCAATATCAATACGCTGCATTTTCCATAAATCACGATGCAGAAACAAAGGGAGTAACAGGATCTTGCTGCTTCAGGAAGGGCTTGTAATTTATATCAAAGTGCTACAGGATTTAAACAGAAGCGTTGAGAGTCTCCCCACACCTCGCTCAGAAATGGGGATCTGTGTTTTAAAATGAATTAGTTCAATCTTTATCTTGAATTCAAATACAGCTTTTTTCCGCTCCTGAATCTTAGACAAATCTAATTAGCATTCCTTTTCTTTGTTTTTTTTTTCAGTCGATTACAATTTCTGCTTCTGGGTGTGTGTGTTGTGGAGCTGGGGGTGTTACACGTGTTTAAAATGTCTAAGGTGTTGCAGCTTTATTTGCGAGTCATGGACAGCGGCTGACGGGACTCATGAGCTTGGAGGAGAGGCTGCTGGTCCCCCGCCCTCGCTGCCCCGCGGCGTCCCTCACACTGTCGCTCTGTCGGTTCACTGGTTGTGTATTGTCCGTTGCTTGTCTCCATCTCCATCAGGAGCGGGGGCTTGTCTGTTCCAGGCATTGATGGCTTCCATGTGCCTGATGCCGGATCTGGGACATAATTATCACTCAAGAAATACTCGTTGAACTCAATTTAATCAACTCGGCCCTGAATAGTGCAGGTTTCTGGTGAGGAGGAGCCTTGGGCTCAGCGACACCATTCCCACCTCGTTCTTCACTCTTTTCTCTGTCTACCTTGTTTCTCTCGGTGTCGACTCTGCCCTCTGCACACAGAGGCAGGCTCCTCCGTGGTCCCTAAAGGCTCTAGCTCTAGGCTTCTTATCCAAAGATGGCAGGAGGGACATAGTGGCTTCGTCTTCACTCCCAGCAAAGGCCTGAGAGCCGCTCTGAACCTGCTTAGGTCACAGTCACTGTGGCCAGTGGGACAGACACACTGATGGCTCAGCCTGGGCCATGTGCCCCTGTCTGACCACCAGGATGGAATTAGCCTTTCAGGAGCCACCTGGGCCCACAAACGGAAATTGCAGGGCCACTGCAGAGGGGGACACGGGAATGGACGTCCACACTGCTCAACAAGGAGCAAAGACACATTAGCCGAGGGGGGCTGACTGTGACAAGCAGACAGAACGTGGGAAATCCCTCTGTTCCTCTATTTTATGCCACTGGAGCTGAGGTTACACTCAGCTGTGTGGTTACGTCGAGCTCATCTTCTCATTTTTGGGCCAATTTGAGATTTCCTAAGAGTTGGAGGAATCCTCTGAAAGGATTCGGGAGAGCAGCAGACGGAAAGCCGACCTTGTGGCCTCTTCACTCTGTCCGCTGAGAGAAGCTGCTGAGTCTTGAGAGAAGCAGTCACGTCACCCTTTTACTTCTTGTTCTGCGCTAAGTGCAGCAGTCACTGCTCCTTCCTCTCCAGACTTGTTGTCTGAGTTACAGAGCAGAGAGAGGCTCCAGGGCGTGGCCTGTGGCCGTGAACAAGGCAGCACCTGAGTGGCTCCTGGCAGGGCCGAGCCTGTGGCCGCCCACAAAGGACGGGCTCGCTGTGGCAGCTGGCCGCCCCCCTTGCCCCTCCTCTCCCGTGTGTACCAACTCAGTGTTCAACCCCAGGGAGAATACGGTTAAATCTGGCCGCCCGTAATTCTCTAACGGGGGGGCTGCAACAGGTGTGCATGGGGAGATGGTGCAACCTGCCTGGATTCAAGCTCTGCCTTCACTGCTTTGCAGCTGTGTGACAAGGACGAGGGACACAAGGCTTCCCTGCCTCAGTTCATTCATCTGGGAGGGGAGCGAACAGTGGGATTGTGTTAGGGCTCAAGGATAGAATATATGTAAAGTTCTTAGACTGCCCCTGGTTCATAATAAGTTAAAGTGTTAGCGCCTTCCCCTCCTTCTGTTCCTATCCCCTCACCTTCCCCCAGCTCCCTGTCCCTTTTTCCAGATCTGGATTTTCAACATCTTAGTTGTACAAACTGTCACCATGTCAGGGGCCTTTTCTGAGCCTCCCATTTGAAATAACTCAGGAGTTACTTTCTCTCGCACCCTCTGTTCTGTCTCTACACCCACCTCAATTGCAGTTACATATTTATTTGCTTTTGTTTACTGTTCATTATCTTTGTCCATGAGTAGAATTAAAATTCCATGATAGCAACGTCCCGGGCCCCTTCATCCGTCGCTGCATGTGTTATGTGTCTCTGTACAAAACAGGTAGCCAATAAATATTCAGGAATAAAAACCTGAGTCCTTGAACACCTGGGGAACTGCAAAGAGAAGCCAAAGTTCTTTAGTGACTAGTAATTCGGTAACACACTGGGGCCGAGGCTGGGCGCCTCCCTGGGGGTGGGCGTAGGGGTGGGGAAGGAAGTGATCTTTCTATCTAAAGAGGAGCCGTGCAACTTGCGCATCTCTGATTTCCAGGCCTCAGCTGCAGAAGCAGGTGGACATGCCAAGCAGGAGGTGGAGACGGCCGTTGAACGGCTGGGAGAGACTGTAGACCAGCTTGGTGGAGGGTCTTGTTCAGCCGCACAAGGATGCTTCCTTCTAGGGATCTCCAGAAATATTTGGAAGATGCCTCTCAGGGGTTTAAGGTCCGCCGCCCCAGGCTGTGGGAAGAACCAGGCGAACCTGAGCTGGGGTTGTTCTGTGGAGGCAACTTGAGCCACACTATTAATATTGTCACGGCCAGGACTCATCCCCGTGTGCAGGGCCCAGAGAGGGGAAAATGCTGCATCAAAGGGCCACGACCGGTTCACTGATGGAGCCTCACCAACAGGGAGGAAGACCAGGCTTGTCAAAACTCCCGTCATCACCCGTGTGGCCTCCACAGGCCGCAGGGAGTGTTGGTGGGGAAAGTGGATCATTTCCTATCATACCGAACCTTTTAAAAAATCACATTTCCAGCATTAGCCAACAGTAAAGAATGCTGAACACGTTTATCTCATATTGTCTGGACAATGGGGAAAGAGCAGGCTGGTAAGCACATTTAGCAAGCTGGGAAAATGTTCACACTGATGCTTTTAGCGAGAGAGCGGTTACCAGAGACTCAGGAAGTCACACCTGTGCTCTTCTTACCCCTGACTAGTTTCACTTTAAGAACTTACAACAGGAGCGTATAAAAGTGGGGACAGCCCTCTTTGTCCCCCACTGCTGGGCCCGTCCTGTTCCTTGGAGGCGACCACTGTTAAACAGGCCTGTGGCATCCTGTCTATACGCACTTCTGTACACACCCCATCACTTGCTATGATCACCTTTTTACTGATAGCCATCCTCTTACTGACAGTTGTTTCCAATATTTCTTGACTACAAACAACGCTGCAATGAGAGGACTTGTGCGAGCATCTTTGGACACGTTTCAGGGTATATCTGCCGACTGAATTCCTAGGTGTGTAAGTGCTGGGTCGAAGTTATGTTTACTGGAAATTTCCGGGGCCCAGTTCTGATTGCATTTGTGCTGTTGAGGATGGATGTGGGCACCCTGACTCCTTTGACCTGAGTTTGGACCAGAGGATCTTTAAGGCGCTTCTAGCTCTAACTTAGTTTAAGTCTAAGATTCTTGGGCTCCTCTAGATCTTGGCTGCTTGACATCTGTGCTGTGATTTTGAGAATGATTCTCGATTTAGAAGCAAGCCAGAGAGAAAAGAAATATTAAAAGCAATGAGTGAGTGCAGCTGAAACTGAACAAGTGTTTTCCGTAAATATCAAGAATGGACAGAACTGAGCCGAGATGGATTAAGACCCTCAGCTATCTGAAAAGGATCGAGCTAGAAGCAGTGTTTTCACCATGAGCAGAGGGCACAGGTGATTGAACTGAAAGAGTTCTTGACAGTTAAAGAAATTAGAGTTCTCTGCTGGATGGAGGGCAGAGAGTTGGCCCCAACCCAACTCATAACCTTTGAGTGTTAGGCCTGTGGCTGCATCATCAGCGGTTTCCTAAGAGAACATGGCCAAACCTGCCCCATCCTTGGCCGCCGATCCCTTCAGGAAAACCCAGGGTGCTGCTGCAGGGTTGTAGGGGAGCTGGTAGTGGAGCCCTGCCTTTGAGTCAGGACTCAGTCTCAGCTTTCCCCGGGTTTGAGGTTTAGTTGCTGGAGCTGGTTCTCTAAAGTCCTATTCAAGGACCTATAAAAATTTTTCCATACAATATGTTATCTTGGAAAGGTTGTCTCATCTTAGTTGAGAGACTCATAAGCAATTTCCTTAAGATTCCACTTCAAGTTTAATGGAAGACATTGTTCTTCATTTCCTTTCTAGGAATCACGGTCAGCCCTAGGGAATGGTCACCAGGTTTCCATCCGTAATTCAGAAACCACCAAGATGTCCAGACCCTGAGACAGAGGTTCTGGGGTGTTCCCACGTGAAAGCCAGAGGATCATCTTAGGACAATTCACTCTAATCACTGGTAAAGCTTCTCCTTAGCACAACTTTGAACTTCCCAGTTTAATCAGTAGTGCTGAGCCCCCATCCATATTACTGAGATTTCTTAACTTCTATGAAGTGGACATTTGAGGAGTGCCCGTATATCACTAGACACAGTGGGAAGGAATACAGAAATTCGAACATTTTTATTTAAACAAGATATGTAAACATACATGTAAGTACAGATGAGACTTTCTCCAAAACGGGAACCCAAGAATAACTTCAACGAATGCTTTGAAGATGCAATCCTGACCTGCAAACCAGCTCTTCTCTTTTGGGCTTAAAGGTGCTCATCTACGATATTAAAGGCCACATGCATTTCTCCAGCATAAATCTGTAGTGTCACCAACCCAGAAAGGTTGGGAAGAAGAAGCAGTTAGATATGCACGTGATGTTGTAGGGCTGATGGTGGGCCATGTCCCGTCCGGAATCCCCAAATGATCCATAAATTATTACACGAGAGTGAATTATTATTTTTTTTCAAAGATTGGCCCTGAGCTAACATCCGTTGCCAATCTTTTTTTTTTTCTTCTTCTCCCCAAAGCCCCCCAGTACATAGTTGTATATTCTAGTTTTAGGTCCTTCTGACTCTTCTGTATGGGACACCGCCTCAGCGTGTCTTGATGAGCAGTGTTAGGTCCATGCCCAGGATCTGAACCGGTGAAACCCCTGGGCCACTGAAGTGGAGCGTGTGAACTTAATGATTTGGCCATGGGGCCAGCCCCAGAGAGTGAACTGTTTTTTCTGTTTTCAGCCAGACTCTTGTCCCAGTGCTGACTCTCCGAGCACGTTGCGTGGAAGTGTGTAGAGCCCGTCTAAGTGACAGAACACGCTCCTTGTTTCTGTGGCTGATGCAGCAAGTGACCCCCGGAATCTAGCTTTCGTCCTTCCTCACGGCGGGCATCTGGCTGGGTCCGTGGCTCTGCAGGGAAGGACACCGTTTCTCAGCCTCTCTTGCAGGAGGCGGGTCCAGGTGATGGACGTCTGAGTGACGGTATCTAAGGGAGCTGTCGCCTGGGTGGACGCTTCTGGAAGCTTCACCTAAAAGACCAGTGGCGTGAGGTCTGAGCCCCTCCTTGTCTTCCTTTCCTTCTCTTGCTACTTTTAGGTCTGGTGACAGGACAAGCCTCTTGGGCCAGACCTTTAGGACCGTAGCTTTGGGACAGCACAAGAGAGAGCTGGGTCCCTGAGAACTTGGGGTCAGAGCTGCCATTCGAGACCCGGGTTCCTACTTCCAGACTTTCATATGAGAAAAATGAACATCTATCTTTTTTCTTCTTTGTTTGTTTTTTGTGAGGAAGAGTGTTGCTGAGCTAACAGCCATGCCCATCTTCCTCTGTTTTATGTGGGATGCTGCCACAGTGTAGCCGGATGAGCAGTGCTAGGTCTGCGCCTGGGATCCAGACCTGCGGACCCCAGGTCTCTGAAGCAGAGTGTGAACTTAAGCACTACGCCACCCAGGCAGCCCCTACTTCTATCTTTTTTTAAACCACTGTTAATTTAAAGCCAATTCCCATTACTCACCACCTAGTCCTTTGATGGGCATTGGCTTAATTTTCCTTGATGAAAAACCTGACACTTTATTTTCTGAAATCAGTGTCAAGCTATATGGTCTGACGCATGGTTCCGCAAACGCACAAGAGTGTTTCAGATTGAGAATACCCTGGAAAAGTCCAGAGTGGAGGCTTGCCATCTGTTTACATCACACACATGTCAATGTTTGGGTGGTGATGTTTTGCTTGGGAGGACCAAAATCATTCACGATCCTGGACTAAGCGGAATGTGACGGGGCATCCTGACGTCAGAGCTTTGTGGGTTTTCCTCAGCTTCCCACGTCAGCCAGCGGTCCTCCCCACCGAGGTCTCCAAGGGCTTGGCTGTCAGTCCTCCAACCACGCTTCTGGCTGGGATCCATAATCAGTGCATACGCTCACCCTCCATCCCACCTCTAATTTACCTGTTTTTTTCTTTTCCAAATCATTTTCATGCCAATAATCCTTGAAAGAAGGGGAAAAAAATGAAGCATAACCTGACAATGAGAAGGAGCCCTAACTCTGGAGAAATCAGAGGCGATAACAATGTGACTGGACTGTTGTGTCACTGATCTACTTGAGCAAAGTGTGTTTTTAATTTATTTATGTCCGCTGAGTGCATCACAATAATACTTTGTTGGCTTTTTTCAAAAGCATCAGACAAGGTAGGTGTTACTGCTCCCTCATCCTCTCTTCCCTAGAAGGACTTTAAACCCCCAAGCAACTAAATTGTCTGGAGACTTTTGCAGACGGCAGGAGTGGCCTCCAGCCGCTCTGCCTTCCTACAGAGCCCCAGCTTGCCCATGATTTTGCTCCAGTGACGTCCCCATCCAGAAAGTTTCCTTATTTCTATGTCAAATCCGCCCCACATACCCTCGGAGCTCCTTTCCTGTGATTTTGAAATTCCTTTTAAACTCTCCTTGCATCATTTTGAGTTCCAGAACCAGCCGTCTGTCACTGCCCTTTGCCTCCCTGGAGACGTCCCCAAGAGGCGGCTCAAAGGAAGGACCCCTGGGGAGGAAGGGGTTGCCCAGAGAAATGATTCATTCGCTACGGAGATGGATTTTTTTTATGTCATTTCATTTCTGGAAAGTAGGAACCCTGCTTCCTGTCTTTTCCGGTGTCGTCACAAAGCCAGAGCTGGAGAGCAGAGCTCGTAATGCGAGGTTTTAAAGGAACGGGGAAAAGAGCGAGCCCACGAGGGAGGTCTGGGGCTCCCGCCTGCCTCTCCTTCTCTGTGCCTGGTCCCCGAGGATGAGGATGCAGAAGCAGCCTCACTAACGTGCAGCCTCGGCGTGACTCACGGTCAGCTGACAGAGCAGGAAGTCACCTCAAGCTGCCCTGACAGATGGGAAAGTCCAGAGTAGACTGAGCGTACTTTTTAAGAAAAGGAAATAAAGAAGGCACTTTGCAGCTCGTGGGCTGTGTCACAAGGTGAGAAAGCCCAGTTACCCCTGAGGGCTCTGTGCGCAGCGGAAGCCTGGGAATGCGTCGATCTGGTGGAAAGTCATTCCTGCAGCATTTGCAAGCTACTCACGTACGTTTTAGTTGAACACATGGCAGCACTCTTGATGGAAGAATGGAATTACCTGGCTTTCCCTGAGATGGATTAAACAGTCAGTTGATTGCTGGGATCGTGGCCGGGATGGGCACAAGCAAACTGTGAAGCAGGACATCTCCCCTCTCCGTGCGGTGGCCTCCTCTCTGGAGTTCTCTTGTCCTGGCATCCAGGCACCTCATGGGGTCCTATTTCTTTTGAAAGAGAGGAAGTGAACTGTTTCAGTCAATCAACAAATCCGGAAATACATGTGGACCCGTGGGGTGCCAAGTGCAAAAGAGGGGGAAGACTGGGTAGGAAAAGACCTTCAAGGAGCTGCGTCTACTTGGGGCCACAAGAGGCAAACGTGTTGAAGGGGTAACAGAGCAGGAGGCGTTTCAAGGAGACGATGGGGGATTACTTTGCGGGGTTCAGGGGAGATGCTGTGGCGTTGACAGGCCGCGGGTCCACGCGGACGGGGTCGGTCAGGGGGGTCTTTGTGCAGACACTGCATCTGGGACCGTACTCCACCCGAAGCCGACAGTCTGGAAGCCAGCGGCAGAGATCGGATCCGTCTCCCAGGAACGGCGGCAGCCAAGGCAGACACTGCAGCGGGGCGGTGGCACAGGCACGAGCGTCTGAAGACCTGGTCAGTCCTGGTTCGGAAAGACTGTCGTGCAGCGGAGCCGCCTCCTCTGCAGGTGGGCGTAATGAACACCCCACCTGCATGCAGATCAAGCGAAATAGTGTGAGTCACGGAGGAAACTGCGACCCACGTGATAAACTTAAGTTATTCTTGATGGTGATATGTTCTGATTTTAGGAGTGTAATTTTGCACACAGAGATACCGCTTAACATCAAGGACCGGTGTCTAATTTAAGCGTCACGCGTAGGTTATGAAGAGGAGAGGCAGGTGGGGCTCCTGTAAAGATGAAATCTCGGGTGCAGGTGACCCATGAGCTGGAGCATCACCTAGGTCTGGGGTCTTGTTAGAAGCGGATGAAGACATTTGCTTTGTAATATCATAGTTAACACGGGTATTATCTTTCTGAGGATTTACCCGTTTTCCCTGGCAGTGGGAATAGTTTGCTCACAATGTCTTGGATGAATACTGCATTTTAAACCTGGACTTACAGAGCCCACACGTTGCATGGTATGTGGTTAGAACCAGCCACTATCGACCGAGGAGCATTCTGGGTTTAGGAAGCAATCTGGTGACCACGGCTTCTAATCTGCAGAGTGGGAAGCATCATTTTCCTCTTGACCTTGATGGGAAGATGCTCCCTGTGTTCGCAGTGGGATCAGAATTCACGCAGTGTGAATCAGATGTGCATAAGTAAAACACAAAGAAGGCATCTTTCTTTCTTTTCCTTCCCTGAGCTCACCGGGCTCAGAGCCCCTGTTTGCACTGATGGCGGGATGGGAGTCTTTCCCCTGACAATTTCCATTCTCTCCAGGCTCAGCAAGCTTCTGTGGGGTGAATACTGAGTTCATTCAAAGTTCAAACCCTCCTTCAGGGCAGCTTCTCCTCTGAAGGCTCCCCCTCTTCTCTGTTCTGGACCCGAGGACCATGTGCCAGGCAGAGCGGGAGGGCCCCATGTCCCGGTCGCCCGCTGCGGCCCCCTGGCTTCTGCTGAGGAGCTGCTCCCTGGGCTGTGCCGTTTATAGAGGGGAGACCAGGCCCATGCACCACAGTTAGGTGCCGTGTCCCTGCTGACGTCCAGGGTCCTGCTCCCACGGCCTCCGTGGTTCGGTGCATTCTGCACTCTGTCCCCATGCCTCAGCCAGTCAGTCTCCTTGGTACCTGCATCCTCACTTCTGCCCCGTCTCATCCTCCCCTTGTCATCTTGCTACCACACTGCAGGTTGTGAAGCCATGGACCTGGGGCGGCCGGGGCAGTTCTCCAGGTCAGGATTGCTGGCAGTGTGCGAGAGGCTGGCCGTGTTCCCAGCTCGCACTGTGTTCACAGATTCCCCCAAACCTGTCTGACTCCCCCAGGCCCAGGACTGGCCCTGTCATTCAGCGCCTTCCCGCAGCCCAGGAAGGCTGCCGTGCACTGAGCCAGTTGGTCCCTGCTTGGGCAGGAGCAGCTCTCTCTCCCTCCTGGCCTGGGTCCTGGCCTCCACATCCTCCTCAGACCACACTCGTTCCCTTTGAGCCTTTGTCTCAGCCAGCCTTGGCTTCTGCAAAACAGGAGTGTTTGTTTTCAGACTTTTGTCTGACTCTAATCTTTTAAGACACGTTTGTAAACAAGTGCAGCAGTGGCTCTTGGTCTGGTCAAATTCTGCCCCTGGGTCCAGCGAGTAGTGGCTTCAGGACGATTAGGGAGAAGGAGTCTCCTGAAATCAAGAAATCTTGACTCAATTCTCACGGCTTTCGTCCCGTCCTGGGAGTTGAGTGTCTGGCCAGTTGTGACACCACTGTGAAGTGGGGTGATGACATCAGCTCCCTGCTTGGGAGGGGCTGGGCCACTCATTCTGCAACTTAAACGCTCCCCAGTTGCGAGTCGTTCACAAAATATTTGTTCGGCAGCTGCTTCATTCCAAACACGGGAGCAGGAGACCAGGTTTTTACAGCTCGTTGCTAAACAGGCTGCAGAGAAACCACTCAGTGTGAAGGTCGATGGGGTAGGGAGAAAAGTAGAATCTTAGGAGCCCCGCACAGCAGAAAACCTTGGAAAAGGAGTGAAGCTGGCCTTGTCAGACTGTGCGCCACGGTCGAAGCCAAAGGCGGATATTTCAGGAACCAGAGACAGGGCTTTTCTCCTGCAGGGACCAGCGTGGAACCTGAAAGGCTGTATGAGAGAGAGAGAGAGAGAGGGAGACAGAGAGAGACAGAGAGACAGAAAGACAGAGAAACAGAGAGAGAGACAGAGAGAGAGACAGAGAGACAAAGAGACAGAGAAAGAGACAGAAAGACAGAGACAGAAGTAGACAGAGACAGAGAGGGAGACAGACAGAGCAGATCCCGGGGTCTAGCCCTGAGGGAGGGTGGGGAGCGGGGTGGAAGGACCTGCCTGCTCTGAACCAGGGGCCTGCTGGTACCCAGTCAAGTTCAGAAAAGGGTGCTTTCCTGCTGACCTGTGGCTCTCCCGCTGTTTTGTGTCTTCCCTCTTGCTCTGTTTTTACGGCCTTTGCTTTCCGCTGGTGCGTATTGAGGAGGAAGCAGGAGCCCCCAGCCCCTCAGTTTCTCCTGGTGGCGGCCTCACTTCCTCCACTTTTGTTGAGGGTTCCGGGGAGCCTTGGACAGAGACGTGGGGGCCCTGGCAGGTTAGAGCGAGGACTCAGCAGTGGGCACAGCTGTCCTCCCCGCCTGGGTGATGCTCTGCAGCCGCTAGGGCACAAGCCACACATGTGCTCATACAGTCCACACGTAGTTGTCCTTCCAGGCAGCAGGACGCCCCGGCTGTCAGGACAACCCGCTGGTGGACGTGACGTGTATTTTCATTCCGGCAAAGTGAGCCAGATGCTAAAGCGAAATTATTTTACCTACAATGGGCTGATGTGGGGAAGATATTTTAGCTTTCAAGTTCGGGGTTTGAGAGCCTTTGGTACTTGCCTGTCTAATAGAGTGGCCACATGTGGCACATTAAACTTAAACTGATCTAAAAATTTACATCATCTGTCACATTGGCCACATTTTTAAGTGCTCGACAGCCACATGTGGCCAGCGGCACGCTATTGCTTCGGGCAGCACAAATATAGCAGATTCACCTCTTCACAGAACGATCTACTGGACGGAGCCAGCACAGACTTCACGGCAACAGCACGCCTGGAGAGGAGCGATTTCAGGACGGTTCTTGTTGTTTTCGCTTTTTAATAAAATGGTTTGGGAGTGGGACTGGAGACTAAAAGAAGAGGAAAGCATCACCATCTTCCCCAGAAAAGCAGCACAATTCCTCCTTTCACTCCAGTTTAAATTACATCAGGTGGAACTGGGAATCTGGAAACTGAAACAGACGCTAGGAGAGAGCATTGTGTTTGAACACGAGCAGCCTGAGTGGGCTCTCCGACGCCTGGATGCGCTGGCCTGACCACAGAGAGGGCAGGGGCTTCAGAGGCAGCGACGTCTTAGAGCCAGGACCCTGGGTTCAAGTCCAGATACACGTTCACATCTGTGTCACTGTGGACCAACTTGTGTCTGGCCTCCCTCACCCTGAGCTGCGTCACCTCTAAAGGGGAGCCAGTGATGGCCGTCTGCAAGCATTTTGGGGTAGAGCAAATGAAAATGTGTGCAAAGTATTTGGCACATAGACAGTCAAAAAAACCCACTTTCCAGTTTAGAAGTTTATCTGACTTAAAGAGTAAATGTAAATAGATTAGATTTTTAACTTCACTTAAAGCTTAAGTTATAAAAAGATCAGACCATAAACATTTTAGAAAATGTAGGTAAATATCGGATCTTTGAATGTGGAAGGACTTTTCAGGTTTAAAGGCAATGGAAAACAGAAAATTGATAAACTCGATCACATTTTAAACTTCTTTACAACAAACCAACCACATGAATGAAATTAAAAGGCAAAAGAAACAAGGAAACGTATCTTCAACTAACATGACACAAAAAGTTATTATGCTTAATTTTTAAAAGTCGGTGGTCATAAAAATCTATGAGGAAAACCTCAGTATAAGAAGATGAGCAGAGCCGGCCCCGATGGCGTAGCAGTTAAAGCTCGGTGCTCTCTCTGCTTCTGCGACCCAGGTCCATTTCTCGGGGGCGGAAGCACACCACCCGTCTGTCAGTTGCCATGCTGTGGTGGTGGCCCACATGGAAGACTTACAAATAGCTTATACAACCATGCACTGGGGCTTTGGGGAGAAGGAAAAAAAAAGCAAATGAACAAAGGATATAACATTGAGTAGAAGTAGAAATAAAACTGTTAAGAAATAGAAAACATTTCAACGTTAGAAATTTAAAATGTGCAAATTAAAATAACTGAAGATCCTTTTACTTAATTTTCTTCTCTTGCCTGTAAATGTGGTGATTAGAAAAGATAAATACATAAATACAGATCTCTCATGCTGCACTAAAAACAATAATTGTGAGACAAAGATAAATTTTTGGATAGAAGAGCAATGTGTTTTTGTTTGGGGTGTTTACCAGTTGCTGGCGATCCCACATGGAGGGCTGAGCCTGGAGGACTCGGACCATGGGCTCTTCACAGCAGAGAAAAGATGCCCTGTGGCCTCTCTTCCTTGGACGGTGGGCTTTCCTGCCTTGGGGAAGAGGAGTTCCCACCAAGAAGAGGATGTGGCAGGTCGGGTCCTTCCTGCCTGGGTTGTGGGAAGCAAAAACGAACTGGGAGATTGTGGAAGTGAATTGTCAGGGTTCTTGTTCTCCCTAGCCTGGCCAAATTTCTGAGGCAGAATTGTGAGGGTAGGAGCGAGGTGATATATAGAAACTTCCAGAAAGGAGTAGAGGAATTGGAGAACAGTGGTGCCAGGGGTGAGCGTGTGGGGTCCACTTTGCCCCAGGCATTAGTGCTGTGCTGGTAGGTCACGGCCGGTCGGCCTGAGGAGGTGGCCATGGTTGCCGACAGTTTGGTAAGTGCTACTGCACCAGGGGCCTCCAGCCTGGGGCTTGGGGCCAGAAGCCAAAGGTCATGGGTGGTGACACCACGCAGTGGGTTGGGTTGGAGCAGAGCACTCAGGGATAAGGCTGGATACAGGGCAGAAGGTGCTAAACACAGGGCTTGGCACTTAGCATGTATTAATTATCGTAATAATGAGAATAAGGTAACCTCTTGTGTGACCATTAAAATGATTACAAGTAGTTTTCCATCCTAGCGGGGAAATGCCTATGTTGTTACATTTTTAAAGAAAGGATACAGAGTGTGTATCTTTAATAATAGGTATGCACAAAAGAGACTGCAAAGAACCACTCCACAGTACACACAGGGTATCCCCAAGAGGCGAAATTGTATACACTTTGTGAATCGATCAGAATGTGTCTACCTGTTTTACTGTTGACAGACATCAGAGCCATTTTCAGTTGGAGGCTGTTAGGAAAATTGCTGCTGCCAACGTTCCTGTTCGCCGTCTTTTGTCCACAAATGCACCTGTTTTTATTGGGTTTGAACCTAAACGTAGAGTATGCGGGTCGTGCAGGTAAGGATGCAAACAGGCTTCCAGCGTGGCCGCATGTATTCACACATGCCCCGGCAGCGTGGGGAGTTCCCCTGATTGCACATTTCAATGAACGCTTGGTATTATCAGTCATTTTAATCTCAGCCCCTCTGTGGGTGTGTGGTGGAATCTCAGGACCGTTATCTGCATTGGCCTGTTGATCACCGAGGCTGAGCCCTCTTCATGTACTGATTGGCCTTTGTGAGGACCTGGTCAAGGCTCCCAGCTATTTTCTCAGTAGTACTTTTACAATCATCCAAATGATCATTTAAACAAATCAAATCACTTTCTTCCTTGTCGTTAATCTCATTTACCTAAGCAATGCTGACTGACAGGGAGTGTCTTATCCCACTCTCCAAAAATGGACCCCGACTTTAACTAGAAATTATTTTATCTGTTGCTTTCTGGAGGTGCTTGCCGTTTTATGTATTGTATATTGTTATTTATGCACTTATCTTCCGTCTTCTACTAGGCTGGTAACTCAAAGAGTGGCAACATTTGCTTTTTTTTTTTAAGATTGGCACCTGAGCTAACAACTGTTGCCAATCTTTTTTCTTTTTTCTGCTTTTTCTCCCCAAATCTCCCCAGTACATAGTTGTATATTTTAGGTGTGGGTCCTTCTAGTTGTTGCACATGGGACACAGCCTCAACGTGGCCGGATGAGCGGTGCCATGTCCGTGCCCAGGATCCGAACCAGTGAAACCCTGGGCCACCAAAGTGGAGCTAGCGAACTTAACCACTCGGCCATGGAGCTGGCCCCAATGGCAACTTTTCTGATTCTCCTTTGCATAACACACAACGCACTGTGCACTGGGTACAATAAAAGTTTTTTGGGGTGAAAAGGAATGCATAGCTTTGAATAGCCTTCTGTAGAATCTAAGCATTGGAGGGCAAAATTCAAATAATCCAGGCTACCTTCTCACATCAAAGGTGAACAAACTGAGGTCCATCGACCTGGGTCTGAGAGCAAGACCCGGGTCTGACACTGCACCATCTTCTGAGGGACGGGGAGAAGATAAGCAAAGAATGGTAGGTGCCACTGCCTCCAAACTAACGCCAACGAAGCGCTTTCTATTAAATACTTTACAAGCTTAGGTGGAATAGAATTATTCCAGAGATGGGGCACTTCAGCTGTGCCCACACCAAAAGATGGATCAACTGTCTGCACAGTCAGTGTTTGCCGTTGTGTTTTTCTTTTGGGTGGGGTTGGGTTGCAAAGATGTTTCAGGATCATTATCTTAGAAGAGTTGCGTCACTGTGACAAAAAGGCAAGTACAGATGATTATTTGAAAATTGTGGGAAAATGGCAAACATTGCAGGGAAAATCGGATGAATTGCTGGATAGTGGGAAATATCTAAAGGGCAAAGGTGAGTCATGCACCCTGTGAAGAGTGACGCGTTCTCCACATCAGGAACAGAGAGGATGATGAGACGGGAATACAAACGCTGGGTTGGGCCGGGCACAGCAAATGTGAGGTCAGCCATCCTCCTGGGTTCATGCCCACGATCTGGTGCATTTCCCCATGAACATATAGCAAACGAAGCAAGAAGTGAGGGACCTGACAGCCACACCCAGAGGTCATGCCTGAGAACATCCTGGAAGCCATTCAGGCCCAGCCAGGCTTGCCTCTTGCTGGGGAAGCAAATGGAAGATCCAGCAAGGGCCTCCAGAGCCCGTTGAAGGGCACGGAACAGGCCAGCCTCAGCAAGGCCGCTTTGACACAGTGATTGTTTGAGCTGAAGGCGATTCAGAAACAGCAGACGCAGGAAGGGCTCTCTGCCCTCCTCCTTTCTGCCCAAAGCTGGACATGAATTTCCCAGGAGGAAGTCGCCCTCCCACCAGGAAGGGGAGAACGTTCCCATGGCTGGAGATGGGGAGTCGGTGCTGAGACGCCATGCACAAGCAAATGTCGCTGAAATGGCCCATCTTCCACCAGCTTCCCTCAGAGCGTTCCCCGTCACTCTCCACGACTGACAGCCCCCAGAAGCCCTGACTCGTTTCCTTCGTCTCGTCTCGTCACTTCTCCACAATTCCTTGCCCTTTGATAAAATGGTACATAAGCCCTCAAGCCTAACTGCCTCTTTGGGGTCTTTGTTTCTTTCCTATAAAATGCCCCCCTCCATACCACGTCACATAAAAATACTAACATCGGATAAATTAGTGTGCATTTCCCTGTGACTCTGTCTTTTCTCATGAAGGAGAGGAAAAATCCTCCTCTAGTCTCCTTGGGTCTCTGGCTGGGCCTGAGAATTGAACTGACATAAGACAAATTCACAGGAGAAAAGTGTACACATTTTATTAAATATTTACACGTCCACGGGAGCTTTCACAAGAGAATGAAGACCCACACAGGTGACCAGAGCAGGCAGCTTTATACCTTTTAGACAAAGAGACAATAAATTTGTAAGGAGTTGATGCAGCAAAAGGATTTGAGCTCTGGGTAGTAAACGGTGAAGAAGTAACTAGGAAGATAAGGTCAGATTAACAAGGTTTGTCTGTACAGATTTCTCAGCCTTAAACCCCCCATCTCTGGCGATGAGAATGATTCCTTCTTCCTGATTTGGGGGGCACCTTTCCCAGGGAGTTTTGTCTCCTGCTTTCAGAAGGAAAAGGAGGCTCAGAGCGTCTTTCTTGTACCTGTTTTTTCTTAAGTGCTTGTATTTTGAAATAATCAATATGCCGGTGACATATTTTGGGTAACATATTCTGGTTTCCTTCAGTCAGTTTAATTCATGGGCTCCAGTAAGTGCGCCTAAGAGGGTAGAGAAGTTTTCCCATACCATATACACTGTATAAAGCCCTCCAGGATCTTGGGTTTTGAGAGATGGGGAGGTCAGGTCAGCCTCTCCTTGCATTGACTTCTGTGATGTCATAGTCAATTTAGAGGGATTTTCCCAAGGTTAGAAGGTCCCTATGATTCCTATGTTGGAGACTTTGAAGGCAGCCTTTGACCTTGGAAAGTACTGGAGAGACCAGTGTCAAGGCTCAGCATTTGGCCTGTGATGGCAGAAATAAAACTACCAGGATCCACCAGGCCACCCAGCCCGGGTGTGGAGACTAGACGCACAGCAACCTAAGGCTGATTTAGGAGAAGCTCAGAGTGCGGGTTCAACAGCACCAAGCCCAAGCGTGGCAAAAATGTGACTGAGGTTTTCTTGAGCTTAGCACGTGTTGGGATTTTCGGATCATCAAAGTGTGGCTGCTACGGGGTTTCACTGAACGCTGGAAAGACCAGTGAGTGAGAGATCATTTTCCTGAATAGGTCCTCATTTTAGCTGAAGCTCTTTCATTTTGGAAAAGAGATGCCTGATGCAACCACAACATACCAAGGCAGGGAGGAAAAGAGTATGTTGAATTCTCGAACAGGAAAGAAGTCATTCCCACTGCCGTTTGTTGGAACTACAACAAGAAGCCAGACAGGAGTAAACACCTGTTGGTGACCTTTTTTCACTTGTAAACAAAAGGATTGATGAATACACGTCTGAAACCCGAGATGTTTGTGAGTTAAGAACTCCTGGATGGAAAATTTTACAAATGCTGTCCCACCTCAGATACAGAACGGGTCTCACGGCAGCCGCCCACCTAGAATGTGGAGCCACGGATCTCACATTCCTGGTCTCTCCTGCACGTCAGCGAGGTGGCAGGTCTCCGTGTGTACCACTTACTTGCTAACTGTGTGAGAGGAAGAGGCCTTTGCACAACGTGGAAGGAAATGGCCGGAAACAAGGACACACGGGTTCCAGAGTTCATGTAAAGTACAGAACGTTCAGGCAAGAGGGTGAAAGTGCGTGGGTGGGTTTTCAGTTCACAAACTATCTTGCTCTAGAAGAGAAGATAGACGCTCCTTGTTGGTCCAGGAAAGACACAAAGGTTTGACGTAGCAGGAAATGATCCCTTTAAAGAAAACCTTTATCTGACTGATCCCAGGCTGCAAAGTGAGAGTTTTCCAGGAAGAAGCCACCTGGGGGCTGTGGTCTGCAGCCGTATTTTAAAGGCTGAAGTACAGTCTTTGACAAAACTCACTCATTTTTTTCCCTCAAAGATCTTTTAGGGGGTTTAACAAAACTTTAAATTTCACTGAAGACAGGAAAATACAGGACAAACTAGAGCTGCCAAATCTTTGGTCAAGAGAAAGGTTTTTATTGTGACTTTGCTCTTCTCGGGCCTCTCCAACCCAACCAGAAAAAAACCCCAAGACACAGGGACAATGAGGCCGCTGCTCTCTGAGCCCCGGGTGCTTCTTGCTTCTGAGGATACGAGGTGCTGAAAGATGCCGCCTCGACTCCAGATGATGCCTCTAGAAGCCGAGAGCCGTCCCGGCTGACGGCCAGCAAGGGCACTGGGGCCTCAGTCCCACAACCACAGGAACTGGATTTTGCCAACAGCCTCGTAGCTTGGGGAGGGCCCTGAGCCCCAGGCAGGGGCGCAGCCTGGCCAACAGCTTTCTTCAGTTTTGTGAAACTCTGAGCAGAGGACCTGGCTCGGTTGGGCCTGGACTTCTGACCTGCAGAAACTGTGGAGATAATGAAAGATTGCCATTGGAAGTCACTAAATTTGCGGCAATTGTTTATGAGCAATGGGAAACTGATACAGCCCTCAAAAAAAAGAGGTGAGATTTCAATCTTATGTCACCAACTAAGAGTCAGTGGAAGGACAGGACCCAGAGGGCCAACTGTCACAAGCTATCTCTAAGCAACATCTAACGTCCTCAGGGTCCTCAACAGTGCGCCTTTGCTGCAGCACTGCCAAAGGTCACTGCCGCCCTCCGGACATGCACATCAGCGCAACAGATGCTCACAGCTCTCTCGCAAGCTGCCTCGCCCTTATGATGAACCAGGGAGCACCTGTTTCCCTCACTAGGTTATGACCACCGTGCAAAGAATAATCAACTAAAATTCTAATGTTACTGGGTCTCATACCGCAGCTCACAGTGCAGCAGAGACAGAGAAGAAGGAATTTCTTTATCTTTTGTTTAACTGAACTTGCTCTCCACCCAAGTCCCCACCCACGGCTAAGTGGGAGAAAACTGCCTGTCCCATCTGACTTAAAGCTGCATAGTGAGAGTCCCTTGGCTGTCCTAAGCCACTGTGGGGTGTGGCTGCTCAGCGGCTCAGCTCGCCTGGCCTTCCGCCTCGCTGCAGCACGGCTAAGATGCTGGGATCTCATCCAGGTGTGGACGGGGGAAAGGCTGCGGCTTGCTCGCTCCCAGTTGTGTTGATGGGTCACCAACGGACCGCTGGCCTCACGGGGGTGCATGGGTGCACTGGCAGGGGTCTGCACATCTCCAGTGGGCACTGCTTGTCCAGGCAGCCCTGTTGTCCTTCCAGGCTGGAATCTTCAGCTGGCAAACTCTGGCTCCAGGGTGTTCTGGAAAAGGACTTGCCCTGCGTTTCCTGCTCCCCATCTCTGCTCCTCTTCGAGTGAGCTGCAGACAGACCCTGGGTTTCTGCTGTTTCCCTCAGCTCCGGGCCTGGCCATGTGCTGCAGCCTTCACCGTGGGGTCCCCTTGCTTTGTCACAGCAGGCCTGTGGCAGACCCTTGGGCTCTCAGAGCGGCATCCTGCAGGCGAGAAAAATGGGGGTTCCGACTGTCAGCTGGACCTACCCTGTCTGCTCACACTCGCCCACTCTCTTAAGGACCAAGAGGACCACGCGCTGGCCTGGCCCTTCTGTTCCGCCACCTTCTCCCTAAGATCCAAGTCGGCACGTTGGGCAGGCCCCCCCGAAGTGATCCCCTCACTTCATCTAAAATATGTACAGCCAATCCTCACTATCAGCAGATTTTGTATCTGCGAATTTGCTTACTCACTGAAATTTATTTTAATCCCCAAATCAGCACTTCTGCACTTTCATGGCCCTTTGTGGATGCGTGCAGAGTGGCGGCAAATTTGAGTTGTGCACGTTCCCAGTTGAGGACATACGAGGTGACACCCTACCTTTCATTTCAGTGCTCACACGTAAACAAGTGTTCTCATGGTCTACTCAGTGCGTGTTTTCCATAGCTGTGTGCCTGGTGTTGGTGATTTTGCTGTGTATAGTGGCCCCAGGTGACGTGCTGGACGGCTGTGTTGTGTTCCTAAGAGCAGGAGGCCTGCGGATGCCTTACAGAGAAAACCCGTGTGACATGGACTGAAGGTCTGTGTCCTCCAGAAATCACGAGTGGACGCCCTCACCTCCGGGGCGGCTGAATTTGGAGATGGGGCACCTGAGGACAGGCCAGGTCCAGTGGATCAGGGTGGGGTCCTGACTTGTCTTGTAAGAAGAGACGAGAGCACTCTCTCTGGCCTCAGAGGAAAGGCTATGAGAGGACGCAGAGGCCATATAAAAGCAGAAGAAAGCGCTCACTGGAAACCTACGGTGACCTTGGTCTTGGACTCTCTAGCCTCCAGAACTGTGAGAAATAAATTTCTGTTGTTTAAGCCTCGCAGCATGTAGTAACTCGTGGCAGCCGCAGCCGACTTCCTTCAGGCCGGCTCTGTGAGGCCTTGGCTGTGAGTTCTATGCCAGCGAATCAACAGGGTCTATTAAAGAAAACAGATACGCGCATAAAGCAGGGTTATGCTCTCATTCGCTAATGAATTAAAAACTTCACCTCCGTGAAAGATACTGTCAAGAGAATGAGAAGACAAGACACAGACTGGGAGAAAATATTTGCAAAGGGCACATCTGATAAAGGACTATTATCCAAAATATACAAAGCACTCTTAAAACTCAACAATAAGAAAATGAACAACCTGATTACAAAATGGGCAAAAGATCTGAATAGATACCTCATCAAAGAAGATATACAGATGGCAAATAAGCATATGAAAAGATGCTCCACATGGTTTGTCATCAGGGAAATGCAAATTAAAACAATGGGATACCACTACAAACCTGTTAGAATGGCCCAAATCCAAAACAGTGACAACACCCAGTGCTGGCGAGGATGTGGGGCAATGGGAACTCTCCCTCGTGGCTGGTGCGGATGCAAACGGTGCAGACACCTTGGAAGACAGTTTAACAGTTTCCTACAAAACGAAACCCACTCTTCACACATGATCCAGCAGTCACCCTCCCGGGGATTCACTCAAAGGCCTTGAAAACTCATATCTACACAAGCATCTGCGTGTGGATGCCTACAGCAGCTTTATTCATTATTGCCCAACTTAGAAGCACCCGCACGTCCTTCAGTAGGTGAGTAGAGAGATAAGCTGTGTGTATCAGTCTGCTCCAGCTGCTATAACAAAATAGCACAGACTGTGTGGCTTAATAGAAATTTACTTTTTAACTATTCTGCAGGCTGGAAATCCAAGATCAAAGTGTTGGAAAACTCAGTTACTGGTGAGAGAGTTCTTCCTGGCTTATGAACTATCACCTTCTCTTTCTGTCCTTACTTGGCCTGTGTCTGTGCAACCCTGTCTTTTCCTCTTAGAAGGACACCAGTCCTATGGGATCAGGGCCCCATTTATGACCTCATTTAACCTTAATTACCTCTGTAGAGGCCTCATCTCCAAATACAGTCATATTGGGGGCTAGGAGTTCAACATATGTATTTGGTGGGGGCACAATTCAGATCATAGCACTGAGGTACATCCAGACAATTGAATAATTTTCAATGTTAAAAAGAAATGAGCTGTCAAGCCATGAAAAGACTTGGGGAGACCTTAAATATATATCTCTAAATGAAAGGAGCCCATCTGAGGAGGCCACATAGTGTATGACACCAACTGTGTGACATCCCGGAAAAGGCAAATTTCTGGAGACGGTGAGAGGTCAGCGTGTGGGGCTGGGGGTGTGTGTATGGAGCACAGAGGGTTGTCAGACCGTGAGAATCCTCTTGGATACGACCAGGGAGGCTACATGCCATTGTTTGTCCAGACCCACAGCACATACAGCACCAGGAGTGAAGCTGGTGTGAACTGTGCACTCAGGGGGAGGACGAAGTGTGAGCACAGGTCATCGATTGTAGCAAAGGTACCGTCTCGGGGACACTGATAATGGGGGAGGCCGTGTCCCTGGGAGGGCAGGCGGCTTAAGGGAGCGCACTGTACTTTCCCCTTCAACTTTACTGTGAACCTAAAACTGCTCTAAAAAATAAAATCTATTTAAAAGAAAAAAAAAATGTGACCAGCGGCTCACAAGCACTGACCCTGTATTTCTCCCAGGACAACGGTCCAGGATTTGCTAGGTCAGTGTTTGCAGTGATTTTATAGAACAGACTCCAGTGAACCGGGAGAGTGGACGGGATGTGGTCCCATTCTGGGCCAAAAGCCAGGACGGGGCAGAGGGGACGCTCGTCGGCCCTCAGCCTCCTGCACTGCACTTCTCCTTTCCTCTCCTTCCCCCTTCTCTGGGGTCAGAAGGAGACAGGCCCTCCCCCGTGCACACCCTCCTTCGCTGACCCATGTCCTATTCCTGAAGGACCTCGTGTGAAGCTCTGGGATCTGCTGGCCCAGGCAGGCTGACTGCTAAGACCCAGGACAACGTCCTCTCGGGTGTCAGCTGAGTTCATAAAGTTGTGCTGGGCATCAAAGTCCTACAGTGGGGTGCCGGGAGACGATGCTTGTCTTCTCTCTGTATTCCTTCCTAGGGTCTCCCTGGTCTCCTTCCCTCTCCCCTGCCTTCCTCACCTCTAGAAACTCCAGGCCAACGAGGAAAATGGACATGCTGGCAAGGCAGAAAGAGCAAAGTCCAGTGATCACCTGTAACAGGTGTCCTCATTTGGTAGACCCTGCACTCTGCCTGTGCGCAGGGCTCGGTGACGGACTGCACCCGGGTCAGAAGCTGTCAAGTTAGAACCAGGTGCGGTTGCCACACCCCAGAGGTCAGGCGTTGATCGTGTCTTTTCCCTTCCTTCTTCCTCCTTCAGTTGACACACCTCAGTGACCCTGTAACCAATATCCCATCAAGGATTAACCCCCACACATGCAATCCATCCCGGCCGCACCTTCTCTATCCTATTCTGGAAGACTGCCCGCTCCCACGAGCTACCAGCTTTCCAGAAACCACGCGGCTTTCATCAGATACCCTCACGTCCTTTCCTCTTGTCAGTGGCACTTGGAAAAGTGCCCCTAAGAACCTGAAATGAGACGGCACCCTGCACATTAAATAAAGAAACCAGCACACAGAGCCTCACAGCCACAGAGTGCAACCTTACTGCAGGACCATTGCTCAACTCCAGGGAAAGAAGTCACCCAGATAAAGAAAAAAGGGGTGTCAACCAGAAAAGGAATTAATCAGCCGTGAACACAGAGGGAAAGGAGACTCAAAAGGCATGTGCCAGAGAAGGAGGGACTCTGTCAGTGACTGCGTGCTGGGTCTGTCTGGCAAGTCCATCTATAACATGGAAGTGGATCCACCAGGCCATTGGAGCCTAATGCCACTGTGCCCAACCACCTGGGTTGTCACCCAAGCTTACTGAGCAACTTGGCAATTACGTAGCTCGTCTAAAGGAAAGAGTGGGCTGCTGTGATTGTGAAATGCTAATTAGCTTTCTAACTTTGTATATTGTCATCTTCCGGGCCTTCTTTGAATGAGTCAGCATCTCAAGTCTGGCCAACCCTGGGACACTTACCAGAACGTTTCTGTACCTACAAGATTTGAACCAGATTTGGGGAAGTGGTGAGTTCTCCTAGGTAAGGGTTGATCTGTGGGGTCTCCCCCAGGGCTGGCCTGTCTCCACGTGGCTCTCTGAAGCTTCCTTCCCTGACTCAAGCCTGCGGGGGCTCAGCAGCATTTCTTGGGTAATGTGCAGAAGGACATTTCCTTTGCTAGAGGATTATATTGCTTCTTGATGCCAGTCTGGCTGGAAATACCCTGGGGGCCTTTTATCCCACAACACTGGACACTTCTGCTTCTGGGGAGACAGAGCTCTCAAGAGCAGTGTTCGTAAGACATAGAGTAAATTCATGAAAAATTACCAATACTTTTACAACTTCAGGCAAAAAGTTTCTGGGGAGTTTGGGTTTAAGAGGAACTTCTGCTCCACTCCTGCCCGGTTTCCCTACCTAGATCTCATGGGGGCTGCAGGCACGCTGGCAGTGTGGGGTTTCTTTATGTTTGGTCTTGTTACCATGTATCACACAGAGGTGTCATTAGTCAAAGGAGTGGGCTGAAGTCGTTCCCCTTTGAGAGTTGGCTGAACCTACCATTTCTACTATCAAATTATACCTATAAATGAGTTTAAAATATGCCCAGATCTTGGTTGACTGCCTTGGCCATTTTCTAGCAACTTCTCTTCCTTTCTGGACAGGTGTGGGCGCCCTGCCTGAGATCTTTGTCCTTGTGCAGGGAGCAGCCTGACTGCTTTCCTCCCTGAGCATCACAGCAGAGGAGCAGCAAGTGTGAGCCACAGGTATTTTAAAAGGATTTGGTTCGGAAAGTGATTCTGACCCCATAACCAACCATCAGTCCTGTGGGGTTCTTCATTTGTTGTATGACCCACGTCAGCCTTGCTCTTGATGATGAGGCTCTGGCTGTGACTTCCAACCGTGCCCTAGAGACTCCAGCTGGCCTGTTTCTTCCCGTTCCACTGGAAGTCAGGACCCTATTGCTTGGATTTTCTTCTATGATCTAGATGAGGATCCAGTCACACGAAACCTGTGGAAATCATTGGGAAAGGCTAAATGTTAGCCAGCTATCAATTGGTTGTAAGCCCTTGTATCTTTATAAACAAGAAGGGGCCATCTTGAGAATATTATATGTCTGTTCCTAGGTAGGAAACTTAACAATGTCTGGACCATTTTAATAATTGGTGTTTGATGTCCTCAAACACCTGCTTACATGGGCCAACATTAGCTTCTGGTTAGTAAGAAGTTTCACCTTATCAGCCTCTTAGTCGCCTAAGTGAGGAGCTGGTGCACGGAGTAACCTCTTTTTGTTCTGGGCTGGTTCTTTGCTCTTGCTGCCAGAATCCCTATTTCAAATTTCGAGGAGGTGCAGGCGGTCCACCAGTTCTCAGCTCCCATGAGGGAGGTTAGCGTGGGATTCCTTGCCCCCTCCACCCACCCGACTCCCATCGGTCACCCCAGCACTAAGTCAGAGCTCACTGTCAGGTAACTTAGAGGACCCTTGTTTGAAAGCAGTGGTGTTATCAATGCGTATCTTATTTTTAGGAAAATTTTTAACATCTTTGGGGGAAAAGTGGCTGACAATAATCCCTTTATAGTAAGATCACAGTTGCTGCCACCTGCAATGCCATTAATGTTTAGTCTGATAATTTTCCAGGGCAGAAAAACCCTCCTGTAATGTACCTAATGTTCTATGCAGAGAGGGGAATCTTCCCTGACCTATGGAATACGATAGTGACTTATTCTTATTGTGCTTAGCTGTGAAAGTTACTTCTCTAAGCTCGATTGGAATGTATGTTTATGAGAAATGGTACCCATTTAAGCAGATTATAAAACAATACTAATTTTATCATTTCAAATCTAGGGTTCTACGTGAGATGTCTTCTAAAGATTAAGTAATTTTATGCTTGATTTATTTAAAAAGTGCAACTTTATAAAGGCAACACAAGGAATTTTTAGAAGATGTAAATATTTTCAAAACTCATGATTTTCCTCCAATACGTGGTTTTGACAAATGAAACAACTTACATGTTTTCCAAGCTGAGGAGTTGGCCCATAGTATAAGGGAGCAAACAGCACAAGATATTTTCTTTGACAGGTAAATTTAAAAATTTTATTTCTGACTTTTGGTTCAGCTCAGAACTTATTTTTTTTGAGGAAGATTAGCCCTCAGCTAACATCTGCTGCCAGTCCTCCTCTTTTTGGTAAGGAAGACTGGCCCTGAGCTAACATCCGTGCCCATCTTCCTCTACTTTATACGTGGGACACCTACCACAGCACGGCTTGCCAAGCTGTACCATGTCCACACCAGGGATCCCAACCAACAAACCCTGGGCCACAGAAGTGGAACTTGGGAACTTAACCACTGTGCCACCGGGCTGGCCCCTCAGCTCAGTACTTGATTAGCATCTTTTGGTCAGCGTTTCTGGGAGCAAAATAAATTCTGCCACAATGAAAGAAAATGAACTGTGGTTTTAGATTAAACTTTATTGTTTTGAGTGCTCAGATCCAATGTGGAGGTCATTTGTCTGCCTCTTTGTGTCCGTCTCAAGCAGGACACATGGGAGGGAGTGGAAATGATTAAAATGGACTCAGTTTATTGGTGGGTCAGAGGCCTGAGACGTCAAGCTCAGGTCCCGGTGGAAGCTGTGGGCTGGCGTGAGGCAGAGCTGTTAGTCCAGATCTCGGCGCTGTCCTTCTGGCTGTGTGGGGGGCACGATGCTGCCCACCCTCGACTCAGCTGCAGGAGGGGACACAAGTGCTTCTCACAAGATACAGTGGTATCCCAAAACTTGGAATATGGAAAAAAAGCAATTCATAGCTCTTTTGGTTTGGGGAACTAATATTGAATATTTAGTATCAGGCGTGATCAATTTGAATGGCAAAATTTTATGATCAAAGGACTAGATATAGTTTATCCTAGTCCTGTACTTATTGTCTATGTAAGCGGCGCTTAAGAAAGGAAGACATTCTGTGACTTCTGCCCAGCTCAATGGTTTGCAGCATCCAGCGAGAGGCAGCTCACGTGACTCCGACCTTGGAAAGGCACACACAGCCACGCAGAAGAAGTGGCTTGTGAAGCAGGTGTGCAAGGAGAGGCGTTAGGCAGCTTCTGGGCTTTCCAAACGGTGCTACATGGAAGAATGGACAGAAGCAAATCAGAAAGAGCGGGGGCGAGGCAGAGCCCATGAGGGCTTCCCCAGCCCGGGTCTGCCTGCAGCACAGAGGGCGGGAGCCAACCTCCAGCCCTGGAGGAAGCCCGGCCCCGCACCCACCTTAGGAAGGGGCACTGCACACTGTGAGTGTGCCCAGTCCACTTCTTGGCGTTGGTTTGCTGAGCAAGAGACGGAGGCCCAGGACAAACAAAGCCTCTTATCCTTTGCTCTGCGTCCAGGACTCAAAGAAAGCAGGGCTGTCTTTCAAAGTAGGAAGTCTCGGACACTTTCTTGGACAGGTTTTGAGGTCCTGCTATTCTCCGTTCTGGCTTCTGGTTGCTAGTGGCAGCCCCACATCCTCTCAGGCCACAGGCTTCGGAGGAACTGCCAGACACCGTAGCTGAATTCCCCCAGGAAGTACAGCATCTGCATGTGTGTGTGTGTGTGAGGGGAGGGGAGGGGAGGGCAGGCGGCCACCATCGCTCATCAATACGCCTAGTTCCAGGAAAAATCCCGGAGGAAGTCCGTGGCTTATTGCTTGGGAACTTGTAGAGAGAAATACTCACTTTGTAGTAAAGCATGTGGCTGTAAATTACACCTGGCAGAAAATGTGCTTTCCTCCAGCTCAGGGTGTGTCGAAGCGTTTCCTGCAGAGGAGCACACAGGAGGCTGCAGTATTCCTTATTGCTGACTGAATTTCTGTGTTGGAAATGCAAATACGATGAAGGTTCTGCCTGCTGGAAACAAGCACTTAGAAGAGAGAGTGAAAGCAAAGCGAAGGAGGGTGCTTCCTTTGGGGCAGAATGCAGCGGAATGGTGAGAAAGGAGCCACCCACCTTCCACCACCATCACCACACACACACACACACCCGCACACACGCACACACCACAAGCACAAACGCGCATCCTTGTGAAGCGCCACCTCCCCTCTCCACCAGCAGCTCTCCTGGCTCACGAGAAACAGAGTTACGTGAACACATCCTGCAGACTCAGCTTGGTGTTCCTCATGGTTATTATGTATTTTATTTACAGTAAAATGAACATGCTAAACCTGGTGAGTTTTGACAAATGTAGACATCTGAGTAACCACCACTATTGGGATATAGACCGTTTCCATCACCCTAACATTTTTCCACTCTCCCTCATGGTCCATCTCCCCACCCTCACCCCAGGCACCAGCAACCACTGATCTACTTTCAGCCAGTGTAGAGAGGATTTGCCCGTTTCGGATTTTCACATTAACAGAATTATACAGTGTGGACCTCATTGTGTCTGGCTCCTTTTACAGAGCGTGATGCTTTCCCCAAAATGTTAAGATCCATGTTGCTGCATAAATTAGTCATTCATTCCTTTTTATTGCAAAGTAGTATTTCATTGAATGGATATACCACAATTATTTATCCATTCACCCCTAATAAGCATTTGTGTTGTTTTTAGCTTGGAGCTGTTATGAATAAAGCTCACTTTGTGTGGACATAGTTTTCATTATTTTTTAGATAAATACAAAGGAATAACATTGATGGGTCATTTGAGTTCACTGATTTTTCTCTGTTGTTTATGCCTTTTCCGTTGCATTAATTTCTGCTCTTTATGATTTCCTTTCTTCTAATTGCTTTGGGTTCAATTTGCTCTTCTTTTTCTAGCTCTTAAGGTGAAAGTTTAGCAATTGAACTTGAGAATTTTCTCATTTTCTTTTTTCCCCCAGCTTTTCTGAGATATTATTGACATGTACTGTTGCAAGTTTAAGGCGTGCAAGGTGATGATTCAATACATGTACAGGTGGCGAGAATTTTCTTATTTTCTAATGTAAGCATATAAAACTACAAATTTTCCCTTAAGGGCCTCTTTAACTCACAAATACAGGCACTCCTTGCATTAGACAGTCATGAAGGACCATAAAAATGACTGTGCAAGTTGGAATCATGCAAAGCTATCTTAATAATCAATGGAAAAATTACAACTGTTCCACGACATTTAAAATTTTTTCTCATGACATTAAAAACTCTGCCTGCTATAATTGTATAGGAAAATGAAAAAAAAGCGAAACTAATATTTATTTAGTATATTGTAATTTAAAACATTAGAAATATAAAAGTGTTTCTAATAAACACTTTGAGAATTAAGTGTTTTGCCTTTTTGTAAAAAACTTAGGGAATGGATACAGAGTTTCACTTTGGGGAAATGAAAAAGTTCTGGAGATGGACGGTGGTGATGGTTGCACAACAATGTGAGTGTGCTTAATGCCACTGAACTGTGCACTTACAAATGTTACAAGGGTAAATTTCATATTATGAAATTGCTACCACAATCGACAGAAACTTTCCGGCAGTAGTGTGAACGGAGCTGGCTGCCTCCTCTTTGTGTAATTTGTCAAATGGAGTGAGCGCCTTTTCCAGGCCTCTGTGAATTGTCATGTTCAGAACTTTCTAAGGTTGGGTTAGCTTCCAACATTTTATCCTTTGCACATTCAGTGGTGTGAAATATCTGAGATATTTAATGTAAAGTTTTTGCCAGAGTCACTTCCTCTGGGACACCTTTATTCTTTTCATTATCAGCACTTTCCTCATTTATGTCACCTTCATTCACTATGCTCCTGTGACTGTGAATCCAGTCTCTCAAACAGTGCCAAAATTAACATTCCCACATTAGCTATTTCTTTTATATTTCCAATTCATTTGACTCAGATTGCACTTCCAACAGGATCGCCTCTCGTTTGTTTGAAGCACTTTCTGTTGGCCAGCCCCTTCTTTGGGTCACTCATTTTTGTAAAATGTCACATGGTTTATCAGTGGGCGAGAAGGAGGAAACAGCTTTGTCATAGGTGTGTGGACTGAATAATAGATGCGTAGCAACAGATCACCAACAGATTTTGGAAGAAGTATGCGATTGGTCTGATCACGGTGCTCACCTGTTATTTACATGGTGATTCATGGGCTGATGAGCTAGCAATGAAGTTTATACCTTATGTAATTACTGATGGTTATTTAATATGCTGTGGAACTGAAATGTGGTAACTGGCATTTGAACCTTGCTGGTCAGGGACTGGCATTATTTACGGCAACTGAAATCTGTGCATGTGAGAAACTGTGCTGCGTTTTCTTTCTTTGTGATTCCTTTTTGACCCATGAGTTATTCAAAAGTGTGTTTAACTTCCAAATATTGGAAGATTTTCAGATATCATTTCATTATTGCTTTTTATTTTAATTCCATTTTGAGCAGAGGACACACTCTGTATGATTTAAGTCCTTCTAAATGTACTGAGTTTTTTTTATGGCCCAGCATGTGGTCTATATTAGCTGATGTTCCATGTGCGCTTGAGAAAATGTGGACGCTGCCGTTATGGAGCGTGGGCTCCTATCAGGTCAAGCTGGCCGATAGTAGTGTTAAGCTCTCTAGATCTTTACTCGTTTTCTATTGACTTTTTAATCAAATACTGAGAGAGAAGTATTGAAATCTCCAACTATAAATGCAAATTTGAATATTTCTCCTTCCAATCCATCAGTTTTTGTTTCACGTATTTTGAAGCTCTGTTATTAAGTGTCTGTATTTTTAAGATTGTTGTGTCCCCTTGGTGAATTGACCTTGTTATTATTATGAAATGACCTTCTTGAGGCTTGATGATATTCCTTTTCCTGAAGTCTATTTATCTCACATTACTTATTCTAACTTTCTTGGGATTAGTGTTTACATAGTATAATTTTTTCCATCCTTTTACTTTCAGTCTATCCTTGTCTTTATGTTTAAGGGTATTTTCTGTAGCAGCTTGTGTGAATCTTGCTTTTCATCTATTCTGGCAATTTCTGCCTTTTAAATGAAGTGTATATAAATGCACAATCCAAATGTAAAATGGAGACCATTTTTATTTATTGTGATTATTGAAACACTCATCGTGTTTATATTTTCCTTTAAATATGTGAGCGTATTTAAAGAGCTGTTTTAACATTCTTGTCTGCTAATTCAGTCACCTGAGCTGGCTCTGTTTCCATTGACTGATTTTCTTCCTGGCTATAGGTTTTCTCGTGTTATTTTGCATTTCTAATAATTTTTCATTGAATGTCACACAGTATTAATACTATGCTGTTGAGTGTTTGGATTTTGCTGTCTTCCTTTGAAGACAGTTGAACATTATTTGGCAGGCGATTAAGTTACTTGTTATTAACTTGATTTTGGAGACCCATTTTTAAGCTTTGTTAGGAAGGGTCTACAATAGTCTTTACTCTGGAGCTCGCTTATCCTGACTGCTGAGACGCGCCCGTTCTGTAGTTTCTGCAGAACGCACCGGGTGTTTCAGGAGCCCCTTCCTTCTAGCTGGTAGGGGCTCAAATTTCTCCCAGATGTGTATGAGCTCAGGAAGGTGTTCAGCTTTAGTACACGGGCAGTGGTTCTAATGGCAATCCAGCCCACCACGAGCAGATCAGTGTTCAGACAAGGGGAGTTAGTGTTCAGGCCTCAGGGGATCCTTGGAGCTCTTGTTTAACTCCTGCCTCTCTGGAACTCTGGCCTACAAATGACAGATTCCTCAGTCTCCCACATCTGTGTCCTCCAGGCAGACAGACCACTCAGCTCTGCCTGAGCCCCGCTTCCTGTGGTTTGGAAATGGCCTCCATGCAGAAATCTGGAACAATCAGAGGGTCACCCCGTCTGTTTCCCTTCCCTCAGGGGCATCTCATATTTACAGGATAAAGTTCTAGCTCCTTCACATAGTATGGCATCTGGAACAGATTTGTTTTTCCTTTTTCCCAGTACTTCAGACTTTTTCCTCAGTAGCCTTTATACTATGAAGACCTGGCCCCTGGTTTCTGGTTTCACAGCATGAAGAGGACACAAACAGCTGTAACAAAAAGCTGTTTGCTCACTTTGAGTTTGGATGTTAAACTTCAGGGAAGACAATAGTCTTGAAAATCAAGCTTTCAGGAGACAGAGTTCTCCGAGAACCCTCACAGCCTGCTTTCTACATATGGAGAAACTAAACGTGGGAGGCCGGCCCGGTGGCTGAGTGGTTGAGTTCACACGCTCCCCTTGGGCGGCAGCCGAGGGTTTCGTCAGTTCAGATCCTGGGTGCAGACATGGCGCTGCTCATCAGGCCATGCAGAGGTGGCGTCCCACATAGCAGAGCCAGAGGGACCCACAACTAGAATATACAACTATGTACTAGGGGGCTTTGGGGAGAAGAATTTAGAAAAAGAAGAAGATTGACAATAGATGTTAGCTCAGGGCCAATATCCTCACCAAATAAATAAATAAATAAATAAAGTAAAATAAAATAAAATAAATGTAGAGGGCCCCCACAGAGCAGATCACAGATAGGGGAAGAATTCAGATGTGAGGAAACTCCCTCCCACAGCAGGAGAGAAGCACTAAGGAGGCTGCATGGACAGAGGGCTGGGAGGAGGCCAGAGAGAGAATCCTCTGGCTTCTGCATCAGGTTGGAATCTGGTGGGAAGCAGGGACAGGGAACATGAGACTGTTCTAGAACATTTTAGAGAGGCTTTCCGAGGGATAGCTGGAGGGGCTGCAGGCCTTGCAGAGAAGCAGGCATGGGCCTGGCGCTCCACCCGCGGGGCTGGGCAGCTGAGGGAGGGAAGTGGACCCACAGCAGCTGCACCGAGCTCCACACTCAGGTGAGGCCAGAGCACAGGACCAGGTCCCACCACCGGGGAGCCTGAGGTTGCCAACAGGGTGGGACCCTGGTACCTCCCTAGATCTTGCACTGTGACCGCCAGGCCACCAGGAGAGAGCCCGGCATCCGAAGAGGACATAGGGCAGTGGGCAGTGAGTGGGGCTCTGGAGAGTGGCCGTCCCTGTCACAGGACCACACGCTCCCTGTCCCCCCTCACAGAGACTCAGAGAGAGGGGCCACTGCAGAGGGCCTGGGCAGAACCTCCACTTAACTGGGTATTTACCCCAGAAGGGTTATGCTGGAGCTTGACGGTGACCGAAATAAAACACACGAACGTGGCTGGAAGAGTCCGGCCCCAGACTGAGCACTCCAGGGAGGGAGGGACTTCTCTGCCCTCCCAGGTTAGTGGCTCAGCCCGAGACAAACTGATAAGGACAGATTCGCAGGAGGAAAGTGCACTTTCTACCTGATGCTGACGTTCTCACGCGGCACAGGGGCCTCCGCAGAAGAGAAATGAAGACCCAGAGAAACAGCTCGGCCTGAGAACTTAGACGCCATTTCAGCAAAGCACAGCAGCTTGTGGAGACGTGATGACGTGGAGAGAAGGAGGCTGGGGCTTCCAGGGGTGGGGGATGCTGGGGAAGCTATAGATGTCTGAGGGAAACTAACGGAAGACGGGGCATTTAGTACCATTTGTCTCGGCGTCGCCTCCCCAACTCCCATGGTGAGAATGTTCTCCTCTTCCCTCCACACAAAAGGCACGTCTTTTTGTGGGGAATTTATTCCTTGTTTTGGGGCGGAAAGGGGGAGCTCAGAGAACCCTGCCTGCATCTGCTGTTTCTCAGGGGCCTTCAGCTCAAATAATCCACACGCCAAAGCAGGATATTTGGGGGCAGCCTGTTGCGATTCCCCTTGGGACACTGAGTGGGGTGGAACCAGGCCCCCCCGTGAGCAGACTGTGAGGTTTACAGCGACACTGAGTCAATTTTAGGAATAAAATCAGTTGTGCCTCTGCACATCTGTGCTGTAATGGCTCAGCTTTCACCTCTTAGAAAGGTTGAAAATAAACAAACTCTCTGATGCCGTCCCCCTCACCGCCTGCACTTCCTTCTCCAACGTCGTTGCAATGCTTCATCTCTCCCCCTGGTCACTGCTCTGCGAGGGTCTCCTCTGCGGCTGCCGGCCCCAGGAGCCGGGAGCTCCTCACAGCCTGGGGAGGACCCCCTTCACCCTTGGGTTCCCAGACCCTAGCACGGAGCCTGTCGGATGGCAGGTGCTCAGTAAACATGAGACAGACGTGTGGACCACAAACACCCTGACAGGCATGGACAAGCCACAGATGGGAAAGGCGAGGGGCGTGTCACTGAAAAGGTCTGCATACGTCCCTGGAAGCTTGTCCTGGAGCCTCACACTCTTCCGCAGGGGGCTCGGCGTTGGGTCCTGGTGCATGCTCCTTGCTACTCAGCATCGCGCTGTTGGCAGCAGCACGTCATCACAGATGAAGCCCCCTGAGTGGGGCGAGGGCAGGGTTCTGGAGGAAGGCTCCATGGGCGCTGCAGGAAGGCAGCTCCCCTAGAGCCCCAGGGCGAGGCTTCCTATGGAGGCTTAGGTGTCAGGCGACTGAGGCCATTGATGAGGAGTGGGAGGCAGGATGGTTTCATGGGCCTGAGACCAATGCGTTTGCACAGGCAACCCCACCTAAAAGGGCTCAAAGGGCTCATGCTTGGTTTAATGTTCCGCTGTTGTCATCTTGAAATGCTTAATTTTTGAACAAAAGACACTGTAGTATCATTTTGCACTCGGCCCCCAAAATTATGTACCTGGTCCTAGTTGGGGGCACCACCTGCAAGGAAAGGGCATACAGAGAGAGAAGATGGGAAGGGTGCAACAGGAGTTACTCCACATTCACGGTTTTGCCCTGAGGTCAACGTAAGCCAGCAGGGTGGCTGGGAGGACTGAGGCAGCAGAGAAACCTGAGCGGGCACCAACCAATATTCCCTGTGTCTCATGCGTCAAGGCGGGCTTCCGAGTCACCGGGTGCAGGCCTGGGAGCCTCATCCGCCTTGCTCACCAGGGTCTGTAGCTCCTCTGCTGCCGGGGCCCACAGTGATGCCAGCTGAGTCGCGTCGCTGGCGGCTCAGGCTTCCTTCCTCTGAAGCAGACGACAGAGAGCTCGATATCCTTTGCTAACGTCATATTGCTGACCTTAGTGATACTGCAGGAGGTAGCCTGACACAAGGGTCATCACAGCCAGGCTGTACGTGAAGAAACAATGGCAGGAGAGATGCTGGGATCGTGCACAAATCAGCCACAGAGGCGGACATCTTCATCTCCTATTTTGGTAGAAATCCGTGGTTACAGCCTGCTGGGAAACAGTCGCGATCGTCAACATCTCATCTGAGAAGCCGTAAACCTCCTGGTTGACACAACGGTTAGGAGCGCCCCCCCACCCCGTTGCAAGATTTGAAACAGCAGATGAGAATCTGCTTCATTTCATGTGTTTCCTCAGTGAATTAATCATTAGGGTCATCATCTTCCTTTCCAGATAAGAGTTCTTCACGTACGACCAGTCAAACATTTATGTCTCTACGTCTATTTTTTGTCATCCGTACAAACTGGAACAAGAGTTGAGTGAACACTTTGTTCTTCACCTGTAACTAGAATAAGACGGAAACATGACAAGTGTTGCACGAAGGAAAGTCCCCTTTGTCATTTTTACGAACATCTTTACAAGCATTTAATATACTTGGCTCTGTGCTAGACTTGGAGCAAATCTGAAGGTAATCCTTGTCCTGGGGGAAGTAACATTATATCCAGAGCGGCCGGAGAAGGCACACACACCTCCTCCCGCAGCAGGTGGCAAAGGCCTGTGAGCCGCGTCACCAGCTCCATTACGCCACAAGCACAAGACCTGAAAGACGAGCTTGTAACTCTAACTTGAAGGAGCAGGACAGAGACTGCGGTTTTGCTAATCCTCAAATTAAATAGCAGGACTTTTCCAGAGTAACCTAAGTGTGAACAGCACCGCGCTGGCGGCCCGAGGGAGCTCCTGCTCGTCGTTCCTCTGCTCTTCCGTGCTGTGCCCTCGGCACAGCCTCCCATTCTGTCTTCACTACTCACATCGCCAGCACCAGGTAAATATTTGTTTAATGATGTGAATTAAATCCTGGCTTCCAAACAGAAATGTTCTTTGGACTTTTTTAGTCCTTTGGAAAGGATCGAGGACGTCTCCTTTCATCGCCTCCTCCGGTTACCATCTCCCCCGCTCCTCAGCCAGGGTCCCTCCCCTTAGACGGGGAGAAGGAGGCAGCTGCAGGGTTCCATCTTGCTGTGGCTGGAGCTGGTTCTTCACAGTCCCCACAGGTAACCGAAAGCATCAGTGCCTAGAGGCTCTTTATTTGTCCTCTCCCGCCCCAATACGATGGGCTTTTAGCCTGGCTTGAACAGCACAGGACAAGAAAGTTCACTGTTTCCTGCAATAGCCTATTTAACTTTGGAAACAAAAGCTTTAAGAAAGTTATTCCATGTGTTGAATTGAATATGTCTCTTTTCAATTCCTATACACTGGTTTGAACTTCTGGAGGGCGTTCCGTCTTCTTTATGTCTCCAGCCGAAGCGCTGGCATGACAAAGAACAATGTTTGTGGAACAACAGGAAGCTGGAAGGGCCCAGGTTATGATCACGCTGGGAAGCTGGGACGCTGTGCCTGTCACAAAGATGATGCTCAGAATCAGAGGAGCAGATGCTATGGGAGGTCGATGTGGTTGGGTTTGATATTGTAAGTAACCCCAGCTATAAATCACAAAATAGAAAAACCCAGTAGGCAATCAGGAGTTGAGAAGAAAGTGATAAAAACCAAGGAGTAGATGAGATCATTCATGACCAGTGTGTAGTGAGAGAAGAATGAGACAATTATCGTCAAAGGAGCCAGGTTCATCAGGTTATAAATAAGTTAGGATTATGACATAATATTGGTTATAATAGGATAAAGGGTGATATTATACTAGTAAACCAACCAGAAAGGACTAAAATGTAAGGTTTGCCTTAATGACTGACGCGGAAGTGAAACAAGAGTGTAAGTAGGAGGGAGAGAGCATGTGTTGCCAGCAATTGGCCTGAACCTGAGACCCAGCCACGTGGTGGAGCCCAGCAGGTCAAGAGGTGGTGAGGCCACATCCTCCTGTTTCATGGAGGATGACAATTTGCCTGGAGAGAGGAAGCTTGCGTCTTGCTGCTTCCCCGAGACACCATACTGTTTCCCTGGACTGGGAGATGGGATTTCCTGGAAAGGTGTCAGCTGACAGGATTTAGGGAGCTCTGCTTCTTTGCCTGAAGCCTAGCGGGGCCTGGGCTGGTGTGAACAACGGAGGACCGGATGGGTGGACAGACAGGCGATAGGCCAGAATCACCAAAGGGAAGCTTTCGCGATTGTTGGGGGATGGAAATACGGCCCTAATGACCATTTCCTGTCACTCAGCTGCCCCTTTGGTCTGACCCACAAGATCTTTCATGGGAGTCCGAGGGGGAGGGGCTCCAGAGGAAACCTAAAGGGCCACTCTCCCGGGTGACACGAGCCCTGGAGCATGGCTTCGGGTCTGTCACATAAGTGGGGTTGGCTCCCATTGGCGAGAAGAGTTTTCACTTCCTCCAAGTCCAGACCCTGGTGGCGCTGGCTTAGACGGCCCTGCACAGGAGCGCTTCCGGTGCCGAGTCTGCGGCTCAGGGCGTCAGCTCCAGCTCTACAGAACACCTGGGAGGGATAAGCCAGACGGTGCTGGTGGCAGACGGTCGTAGTGTCCCCGGAAGGTGACCTCATAGAGAGTTGCAAAATGTACACATCACTTCTGAACTACGCAAAGAACATACAACTTCAATTCCCGTAGCTGATTTGAACTTCTGCAAGAGTCCCCACTACTTGGCAGCAGATATCGGGGAAAATCGTGAAAGACTCTGGAATGAGCAAAACAGATGGTTGGTACACCTTTCTGGGTTATTGTTGCCTTTCGTTGACTTTGAGCTATTTTATAACTCTGTAAGTTGTGGAATACTGATAGCAATATAAACATCTGCAAACTGAGTCTGGTGGAGATGCAGTTAATTACCACCCTGTGGATATTGACCAATTTTTGGTAGTCATTTCAGTCTTCCTGATGGCCTGTAAATATGGATGTGTTTGAATTCTCCTTTGAATTGGCTGTAAAATCTTACAGTTTCCGCATAACTTGAGTTAATAAAATCTTTAACACACGACAGTCATGGTTTTATCTTTAAAAAAATTTATCTTTTAACACAAGGGGAAATCAACGTTAAGCTTGACAGTTTATGACCTCGCTATCTCCTGGGTTAGTGTGTTTCAGGGACCTGCTCCATCTTTTTATTTTACCTGCCACCCACTGCTCCTGTCAAGGTGGCATCTTGACATGAGGGGTATGAGGTTCATGTGACTTGTTGTGGTGGAGAGACAAGATCTGAGTGTCACATGTACCTGTGTGGTCGTTGGCCATCATCCTGGTACCTTGCACAGGACACAGTGGACCCAGCGTCCACAATGGCTTCATCTTCATGCCAGGTCTCAGAGTCCCTCAACACAGCACGTGGAAACCTCCAGCTACAGTGTGTGTCCTGTGCAGGCCCTGAAGCACGTGCCTCCTCACGTGCTCTGTCTGACCGCTGCCCTCCACCAGCGCTGCGCTGCGGCTCCTTCTCCAGGCTGATGCGGCTGCATCCCAGACATGCTGTCGGCCCAGAGTGATCCCAGCCTTTCCTCTACCCATGTGGGTATTTCTGCCACTGAAGTGTTGGCTTGCAAGTCTGAGCCTTCTGCCGGCTCTCTGTCTCTTTTCTCCTTCCGTCATCCACCAAGGCCAAAAGGGCAGGAATTCCACTCGCTGTTGCTCCCTGAGGAACCCTTCCTGGCACTCCGCCCTGCCCAAGTGTCCCTCACTCTCCTCCTTTCCCCTTGGACTGTACTGGCAGAATGGCCGTTATGTTCATGATGTATAAAGAGAGAGAATGACAAACCCATGACGTAACAGCTTCAAAACATCACCACTATTTCACAGGGTATTGGAGTTCTCGAAAGTAGAAATCATCAGGGGAAGGAGAGCCGAGGAAGAGGGGAAACCGGAGGGACCAGAACAGAGGTGAAGGCGGCTCAGCAAGGAAGCTGACACCCTCCGGGCCGCTGTGAGTTCCAGTAGGGCAGTGTCCTCACGAAGACTCTTGCATAGAGGGCGATCACTCTGAATCACCATTAAAAAGGCCTATTACTTTATTTTGGGATTTTGTGCTTCTGAAAGCTTATATTGGCCCCGAGGGATAATTGCGCTTAAAAAAATTGCCTCTCAAACCACATGCTTAATATTAGGCTTAGAAAATTTTCCAAGAATAAACGTTAGCTCACTATTCTGTAGAACTTGGTTTCTATCGTCTCCTCACTAAAAAAAAAGATAGAGGCTGGCCTGGTGGTGGGCGGATTAAGTTTCCGGGCTCTGCTTCGGCAGCCCAGGGCGTGCAGGTTTAGATTCTGGGCATGGACGTAAACAGCGTTCATCAAGCCACGCTGTGGCAGAATTCCACACACGAAAAATAGAGCAAGATGGGCACAGGTGTTAACTCAGCGACAATCTCCCTCAGGCAAAAAGAGGAAGATTGGCAACACATGTTAGCTCAAGGCCAATCATCCTCACCAAAAAAAAAATAGAGGGATAGCATTTTACTATTTGAGTTTTCTTGAACTTTTCCTATTGCTCCTAATACCAGAAAACGAAAGAGACTGATTGTGATATTATACGCACTCTCAAAAGGCAAATAATATTCTCAAAAAGTATGAATTTCCATCAAGTTTCGAGGACTCAGATGATGTACGAATTCAAGTGCAGTGTGTTGAGAAGGTTCTAGGTTTCTGGAAGGTATCTTCGCCTTTTGCTCTCGAAGGGTAGGAGTCTGCGGCTCTGGATGGCAGCTATGACCACACTTCCTCAGACAACTCTGTTGACAGGTACAGGCAAAGCAGCTCCTTAGAGAATTTCACAGCAAGAACTGGTGGAAAATGGGATTGCAAATTGAACCAGTAAATGATTCTTTAGTGCAGTATAATCAGTCTTAATCCAGATATAATTTCCTATAAATTACATGACCTTATAAAATAAACTTACACACATGCGTACATGCTTAGTCATCCTGGAAATAAATGCTTGGCTCTTCTTCACGTAGAATGTATGTGTTGGACTCATCCTCAGAGGACGTCAGTGGCTACTGGTTCTTACCATTAATGGTAAAGAGACACACACAGGACAACTGGTTCCTCAGTAGCTCATGCTGTACCAGTCAGTCAGTCACTGTCGTATAAAATAAGCCAAATTTATACATTTATTGACTATATCCACATATGTGTACTCAGGTAGGTATATACTATGCCTACATATGTCCTTATGCACACCTCTCCATATAAGAACATTAACTCAGAAATCTTTCTTGTTAAAAACTGTGGAATATCTGTTCTCATCCTCCAACATTTGTGAGTGTCCACTCTGAGCCAAACCCTGGGAATACAAAGATGAGAAGGAGGCAGTCTCTGTGGTCCAGGAGGATGGATCTAGTTGGACATTTGCTTATTCTGCTGGAATTTGGGTCTTCGCATCCTGCCGTTCCTTGACCTCAGGTCTCTGCTCCACTGCACGGAGCACAGAGTCCCTCCGCCCAGCCTCGCCCCGGCGAGCTCTGTCTCCGGGACGCCACGGCAGGATCGCCAACGTCGTGCAGTCGTCACAAATTGCTTTCCTTTCAAGACACACTCTGAATCCTGTTGATGTTGGTCAGTCTCCGAAGCTCTCTGCTTCGTGTTGCAGAGACGAGGGTCTCGCGTTGTCTGATCCTCCCACAGCGATTTGTTTAGAACTTGGCAAGCTCAAGAAATGCTGAATTTGAACTCATAGGAGAGCTCTAAAAATCACAGACCTTGTTTTCATAAACACCAAGCTTGTTTCAAGGTCACCTTCACCACACCAGGGATCCAGGGTCCTCAGTGATCCCAGGGACAGTGGTGTGAGCTGTGCTCCAAGCAGTCTTCATGAGACCAGGGCCAGCTGTTGGGTGCCCCTCCTCAGGCAGCCTCACGCTGAACCCACAGGAGCGGTGAGGGGAACAGGGGAGGCGAGCCCTGGATCTGGACGCGTGCTGCTGACCTGGGGACCACGCCACGCCAGCTGCAGAAGAGGTCTGGCTCCTGACAGCAGTTCGACTGGAGTTGTTTGGGTGACTGGTCACCCACAGTGGAGGGAAAAAGCCCTTTCCTCTGCACTCCCGGGCTCTCCAGCCGGGGCCTGCAAATTACACTGACACAGGTGTGCTGGCAAGACAAAAACAGAGTTCATTAATGCACGCATGGTGCACACACGGGAGAACGCAATGAGGAGAAACTCAAAGGGGCGGTTAGAACTGGGGCTCGTACAGCATCTTAGTGAAGAGCAATATCTTCATAGAGAAGCAACAAGACGAAGGAAAAGGGGTCTAGGCTTTTAGGGGCAGCAAACTGCGGGAGAGTAAATGTTGGGGGAACCAGTGGGAGACGAGGGCTTTTGCGATGCGGTACCTGGGTTCCTCTGGTGTCGACCCTGCGCTGCCGAGTCGAGAGCCGTCTGCTGTGACGAAGAGTCAGCCTGCCCTTCCTGGTGGAGACCGGGAGCCCAGAGAGCTGCCCTGGGTCTGCTTCTTCTCAGCCGCCTTCAGCTCAAGGTAAGCCCCATGCCAGAGGGGTGGGCTTGGGGTGCATGTTCCGATCCCCGGCACAGCCTGGGAAGGGGGCACCGTGGGACAGCGCCATGTGCCCTGGTTCTCACCCGAGGAGCAGGAACTCGGGTTTGAAGAGGGGTTAAAGGGCCTGCCTCGAAGAATTGGCCCTTCTGTTGGGAGCCGGTGGTCTGGAGGACGGCGTGGTGCCGGCCAGCGCTTCCCGAGTGCTTCCCTGTGCCAGGGCCTGTGCTGAAGGGTCACACGCGTCGTCTAATCCTCAGGTGAGACCCTTGAGGTCTGAACCAATTTACTGCCCAAGGACCAGAGTTAGTGGCGGCGCCAGGCCTGGAACCCTGACAGTCCCTCCGTTACGTGAAGCCACTGGGCGGACGCTCCCAGCAGCACTGTGCTGTCGGACCTCACAGCCCGGTTTCTACAGACCAGGAAAGGAGGTGAAGAGGGTTTGGAACCAGGCCCTGGAGGGTGCACCACAGAGCCCAGGCTCTCAGACACGCCGGACCCAGAACTGCTTCCTCCTGTCAGCACAACGCTGTGCCGGCATCTGAGATGTGCTTCATGGTGCTGGCCATCCTCGGCACAAAGCCACCCGCTCCTGCTCCCTGCTGACGAAGCCAAAGTGTGTGTGGGATCAGGTGCTCTCCTCGCCCCCCCGCCCACGCTGCTCTCCAGGCACCATTCCGTGCCTCCTGTTTCCGTCTTTCTGGGCTTCCACTCAACCCATCTCAAGTCTCGTGTTCTGGGCACCTAGCAGGACCTGGCGCGGAGCGTGCTCTGAGTACACGGGCGGTGACCCGGGCAGGAAAGACAACAGGCCAGGTGTTGCCCTCCCAGAGAGCTTCGTATCAACGTGGTCACGGGTGCAACCAACCGAGGGGCGATGGAGTCGAGACCCGCAGGTGAGTCTCCGGCCTCCCCTCCTCAGAGGACAGCTCTGTGGAACCGTGAGGGAGCCTCGCCGTGGGGGCTGGGGCTGTGCCGTGCATACAGAAGACATCTAATAGGTGCTTGGCATCCCAGAGGCAAGTGTGCTGCAGCCTCTCATCAGGCAGCGTTCTCCCTCACTCTCCGCCCCGCCACGCGCACACCTGACGTCTTTTATAGAAGGAGCCAAGGAGAGAGGGACGCCTACCCTCCTGGTGCTTCTTGGCTATGTGACTTACAAGTCGCTCAGCCACCCGATCATTCGTTTTGTTATCTCTAAAACAGGAATTATAATAACACACCGCCTGACAACCTCATAGGGTTTTGTAGATCAAAAAAGAGTGCAAAGCTAAAGACCTTTGTACACCAAGCTGTGCTTGTCTGAGGCAGTGTCCCAGGGTGAGGAGTGCTCACGGATCCCTTCCACAGTCTCGGGGAACTTCGGCCCTCCTGACACACACTCTTGTGTCTGGGTTTATGACACGCCGGGCAATTCTCATAAAATTTCTCATAAAACCTTCAGTCTCCTTGGGGCTTCCATCTGTAAGATGAACACGTGCTGTGCCTTCAGGCCAGTGAGCAAAAACCGCATTCCTCTCGTCGCTGTTCTGAGAAGGAGGTCCAATCACATGGCCCCCAAGAAGGGGACTTCTGAAACCACTGAGCCAGCGCAGGGATGCGTGCTGTGAGGCAGGGGCCACTGCAGCTCCGTGATTCGTGAGGGGAAAGAGTGGCTCCTTTACAGGCACGAAGGACAAAGAGGCAGGATGTGCCAGGGGCCAGGGAGGGGAGCAGGGGCCCTGCTGTGGTGTCTGGGCCAGGCCGGGGGGGGGAGGGGCTGGGAGCAGCGAGCGGCTGGGGTCCTGCCCTCACACCCTAATCCCCATTAGTAACGACCTTCCTGGCTCTCGTTTTCAAGGGTGTAAAAAGTCGTTGCTGTTTTTGTGCCATAGCTGGTGAGGGCGCGAGGCCTCCCGGCTCCCGTTCGAGGCTGATTCTTGCCTGGACCGTCCAGAAGGCTCGGTCCCCTCATGCTGAGTCTTACAGCACCGGGTCCTCCATGGGGGAGGCTGTGGGCAGGGCGCCAACCTGGCCGTAAAATGCAAGCCTCGCCAAAGCTGTGTACGAGAATGCTCTCTTATCTGTCCCATCCCAGGAGCCTGAGGGAACTCTGCGCTTGGCTCTTTATCTCTGCTTGGCCCAGCATGGGCCCTGGGCTGGAATGCAGTCTCTCTGACCCTGAAGGCAGTTTAAAGACCTGAAAGAACAAAAGAATCACAAATATTTTAGGATTATGAAGGAATTTAGAGAGTTCTAACCCAACAGCTGTTTTTTTCCATAAAAGGAGAATGACTTTCGGAGACACGACTGCCACGTAAGGTTGAACAGGTTGTTCACTGATCAGTTCCAGGGCATCCCAGTTACACTGTTGTCTTGGAGACTTTTTGCACTGAGTGTGGTATGTCCTGAGGAGCGGGCGCCTTTCAGTGTGTGCATGGGCTCTGTGTGGACTCCAGGGAGAAATTGTCTTATTCAAGGGACAAAAAGAAGGAAACACTCCCTATTTACTTAGATGGTTAAGTAATGCTTAGTTGATTAAAGTCATTCGAACTATGGTTTAGTAACATTCACTGAGCATTTTCTGTGTAGGCTCAGTCACCATCTCTCACACACGGCAAAAATGAGACACAGAGAGGTCCAGCAGTTTTCAAAGGTTGCACAGCCAGTGAGTGGCAGAGCCAGAATTGGAGGCTGGGAAGTCTGGCTCCAAGGCCTACACTCGGAATCACCTCAATTATCAAGACGGCGTCTTCACTTAGTGAGGACGTGGCGAACCTGGAGAGGTCTCTGCTGGGAGAAGCTGAGAAGCCGATGGTTACCCGTGACCCCACCACATCCCACGTTGTCCAGCAAAAGGAATGAAACAAGGAGGCCCCTTGGGCTGCGTCCTCGCCCCCACCTGTCCCCGAGCTGCCACTTGGTCCTGGTTCACGTGTTTCCGGGCACGGCCACAGCATCAGAGAAAATCCAGGTTTTCCATTATACTGAGTTTTCTTGTCATGATGGATACACATAGACGTCACGTTTGAGTAATTATTTAGTTTACAAAGTGCCTTCCCGGCGACGTCCCCTTGTGAGCTTCCTGACACCTGAGGTGCGGACAGCTTTGTCATCCCCGTGTCACAGACGGGGCCTGAAGTCTTGAGGGTTCCAGAGGGTTCCGGAGGGTTCCGGAGGGTGCAGCAGAGATGTTGCTCAGCTTCTTCCTCCCACGTTCTCCCTGGACACCCGCACTGATGTGCCTTCGCCTATCCAGCCACAGAATTGTCTCATGTTTTAGTTTCATTGAAAAATGTGATTTTTGAAAAGCACTTTGCCGGATATGTGAGGATTTCCATGCGGGTTTTGTCAGGTGATCTGGGGTAATGAGGGTCCGGCCTGTGGGGGTTTATGGTGACACAGCTTTGGGATGACCTGGGAACTGCGTTTTCCCGCTCCATCTGCTCTTCGAGTTTACGTGCCTATGGGGTCAGTTCCTCAAACTTGAAGACTGATTGTTTTCCACCCGGGTGGGACCTGTGTGAAATTTCCCCCATTTTCTCTTCAGGGAATTTCAACTTAGTCACTGCCCTTGCCTTGGCTTTTGAGATTTCATGCACACCGTTCTCAATGGCACAAAAAGAATGCCCACAGAGGAAGCCCGGGGTCAGATGGCCGCACGCCAGGCACTGCAGCGACTACACCATCGGGGGGCGTACAGTGCAGTCTGCAGCCAGGAGCCTGCGACGCCCCTCGGACCCCCAGATCCGGGCTCTCCTGCACACCCCTCCAGCCCTCCAGTCGCTTCCACCAGCACCTGGAAGACTCAGCACTAGGAAGCATACACGGGGTCAGGAAGGGAAAAGCACACGCTTCTATGTCCTGGTCAGAGTCGTCCTGGTCACTAACCGATCTCCCCTCTCGTTCCCCTCCATTTCAGGGAGCGATCCTGACCACCTCCTCTGCCTCACATCCGTCGACACATCTCTGGAGACATAAAAATGCCCTGTGGGCACCTTGTAACTCCATTTCTTCTCAAAGGCTTAATTGGATTGGGGCTCATTTCTACTCCAGTGGACAGGGTCCAAGGAGACTCCCAGAGTTCAGGAAATGCTGTTCCAGTGACTCAAAACTTATACTGACTGACGTTATTAAAGTGTTTCTAGTTTGAAGCAATTTGTACTTTACCCGGTCTTCATGAAAGATTGTATTTCTTCTCTGGCGCGGGATGCCTCTTTGTGACCCGGGGTGAGTGACTTCTGCTGTCTCCCTCCTATTTCCTCAACTGCAGAAAACATGGCCGGACATGTTGACATGTGGATCTGATTACTCAGTAAGGAAGGTGACTGAGTTCTTATTTATAACGTATCTTGAAGATCATATACGTACAGCATAATTAGTAATACTCTATAATATTTGGTGTAACCTATGGAGCTCATGGCCTTGAGTTACCATGACTCATCCGTGCATTGTATTCAGTAAAGTCATTCTCAAAAAGGAAAGTAGCGCAAATAAAGCATTGGCCCAACATTTTGACCACACAGCAAATTGAAATAGGACCAGAGGAAAAATCCTCTTGAGTGGTGGATGTGGTTTCATAGACACAAAATAACCAAAAAGGCAACCTGCAGGGAAGACAAAGGACGTCCTCGGGGCTCCGAGGCTCCTGGATCAATCATGCTTTCCCAGAGAGCCCCACATCACGCAACTTATGCAAATCCTACGAGTGGGACCGTCTACCTGCTCGGGCACGCAGACGTCTCTGAGGAGGCAGGGCGGGAAGAAGTACCAGAGGCCAGGAAGGGAACGGCCTTAGGAACAGAATGCGTTGAGGGGAAGGACAGACGCCTTGGGCAAAATGGGTTGTTTATATTCAGAACTTTCTTGTCTTGATGTTCAACTGGATAAGGACGGGAATCCCTGAGCTCAGTCTGTGCCCCATGGAGGGGCGTCCTCTGTGAAAACGCATCTCAGCAAAGCCTCTTCAAAAGGGAGTTTTAACCCTAGGCCACTTTTAGCACGGTCAGTGAGAATAGAGGGAACAAAGTGTCTGCAGCAGCCGTTGCTAAAGGAACCAAACCCTCAAGCACGAGACAGAATCATCGCGAGGCAGACGCAGCACCGGTGAGCTCAGGGCCTTCCTGTGCCGTCTGCCACTGCCCACCGCTGCGGGTGACCCGTGTGCCGACTGCCCAGTCCTGCTCACCCAGCTCTCGTCGTTAAGGAGTGCACACATTTAAGCGTGCTTTTTGCATCCATTCTGATTCCCTCCTCATCCTTCAGGGTAGGAATGAAAACAGTCCACCAAGGATTCCTGGGACACACATCCCTAGTAGATCAAGAGAGACGTCAAGTAGAAGACGTCATGGACTTGTTCAAGTCCAAGAGACTCTGTGTGGAGGAGAATGGTGGCAACCGTTTCTACTTTGTTGAACTTCTACTTTATTAATCTGATGACTTTATTTAAAAACTGACTTTTTTTTTTGGTGAGGAAGATTCACTCTGAGCTAGCATCCGTGCCAGTCTTCCTCTGTTTTGTCATGGTTGATGAGTGGAGTAGGTCCATGCCCGGGATCTGAGCCTGGGAAGCTGGGCTGCCAGAGAGGAGTGAACAGAACTTTAACCACTCGGCCATGGGGCCAGCTCCTAACAAGCAACATTCCTTTAAATATTCACATACTTCTTGTCCCAATAAATCAAAAATATAGTTCCCTCAACTTTCATACATTGATTATAAACTTAAACATATCTAAATGGTAAATTAAAATCACAAATCAAGTATATTAGATTTTCTCAGTACGTCTCTGTAGCAGGCTGAATTATGGTCACCCGGAGATATCAGGTCCTACTTCCCAGAACCTGTAAATGTCACCTGATAAGGAGAAAGGGCTTTGCCGTTGTGGATAAGGAGCTCATGTGGGAGGATTATCCTGGATTACCGGGCTGGGACTTAGACACAGTCACCCGTGTCTAAGACAAGAATCATTTTTCTAGGATTGGAGCGACTGTGCCCTCCCAAGTAGAAGACATTTTCAGATCAGCTGTGTTTGTTGATGCCTCAACTCAGTTGTACGGACGAGGCGATTCAAGCCTGAGCCACTGTTTACAGGCTGAGGTCCTTCTGTGATAAAGCTCCCTGGTTTTGTCACAGGATTTTAATTGCCTTTCCTATTGACTTCATTTTTTTGTGACTTGGTGTCTTGAAGTTCATTTGGCCTGTGTATGGTGGCATAATCTGTAGGATAATTACGGGTGTCTTACGGGAGTTCACTACCCCAATAAGGAAAATCTAGCAGATTCCTTTCCTCGGATGGGCTGTGAGCTCTCTTCTGAACTGTCTTGAACGCCTTGTTGAGATTGCTTCTGAGCTGATTGCTATACACACCTCCTTGCTCCCAGCTCTTTCTACCTGGTGGTTAGGTGAGACCAGCAGCAGCGATGGCTCTTCCTGTCCCTGACACAACTCCAGGACTCCCTGGAAAGTGTGCTCACCCACAGTTTTATTCCCATGGTCCTGATTACTCTTCTACGAAGTCACTCAAGATTGAAACATTTCCTCCCATGGACATGTGCCACATGAAAGGGGGTGGCATTGGGTCCATCCCTTGAGGCCTTTCTCCCACTGTGTCTCCTTCGGGTGTTGACTCTGTGTTTGTGCCTACGGCTTCATGGATTGCAGATGACTGTTGCTCCAGGTGCTATGCAGGAAGAAGAGTGAAAACGGGCCACTGCCCCCGTGCTACCCTTCCATTATGAAGGCAGAAGTTTTCCCAAAATGCCCTCCCCAACAAAGCAGACTTCCATGCACCTCTCATTGACCAAGAGCATGTCATATGACCTCCTGGCTTCCAAGGAGACTGGGCACAGATGCCTGGAGATCCCAGTCATTACTGGAGTGGGAGAGCAAAGGAGACAGGCTGGGAAGCGTGACTGGTTAGCCAGCCCCTGCCACCACGCACTTCCCTCTCTCCCCAGACCTCCCCCCTCTGCTTCACCATTGACGTGGCTAACATTGCCCACCTTAGCGCTGGAGAATCGCCCCATCCAGAGGCCTGTTTCTCAGTTTGTGGTGCATGGCCTTTCTGTGCCAGCTTCACTGGGGACGCTTGTTAAAAGTATCCTGTGCTCCAAACCTGCTGCATCTGGCCACTGTCAAGGTCAAAGGTCCATCAGCCCCCGTCCTGAAGGTATGGCGGGGGAGCTGGGGGGTCTCATGTGATTCTCACGTACACTCAACTTGGAGAGTCGGTGAACCAGAGTCTTGTGTCCCAATTCCAAACTCCTGGGAGGGGCTCCTGATTGGCCTGTTTGGGTCTGGCACTTGCAGCCCTCCATCCATGTAGTTGAGGGGGCCGCTGGAAGGCAGGTGGGCTCGGGGCCCATGGCTGCCCTCCCACCAGCTACGTTGGGAGCAGAATCTCTAAGGAGCATGGCCCGGGCAAGAAAAGCAAATCCACCAGGTTCTCCACTGCAGGGCTTACAGTTCCCAGCACACAACCTCTCACCTCACAGGTACCCTTGGTGACCCCGGCGTTTGGCCCACTGGCAGGTCTCTCCTTGTGCACCTCAGGCACTGCCTAGGACCAGGTGCCCTGCCTCCCCCTCTTCTGGTTGGGCCCAGCGTGCCATGGAGACCACCGCATTTTCCTTCCTTCCCAACCATGCCCTGCACAGTCCTGGCCTCACTCACGTCGCTCAACGCTGAAGGCTGCAGGGCTCCTGGTTGGTGCATCACAATTCAGCCCACGTAGCAAGTTCAGAATGTTACAGCCACAAATCGGATGTGAAGAAATGTAATATTCTTTGTTTTTCTGTAATTAAACTCAGTTTAGTCCCATTTGTAGACTTGATTTTTACCGATAGCCTAAGGCTCTTAATCCTTCCATGTCAAGGTAACTCCTTAATTCTAGTTCAAAATTTTGCCCTTTTCGTAAGATGCTGTCAAACTCAGAGTTCTCCCTTTATCTCCCCAGCAGTGGCCTCAGGGTGCAGGAGGCTGAGGAGTACCCTGGTTCCTCTTGCAATTCTCTGGGCTTTGGGGACTCGTGGCCGCACCCAGGAGGCCTCACCGTCCTGCCCAGCCTTTGACACAGGGGGCTGGCAGCTGCTGCTGCCTCTGGTCTCTGCCGTGGTGTGATCAAGTATGAAGCCCACACTGTGTCCTCCTGCTCCGCTCCTAGACTCCTTGTGACTCACCAACTCCTACAGCCCCTCCACACCCCTACTTGGGATTTCAAAACTCCCAGTTGCCTCTCCTCATGATTCTGCAGTAAGCAGGACTCTGCAAGGCTGGGCTGGGGCCTGTCTGCCTGCCCCCCTCCCTCAGGCATTGCTGAGCCCTGATGCAAGAGCCATGTTGCTCCAGCGCCATCCAGGATCAAAGCTTTTCCACGAGACTGGCTGCTCTCTCAGGTTCTGCCTTGGAAAGTGCTATCAGGGGTCCCATGAACACACCGAGGGTCGTGACCACACTCCCCCTGAGGCTTGAGGCTTGACGGCAGCAGGAACAGGTTTCACTGCCCATGTCTTGTTCTTATTCCACACCCGCCTTATTCTCTCTGAATCTCTCCTCTTGCTATGGCTAAATCTTCATTTCCTTTTTGGGTGGGAAGACAGATGTATCAGCTGGCATTTTCCACTCTTCTGTGGCGGTCGATGCAAGCTCGGCACTCAGTCCACCAAACTGGGTTCTTGGTCAGTAAAGCCCAGCTCGTAGAAATCCATGGAGCCCTTTGCTTCTCTCAGCCAAGGCTGATTCTTCAAATAAAAAGCCCTTTGGCTTTCAGGGTACAGTGTCTACTCTGCGTTTGAGAAGTCCGGTCATTATTTTCATAGACTTCCCTGTTTCAGGCTGATCTGCTCTCCCCTGATAGCAGCTCACATGGAAAGTATTTTTGGTGCTTGAAACGTCTGGAGACGGATAGAACAAGGGGGAACACGTGATTGACACAAACCCTCTCGCCACCTCGCCCTTAGTTGGGCCGTCCGTGTTTAGCGTGTTATTCTTGTCTTTCCAACAGCCTAGAAGCTTCCTGACGTCAGATCGTGTGTTTTCAATCCCCCCCCAACCCCTGCCACTCCACAGGTGTCCGTTCCATACTCTATTCAGTGCCATGTTTTCCCCATTTTTCTTTTTTTGGTTTTTGCTGGTGATTTCATGTTTAAAATGACCCCTGATCAGAGGGCTGAAGTGCTGTCTGCATCCCAAGCACAGCAAGGTCGGGATGTTCCTCACACAGGAAACACGTGTTGGGTGAGCTTCATTCGGGCACGAGCCTCAGTGACGTTGGCCACGAGTTCAGTGTGAGTGAATTAACAACGTGTATTACATGAGAAGCCTTTAAAGAGAAAGGTACACAAAACAAGGTTATGTACTGGGTGGTCAATGGAAATGTTGTGACCAGAGAGGCAGGAACCTGACCCCGTATTTCCTCTAGGAGCAAACGCTCAGTGTTTGTTAATTCAGGGTTCCCGAGACTTTATAGAGTGCAACTACTGCAAATAACAGGGGTCAACCGTCTGTGCGCAGTCGTGGGACGATGGTCCTTTACCTCCATCCTCATCGTCTTCGTGACGCTGGTGTACTGATGGGCACCAAATAATGGACCAGGCAGAGAACTACATTTAGACACGGACACAGCTGCATACGAACCAGGTTCTATTTCTGGGCAAGTAACAATCTCTTTGAGTCTCAGTTTTCTTATCTCTAAAATGAAAAACTTTCAAATTTGTTTGGAAGGTTAAAACAAGATAATTTATAAGCCTGGCGTAGAGGAGACTTTTAATCAATGGTAGGCATCTCTGTAATTAGCCATCAACAAACAGTTGATTTTCAAGACAGACCTCACCAGTGTTTGAGTAGAAGCAGGTGACTCCCTGAGAGCCCAACGCTCACATCATCTGTGAGGTTGGGTATGTAGCATAGTGATTGCATTTGTCACTTAACATCACATCTCTGAGTTCATGGGACGGGGTTATCTTTAGGACTCTACCAGAGCAAGACAGAGGAATTTAGCCCAAATCAGTTTATCATAATTGATACCATGCCAGCTTGGACATCATTCGATGCACCAAGAAAAATACAAGTCTGAGGCTGCCTCTCTGTTTTTTTTTCCTTCCAGAAGAAACGATTTTAACTACACCCATCAGAAGATACGAACCAGTGAAGCAGCATTTTATCTAGCATCAGTGACTGCATGCTGTGAGAATTTTGTTGCTGTGGAAACCATGTTTGTGATACTGAAACTGAATCATGACTTGCTCTATCAGGTTTTGATGATCACAGAGAAATTACGGTTTTTACTGAGCAAACCCTTGTATATCAATAAAGGTAGGTTAAGACTCATTTAAATAAAAGTTTTCAAGAAGACCTAATTTCACAATAACAGTGAATACCACCTGTTAATACTTTTTTTTTCATTTTGGTAAAACTGAATTGGATGTTTTACGTAACGTGAGCTTACATTACACTTTATACAAATACTATCTCCCAGGTCTGGTCCTGATTTCCAGACTGTAGGTCCAATACCCAGGCAGCTGTCTGACAATCCTGGCACAGCCATCCTCCCCTCCTCTTTGCTGTCTTAGCAATGGTGTTACATTCAGCCTGTCACGGCCTGGGAATCAGCCCTCATTTCTTTCTTTCCTTCAGATCCAATTCTTTGGGACATCCTGTCACCTCTACCTTCAAAATACGTCCCCAGTCCAAGCACATCTCGCCCGCTACGGCTACAAGGCTGGTCCAGGGAACTGTTGTCTCTCACCTGAGCTGCCCCAGCTGCCTCCTGACTGGTAGGCCTGCCTTCGTGCTCTCTCCACCCTGGGCTCGCTCCTTCCTTCCTCAAAGTCAGACAGAGTGTTCTTTTTACAGACCCTCTCACCCCGCTACACACACACACTTAAAACCCTCCTAACATCTCCATTGTAATTCAAATAGGATCTAAATCCTGTTAGGGCCCAGGGCTTACCGGAGCTGGTTCCATCGCCATCTTGGACCTAATGCTGTACCCCTCTCCTGCCACTTACTACACCGGGCCTCCTCTTTGCCTCTGGAAAATGCAAAATTTGTTCTTATCTCACAGCCTCTTCTCTTTGCCATTTCCTCCAGCTGCAAAGGTTTCCCAAAACCTTGACCTGCTCTGCCTTTCTTCCTCATCATCCAGCACTTGGAGAAAACATCACCACTTCAGACGGTCCTTCCCTGACGGGCCAGCTGGAGTAGCTGCCCCCTGCAAGACACCTCTGCCCCGTTCTCCTGGTGTTTGTTTTCGGGGAATACCCCTCTCTGACTCCCCTCACCCCAACCCTGAGCCCGTCTTCCTCCTCTCCCTCTTTTCCTACTTGTTTGTTGGCTGCTTGCCCCAACCCCAGCATAAATGTCATTAAGATGAAGACTTCTCTCTTCCCCGCTTTAATTCCTGCGCTGGAATAGTGCTGGCTCATTGTAGGCGCTCAGCTAACCAACACCATTTACTGATTGGCTTCTGTGTGCCGGGCACTGTGGCAGCTTTGTCACCGGTCTGTTCCCTAAGCAGCTCGAAGGAAGTCTGAAGGTGCTTAACGCTCCCTCAAGACTGTTTTCCAGAGCTCTGCTGGGAGGAGATGCCAGCCCCGACTGGCCTGAGCCAGCCCCAGCCCCACTGCAAGGGCAGTGCCTGCGCAGACGACCTGAAGATGACCAGAAAATGCCCTTTTCCTCATCTTAACACTGAAACCTCCGCCCCAGGAGGAGCCTAGGCCTCGTTAGCATAACATGCGATGTATGTGAGAGCATGTTTCAGACGCCTCCTGCACCAGGTTGTACCACCTCTGTGTGATGACAAAACTTCCCTTTCAAATACTCATTCCCCACCCGAAATAAAGGACCCGCCTCCTTCTGTTCCGGGAGCCATGACTGTGGATAGAATTCTGTGTCGTCTCCTAATTTGCTGCAAATGTGCTCTGCTTTGTGTGATGACTGCTGCTGGTGGAGCGTCTGACTTATAACTCACTGGGGAGCAAACTCATTTTGGTTACAAACTGGCCTCCATTTTTCAAAACAGGCCCTCAAAGGCTCCAACATGGAGAAGCCGAGGCACAGGAGGCCACGGGACAGCGCTCGTTGGTGGGGGCCTAGGCTGAACCCCTGGGGTCTGTCTGATTTCAAAACCCGTGCTCTCTGGTTCCACGTTGCTGTGGTCCACTGCGTTTTCAGGCCCCACCTCTGTGACTGAGCATCCTCGTGCTTCTCTTTCTTGTTTGGTTTCATCAAACGGCTGCCTTCCTGCAGCTTCTGGTTTCTGGTGTCACTTTTGCGGAGAGTGATATTGATAAATTTGCTAACAGTTTGGATTATTTTCCTTCATAGATATGACATAATTTTTATTTAAAGATTGGCTCTGAGCTAACACCTGTTGCCAATCTTTTCTTTTTCTTCTTCTCCCCAAAGCACCCCAGTACCTAGTTGTATATTCTAGTTGTAGGTCCCTCTGGTTGTGGCATGTGGGAAGCCGCCTCAGCGTGGCCTGACGAGCGGTACCATGTCCGTGCCCAGGATCCAAACTGCGAAACCCTCGGCCAGCGAAGTGGAGTGGGAACTCAATCACTTGGCCACGGGGAGGCCCCAAGACATATTTTCAATGAAACACAATAGTACTGACTTAGTGGAATCATGGGAATGAGTTTTTCTGAGACAACTGTGGCTACAGACAACAATATTTGCTAGTTTCCCAGGTGACTTTTCTTGCGGCTGGCTCTGTTACAGTAATTGAACCCACTTGTATCTGTGTTTCCCCCTTTCTCCACTTGGTTTTCATTTTCTATTTCCATTTGTATAGAACATCAATTTACAGACTTCAGATCCTTTTTAAAAGTGGGTGTGGGGAGTGAGGGAGTTGGAAGATAAGCCAACTGTAAATGAACACTCGCCTTTGGAACTACCCTTGCGCTCGAGTGACGTGCTCCTGAGCGCCTTACAGACAGGTGACCAGGTGACTGGCGTGAGGGGTCATGGGGAGAGGGAGCCGGCCTGACCGAACTGTGGCAGATACTCCAGACTAGGGCCTCAGTACAAGCTGCGTTTTGATATCTCTACTTGGGCGGTGGGGGCAAATCCCAACGCCACTCCTGGGCGAGAATCACTGGAGAGCAGAGGGCAACGGGCAGATTTCTGTCCACAGACCACCCCCCACCCGCCTTGCCTTCAAAGTCCACAAACACCCCAGCATCTTCCCGCTGTGCCCATCCTGCCACCAGCAGGCAGATGGGGCCCAGAGCCCAGAATCCGTGCCCCCGCCATGCCCCCGCTGCCCACTCAGGCCTGAGTTAGTTGTTGATCTCTTGGGGCAGAGGGACCAGAGGAAATAGAAGGGAGGAAATATGGAAGACCCAGGACTTACTCGTGGGCTTGGAAAGAAGCCACGAGGCTACACTGTGGGATCCCCAGGGCCCCGCTCCGGCTTCCGTGACCCACGGTGATCCAGACCCTCGGCCTCTCTTCTCCCTTCGTTATCCTCAGCTTCTTGGCGCCAGTTCACACCCTCCTTTCCTGGACTCTCCGAGGTTCGGGGCACCCCCTCACCACTCTGGGACCTCGTATCTCTGGGCTGACCCTTCCCGGCAGGGTGTGAAGGGGCCCAGCGGGCCCAGCTGTGCTGTCTCAGTGAAGCCCACTCTTCCTTTGACGCTGCCATGCCTCCCCCTCGCCTCCATCAGACTTTAAGACAATCAAACCAGTTCTGTCACCTGCAGCACTCGCCCTCCCCAGCCACCAAGTGCCGAGGTGTGCCAACGGGACTTTTTAGGGCCCGGAGCCCGAGCCCTTTAGTTTCATGCATAGGTGCGTGCACAGGATGTCAGGCAGAGCTACACCAAGCGTGGGTGGCTCCCGCCTCCACCTCAGGGTTTCAAAGCCTTGGTAAATTAGAATTTACCTCTGCTTGGTGGGTTCTCAGTCTACACTGACGGAAGGTCTGCACAACTCCAGGCAATTTAATTACGCTCCAAGAGCTGTCTCTCTTTTCCCTGCAGGTAGTTAGATCAGATAACAACTTAACACAAATATTTAACCCCTTTTGATGGAATCTATTAAAAAGAAAGTTCAATGGGCATCAATCAGCTACATGAAAAACTTTACACAAATAATTATAATTTCTATGTAGTAATTTTAAGTTTTACAACTTTTATTTAGTAAGTAAAGGAGAAAAATAGACCAAGTTGTTGAAACAAAGAAGGATAAGAATTACCCTAAGTTATTTTCAACATTTCTAGGCATTTCGGCCGACAGGCTTTTAAAAAATAAAATCCTATAGAAGTGTTATGAAAGTAAGCACGTTTCCATGCTTCGCACATCTTGACCATTCTTACAGTGTAACAGCACTGTCACTGTCACACGAATGGAGGCCATTTATTTACTGTAAAACGAGTCTCTATTTTTCAGAGCACTTTCGCCATTGACAAGAAACATAGTTTTCCCCAGCAAATCAGGAGCACATTCTGGCAGGTTGCCTGCTTTTTGTCACATCCTTGGATTTCGAGCATGTCCCTAGGATAGGAAATCCTATTGTGATTGTGATGACCATGCACCATTTGATCAAATGATGCTCTATGACTTTGTTGACGACATCTCATGAATTTTGGTTCTTTCTTATTTTTCCATATTAAAAAAAATTTAGCATTAAGATTTCTTGAGCTCAAAACTTATTTCCTCCTGACCTGAAAGAGCAAGGACTGGAGCCAAGCGGAGGAGGAGTTTACGAGCTGCTGGGGGCACTTCTGTCTCCTCGAGGGGGGTGCTTCCCTTGTGGGTGGTGGGGGAGGTTGTAGGTTTTAGGTCTCCTGTCAGCCTTGGCTTGCTGCTGCTTCCCCTCCTGGCAGACAGCTAGGCCACCTGACCACAGCTGGGCCAAGATGGCAGACACAGGCCCAGCTGGGCTCCGTGAGGCCAGGACCAAGCTGGAGAGAGGGTCAGTGCGTCGTCGTTCCGTGCGTGGCCCACCCCGCTGCTGGTCTTCCGCTCTCGCTCCCTCTGGCGTTGGAGCGGCCTCCCGCTTCTCCCTTAGCTCCGTCCTCATCTCAGGCTGTGGTTCTCATAGCCTGGTTCCTTTTGGTTCCTGTTCTCAAACTCCTCCTCTGGTAGTTGCACAGACAACTGTGACGTGGTGATTTGTAATACGAAATAGATATTTGGTCTTCGACCCGTTTCTGGCACAGAGCCACTGAAACTCTTGGAATTTTCCATGTTGAGAGCCATAAAAGTGTCTTTTGTGGTGACAAAACGGGTGACAATTGGACGGCACCTAAGGCTGGAGGCTGGTTGCCTGGAGAACCAACCATGAATAGAGTGTTAGAGATCTCAGTCCCACCTGCCGATTCCTGGGGAGGCGAGAGACGCTGCAGCTTGAATCAATTGCCAATGGCCAATGATTTAATCAATCATCCGTATGTAAAGGAGCCTCCATAAAAACACAAAATGACGGGGTTTAGAGAAGTTCCCGGTTGGTGAACATGTGAGGTTTGGGGAGAGTGGTGCACCTGGAGAGGGCATGGAAGCTAGATGCCGTCTCCCCATATCTTGCCCCATGCATCTTTCCATCTGGCTCTTCCTGAGTTATGTCCTTTTATAATAAACCAGTAATCCAGTGAGCAACATGTTTCTCTGAGTTCTGCACAAGAATTAAACCCAAGGAGGGAGCCATGGGAACCTCCAGTCTACAACCAGCTGGTCAGAAGCACAGGTGACAACCTGGATTTGTGATTGGTATCTGAAGTGTGTGGATCGGGGTGGACTGCCTTGTAGGATTGAGTCTTTAATCCATGGGATCTCATGCCATCTTGGGTAGATAGTGTCAGAATTGTAGGAGACCCAGCTGGTGTCAGAGCATTGCTTGGTGGTGTGGAAAACCCCCACACATTAGAATTATTTGCAGTCAGAATCTTAACAACCCAGATTTGTTTCAGTACTGGAGTCCATGTTGGGCGTTGCCATTCCCTCCTCAGGAACCAGATCCTGACCTGACAGCTGGGTCCTGCTCTTGGCTGAAGTCCTGCCTGCCTGCCAGACCCAGAGGATTGCTCCTTCATAGTCTCTCCATCACTGTCATCAACTCCTATTTACTAAGCTCAATATTCTTGGGTCTTAGTCTTCAAATATTATCCTTTCTCTAAAAAAGGGGACTCTTCCAGTGCTGGCCACCTTATCTGTTCTCTAAGTACCTGTCCTACACCAGTGGTCAGAACCACCTCCTGGTCACCATCCCTTCTGATCCTGGCTCCGCCGTCCTCAGTTGGCACATGCCCCCACCTCTCGGTGCCTCTTCCACGTCTTTGCATGGAGAGAATGATGGCGTTTGCCTCACAGAGTGGTGAGGATGCAATAAGTTAACATGAGTAGAGTGCAGAACCCTGACGCAGAGCGTTTGATACGTCTTAACTTTATTATGTTAGAAGATTTCTCTCCAAGCACTGTTATCTCCAGTGGCCTCAGACCAGGGTCCAACTGCAGGGATGGACGAAGGTGGACAGGGGCCAGCTCTGGAGCTGCTGCTTCCAGGAAATCTCTAGGAAATCATGGATGGCATAGCAGCCCTCCTACGAGGCCAGGCTAAGCTGTGATGTTCGCTAGGTTGGGAGGGTTACATGCATTTTCAACTTATGATATTTTCAACTTACCATGGGTTTATCAGGATGTAACCCCATTGTAAGTCAAGGCAGATCTGTATGGCCATCCCCATAGCCACGGCTCTGTGTTGAAGCCTGACAGGAAAGATGAGGTGGGAATGGTTTTCCTAAGTGTAAAGAGACACAGTTACGTGGTGTTTGTGGTTCCATGATAATCATTCCTGATTCGTTTTGTTCTGTTTACAGTCTTTTAATCCTTTCAGATGTGTGCCTAAATTTCTTGTGCTGAATTAGAAAAATAAAAAGTTGCCACGGGAATATTCTAAAAATGGGCAGGAATGATCCTTTAAGTGCATACTAAGCACAATTAGAAGTCACACAATGCAAGTGACAAGAATTGGAAATGACAAAGAAGCCCGTCAAGTGGAAAAACTCCCAGTTAATTCTGATCTTCCCATGGTGCCAGGTCTGAGACAGCACCAGAAATAGCAGCAGGTCCTGGAAGCTAAGCTCGCAGCCTGAATGGGACGCGGAGATGGGAGGAAACAGCGATGAGGCGGCCGGCTATGCCTCACTCCTTTCAGCCGCTCTTGTGTACACAGGAAGCAGCAGCAGGCCTGTCATCATTCAGGACAAAGGATGATGATGTAAAGAGAGTCCGAAACACAAAGATCTCCAATAATCATCTGTAAGTCATGCAAACCGCCCATCTGACACTTCATCTGATTTATCTTTTGAACTTCAACTTCTCATGGTGTAATTTCCTTGGCCGTGTACCCCCTTCTGTTCCCTGAGAATGAGACACACTTTCTTGTTAATCAGGGTCCAGAGGTCAGTCTGATGAGGCTGGAATCCGTCCCCCAGGGACATCGCAGCTATTATTTTAAGGCCTTTTCTGACTTGGCTCAAGGACAAAATTTTGAACTGGTTCTAAATCCACTTTAAACACCAAAAAAGGGAAGGTCTTCGAAGAGAGAGATTTTTGTTTGGTTTACTTTTTTCCTTTTTTACAAAAACAACAAACATTGAAGCAGGTTAAACAAGGGGCGTTAATGTCCCTTTGAGATCACGTGCACTCTGAGACTCTAAACGTCGCCTGTCCCATGCCCTCACTTGACGCTGGTGTTGGCACAGATAACACATTTAAGCTGCTGGTACTGCTGAGCTTTTCTTATCTGTAATTGCTTCAGCCACTTTTTTTTATTTATTTATTTTTTAAAAATTTTATTTTTTTCCTTTTTCTTCCCAAAGCCCCCTGATACATAGTTGTGTATTCTTCACTGTGGGTCCTTCTAGTTGTGGCATATGGTATGCCGCCTCAGAGTGGTTTGATGAGCAGTGCCATGTCCGCGCCCAGGATTCGAACCAACGAAACACTGGGCCGCCAGCAGCGGAGCATGTGAACTTAACCACTCGGCCGTGGGGCCGGCCCCCTTCAGCCACTTTTTTTAAACTTACATTTTCTCTTATGTTTTGGGACATTTTTCACTAAAGACCAAATAAGTTAATAATAAGTTGAACGTTTTGAAGCTCTCTTTATAAGGATTATTCAGTTTTAAAGAATTGCTTTTTCTTTATATGCATCTTTTTAGAATTTTCAGTGTACCCTGACCGGTTACCTTTGTAACTGCGCATCCACGTGGAAGCACCTGGTATACGTATACTTTTAGCATCTGAGTCCTTGCAGAGCGATTTTCTGGATCACTTTTCTTCACTCCTTTGAGAACTGAACACGGGCAGCTCTTGTTGTGCGCACGTCGTGTTCACGGAAGCTGGTTTGTAGCTGAACCGTGCAACGCGAGGGCTGCCATGGGCTTTCTTTAAACCTCATCAGGATTCAAACACCACTTTTGGGGACTGGATTACCTTCGTATTCTGATAGCAGTGGCATTTTTCTCGAAGATTATGGAGAAGTTACTCAGACTGCCTCTAACAAGCGTACGTTTCCTCTGTTGATACCTGCCTCGGCGCGCAGGACAGACACGACGGCCCCTGTGCAGTTCAGGGCCCCACCAGGTGGTTCAGCTGGAAGCTGGCTCCTGGTCAGCTCTTCCCAGTGTTCACAAGAGCGGGGATAGCCCTCTGAGTGCCCTTTTGTGCAGCTGACTTCTTCCAAGGAGCCTGGCAAGCCCACGCCGCCACCCCAGATGCTCCTCACCAGGAATCTGCGGCCTGTGCATCTAAATCAGGGAATGGGTGAGGCTCTGGGGCAAAATCCCTCCACATCTGTGGACCTAGAAAACTAGAAAACAAGTTATTTGCTCCTCAAATGTAATAATGGGACAGGCATGTAACACCAGTTCTGTGCATCACTTACGAGTTCTGCCCTGTGGGAAGGACACAATTCCACGTCCCTCACTTCTGATGATCTATCACCCGTGGTGCTCTGTACGTCCACATTTCCAATGATGTTATAAGATTATGAGGATTTCCGTATGTTCTAAGATGGCATAGCTTCTCTCCACTATGTTCCTCACTTCCTTCTAAACTCTCAGTGGAAGTCAAAATCCACATTTCTACAAAAGTCCATTTGAGGCAATCTAGGCTTCTTCTGCCTCACTCCCAACAGTGCCCCCAGCCGCTGCTGGTCTCTGGGGCCACTTGCTCATCTTCAGGGGTTGTCACAGCTGCACGCCACTTCCAGGCACCGAAATCTGCATTGATTTCTTACTGCTGCTATAGCAATCACCACAGAGCCAGTGGATTAAAACAACACAAATGTGTTACCACCCAGCTCTGCAGGTCAGAAGCCCTAAAATCAAGCTGTCAGCAGGGCTGTGCTCCTCCTGGAGGCTCCAGGAGAGAATCGGTTTCCTTGTCTTTTCCAGCTTCTAGCAGCCACCCACGTTCCTTGTGCGTGGCCCTTCCTCCATCCTCAGAGCCAGCAGCGTGGCATCTTCCGATCTCGTCTCGCTCTCTGTGTGCGGCTCCCATCACCACGCCTCCTTGTGACTTTCACATCCCTGCTTCCCTCTTCCAGGAACCCTGTGACGATGTTGGGTCCACCCAGATAATCCATTCTGGCTCCCCATCTCGCCGTCTCAAGCCCACAGGTGTTGGGGATTAGCAGTAGAAGTAATTGGGAGTCCATTATTCTGTCTACCCCAGCCACTTTTAAGATTTCACTAGATTTCTCATCTTCAGTAAAAACAAAATACTAAGTGACATTGGAATTTTGAAGTCAGGTGACGCAGAACTATCAAAGCTACTGATTCCCAGGATTATTTACAAGTTATCGTGTTTTGGAAACATCCAGACAAAAACTCTGGCAGAAATTAAGAGTTGGCTGATCCATCGCTCACTTCTAACCCTCTTGTCCCCTTATTGCCTCCACAGAAAAGGCCACACTCCCTGGACCAAGTGACACAGTTCTTGCCAACGAGATAAGTAAAAATCCGCTGGGAACTTTTGGGAAATTTGGCTTGCATCATTAAAAAGGACTTATATCTTCCCTTTTTTGGATACTGACCTGGTAATTGGAGCTTCAGCAGCCATGTTGTAATCATGAGAGAAAGGCCGGGCTAGGGAATCTCAGACGTGCAGGCCCTGCCATTGCTGAGCTACTGAAACAGCCCCAGCAGCCGCCCCAGCAACTTCCTGTTACGTGAGAACAAGTGAGCTCACCTTGTTCCACCCACTGCATTCAGGGTCTCTCTTCCTTACAGCTGGGCAAATAGAATAGCAGTTTAAAGAAGTACCTACCTAACCCTAAGTGCCACATCCCCAGAGGCCATGTGTAGGCCTAATGAACATTTTAATGGATAATGACTTTATGCTATTACTTGATAATTTTTAGACTTATTAATGGACATTTTCAGACTTATTAATGGAACCCCCCCCACCCCCACCTTGAGTCAAACCAATAACTCAAACCCACAGACCAGAAATACATTGTTGGCTAATATAATCTGGCTGAGGAAACCTTGCCAAGTACTTTTCTTTTTAAAAACATCTCCTATTTTTATGTTTGATCCTAGCCCCTGCTTGTCCTTATTTCTGTAATAAAAAATCTTTTTCTGTCTCTGTTTACACTGGACTTGGTTTACTTATTTTCTTACCATTGTTTTTCTCGGGTCATCAAGTTTTGGTCCTTTCAGTCCTGAGATGTCAAGGTTCTGTGTCACTGGAGAAGCAGAAATGTCTGTTTTTAAAGGCTGACACCCCTTCTCTCAGAGGGGCTTTCTGAAAGGATTGAGCGGCGCACCAGGGGTGCGAATGGCAGGCAAGCCCCTTAGCTCCTGCTCCCCCAGCGGCAGCCGGTTTCCATGGAGCATGGACTGCAGGCTCATGGACGGATGTGCACGCTGACTTCTGAAGACCCCACGGCCAGAGGCTGGGTGGTCTGCGTGGTTTATGTAGAATTGTGTGCATTGTGGGACGCTTGAGCGGGAGCCTGAGAAACAGACAGAAGGTGAGAGAGGGGTTCAGTCGTCAGCCAGTGTGCACAGAAGTTTTAATCGTAAACGTCTTCAGTCCTGTCTCAAACACGTTAGTTAAACTGTGAGAGTTCTTCCTAATGTAAGTCTTGTGATGCTAGAAAACGCATGAAAAATTTTATAATTTCAGCCCTGTTTCCAGCAGACACACTTCAGAGCTATTCATGTATATACATATGTATGTACATATTTTTAAAAATCGGCCCTGAGCTAACATGTGTTGCCAATCTTCCTCTTTCTTTTTCTTCTTCCCAAAGCCCCCAATACATAGCTGTATATTCTAGTTGCAGGTCCTTCTAGTTGACATATTTTTTTAAATTTTAAAATGCCACAGATTTTAAAAGCACCATCAATTTAAATATAGCTCTTTTTTGTTTTTGGTGGAGGGAAAAAACCCAAACTACATTAATTGGACAAACCAATTCTTACACAGCCTACTTTCAGAAAGATTTAAAGTATGAAGGGTGAGAATTTTAGTCTTGAAGGAAAAATGCAGTTCTTGTGGCTGCACCAGAGAGCTCTGGGCTCAGATTCCTCATTTCGAATGTGAGGAATGTGAGCTATGGTGTTGGGGGGTGGGTTGATGGGGGCTGCCAGAGAGAAATGCCGAGAGAATTATGAGAAAGGAAAGGTCAGATCACACTTGCTCAATATTTACAACAGATTTAGGACTTGGGTGTCTTCAGGGAACCGTAAGAATTTCCTGAGTACGTTTTACATGTCCCTGTTTATTTGAAGAAAAACGGAACCTGCCCCTGGCAATATTATGAAAAGATGAAAACATTATAGCTTATAAAGGAAAAGGCCCAGGAAATCTGGAACGTGAGTTTGGGTTCCAAATTAGAGTTAATTTGTGATGCGACAGCAGCACGTTATTTCAGCTTGCTGGTGCACAGTATTCTCTTTTGCAAAATGAGCCTGGATAGACTCCTGATAGCCCGTGAGGCACCTGAGCCGTGGGGAGCGCAGAGCTGTGTTTCTTTGGGATCATCCGTGAGTTGGGGGCAGGGGTGAGATGGGGGGTCTGAGCCACGCCCATCTGCGTCTGTTGTTGGCGCTCCCCAACCAGTTCTGACAACTTTCCTTCCACCCTTCACACCAACAGCTTAACTCACAAGCTGCAACCCTTCCACCAGCAAACTCCTGGACTTTGTCAAGGTAAAGCGCCATTTTTATTGTAGTATTTATGCATTTTGCATGCTACTGTTTTTATGAGGTTATATCCATTTTTTTACATGTCACTGCTGACGTCGTTGAGTGCTTTGTCCCACCCATGTTTCTCGTGTACGCCCCGTGGCTGTCATCCCGTGATCTTGCAGGGCACAGGGATTTTTAGGGATGCTACATTGTGTGACAGCAAAACTGACCCTGTGGCGTTTTAGACTGTGGTCCTGGATGACATCACACACCAGCGATGAGTGTAGATACGGGAGAGGCCTGGTGAGTCCAGGGCCACTCCACCCCTGACAGACAGAGGAGAGGAGGAGCTGGCAAAGGAGGTGAGATAGGAGGAAGCGCGAGAGACCAGGGTGTTCTAGAAGCCAAGAGAAGAGAGTGTTTCAAGGAAAGTCTTCATCAACGCCCAGTGCTGCAGAGAGGTCAAGACAGAAGAGCAATGACTGAGAAGGGACCAGAATTCAGTGACATAGAGGTCTTAGAGATTTTGATAAGCGCAGTTTGGGTGGAATCGTGGGGATAAGCCTAATTGGAGAAGGTTTATAGAAAAAAGGAAGAGAAGAATGTATTTTTTAAATAATCATGGAGTAAATTTTATTTGATGTTAACACAAGTCTTTTTCAAGTAAGCTCTGTCATTAACGTGCACATTTATCTCTCGTATGGTGTCTTATAGGTTGGGATTTACTTATAATTTTTAAAGATTATCATGGAGTTCCCACTACGTGCCTGACAGTGGGATAGAAGCAGTGTGCTTAAGAGAGCAGATGCTAGAATTGAGACAGGCTTGATTGTGAATTCTGGTTCCACCACTCCCCAGCTGTTTGAAGTAAGCCTCGCTCTTCAGATTTCTAAAGTGGGGTTAAGATGCTATCTCAGGGGGCTGGCCCCGTGGCTGAGTGGTTGAGTTCACACTCCACCTTGGCAGCCTGGGTTTTGCTGGTTTGGAGTAGCGGACATGGCACTACTCATCAGGCCATGCTGAGGCGGGGTCCCACATAGCACGGCCAGAGGGACCTACAACTAGAATATACAACTATGTACTGAGGCTTTGGGGAGAAGAAGAAGAAGAAAAAAAGAAGAAGAAGATTGGCAACAGATGTTAGTTCAGGGCCAATCTTTTAAAAAAAAAGATCCTCTATCAGTGGTCAGTGTCAGGATTAGGTAAGAAATGTTTAGCATCTCGTTGACACACAGGTTGGCTCATAAATGTTATTATCAATATTTTTTTACAGTGATATATAGTAAAATTTGGCCTCAAGTTTACAATGAAGTTAGGGAGAAAAGGCAGATGCAAAAAAATTAAGTATGTATCGACAAGTATAGTCAAAGTGACCATGGAAAGTGAGACTTAAAGTGGAACATGAGAGGAAGAGCTCTGAGAAGGACTCACTAACACCCACCTCTCTGCCCGGTGCTGATGCCGTACGCACAGTCTCTTGTTTCATCCTCACAACCGTGCCGTGACCGGGCGTTTCTCCTGGGGGAGCTGGAGACAGGCTGGCAGTGCTCATGTCCAGTCCTTACGCAGTGGTGACAGAGCAGCAGAGAGGCGTGGTGGCTGGCCTCTCTGCTCTCCGCCATATGCAAATGCCAGCCAGGAAGACAAAACCAAACCCATGGCAGGCAAAGCCTCATTTTAGCCTGAGACTTCATCTAAAGAACTACATCTGAGCAACAAACCCAAGAGACACTGGTTGCATATTCTTCCCTTTGACCTTTTCTTCTTCTGGTAGAGTTAATTGTGTGCCAAAATGGGTTCAAGGAAAGGTGAGAGAGAGGACAGACAGGAAGGGAATGGTCAGCAAGTGCATATCAAGCAGTGATTGTGCTCACGGGAGGGTGGTTACACCCACTAAGGTGTCTGCTTCCTGACCCGTGGGCCCAGGGTTTATTCCTCGGGGGCTGTGATGCGCAGCCCTGCCTCCTGTGTGGTCCCTGCTGGGATAACCAACAGGCGGGCGGACATTGGATTTTAGGTCTCCAAGCTGGCAGAGCCTCTTACTCAAGCTGGTAGGGCACCGGCAGCTGGCATCCTGTGGGGTATGGTCTGAGCAGTGGCCCAAATCGTGGTCCACTATTTGGCCATTATGGGTCCTTAAAGTGCTTCCTTAAGCGGACAGGAGAGCTTAGCTGGAAGAGACGTGCCGTGTTCTGGGCATCACGCAAGCTGATGGTAAAGCGTCGGCAGAGTCACTCAGCCTCCTTGCCTCCTCTCGGTTGGGAAAGGCTGTGACCTTGAAGGGCAAACGCAAGACAGATAAGCTTTGACGGGTGGAGAGAAAATGAGACCTGAGTCTTTGTAGACCTCTGTGGGACTTCGAAGGAGAGCCTTGTTGGAGAGATGTATTATATTCCTAGGGCTGTCGTAACAAGTTACCACAAACAGGGGGCCCTAAAACAGCAGAAATTTATTCTCCCACAGTACTGGGGGCTGGAAGTCTGAGACCAAGATGTTAGCAGCATTGGTTCCCTCTGGGAGTCCTGAGAGAGACGTGTTCCACACCGTTCTCCCAGCCTCCGGTGGTTGCTGGCAGTCCTTAGTGTTCCTTGGCTTGTAGATGCGCCCTTCAATCTCTGCCTCCGTCTTCACAGGCTCTCTTCCCTGTGTCTCTGTCTCTGTGTCCCTCCCCTCTTCTTATGAGGACACCAGTCATACTGGACTAAAGGCTCACCCCACTCCAGGATGACCGCAGGGAAACTTAATCACATCTGCAATAACCCCACTTCCAAATAAGGTCACATCCTGAGGTTCCAGAAAGGACATGAATTTGGGGGGTACACTAGCCAACCCAGCGCAGAGAGGAGCATGAAACCATCAGGTGTCACTGTCTGGGGAGAGGATGGCAGGAAGGGAGAGGGGGCTGAAGGCTTGGAGGACTCAGGATACCAGTGACGCAGGCGGCCTTGTAACAGGAAGCAGACGTCTGAGTCGGGACACTGAGGAGATTTTAAAGAAGGACTGTTTAGAAGGAGTGGCAGGGTTAAGTAGAAACAAACAAACCGAACACCGAGAGGCTGGTGAGGAACCCCAGAGGCAGCGAGAGCAGGGCGCCGTCTTCACAAAGGCGCTCCGTGGACTCTGGCCTCCGCCGGCTTCTCTGCTGGCGACCTGCTCCTGTCGCCTCTCTGATCCTGCCCCGGGAACCCTCTGGCTTGGTGATGTGGCTGCCTAGGGACTCTGCCCGGCATTCAGGCGGGCACAACCTGGACATGGGCGAGCTCCTGCCAGCGCCACCCGGAAGAAGATGGCGGAAGCCAGGACGCCCGCTTCATGCTTCTTCCAAGCAGACTGCTCTGCCAGGTATTTCAGAAGATGCTGAGGACTGAGCACCAGCCGACGATGGCAGCGGCCTCTTCAACACCTCGTCCTTGTTTTGGCTTTTCACTTCCTTCTCCTTCGCTCTCCCCGCCTCTCCTTCCTGCTCTCTGAGATACGTTCCCAGATAAACCACGTGCACATGAGATTCCCTTCAGACTCTTCTTTAAGAGAAACCGAGGCTAAGCGACCACTCCGAAGTCAGCAGGTACAGGTGACTGAGGGTCACTGGGAAGAGAGACAGACAGACAGACAGACAGAGAGCTGAAGCTGAGGAAAACAAGCTGTTTCTTCTGAGGAAGAACGCAGTCCTGCCGACCCTTAGGCCAGCAGGCACCGGGGAGGCGAGATCCACAGCCACACAGACGTCCTCCGGCACCCGTGTCCCCTGTCAGAGCTGTGTAGGGCTGAACCACTTCCCAGAGGGAGAGGAGGGTCCCCTTGGGGGAGTGGTCTTGGACGTCAGCCTCCCAGGGTGCAGAACAGGTGGGAAGGTGGACAGTGCACCTGGAAGCAACAGAATTTCCAGCACAGAGAGGCCCATTCACGGATCAGCTTCTCTCCGGCTGACCGTGGGTCTTACACAACTGGCTGCAGCATCGACGCGCTTCACACGGCCGCCTTCTCAAAGAAGTGGACGCTTGCAAGATGCAGTGGCTCTTCTGACCACACAGGACTAACTCGTCTGCCGCACTGATTATTTTCATTTCTCACGGCTAAGCACGCAGGTCGCACACACTCGGTCATCATCTGGATTAAGCAGCCTGGTGCGGCAGGAAACCTGTGAGCTGGGTTCCTCCCCTGGTTCAAATCCCAGCTCTGCTACTGACAGGGATTGGGCCCCTCAGTGAACTTCCTAATCTCTCTGAGTCTCAGCTTGCTCATCTGCAAAATGGGGTTAAAATAGCAGCCCCATATCACAGAGTTTTGTGAGAATTTAATAGAATAAAATGTAAACGGTGGCTGTATTTCCTAATTACCACTTCAATTTTCTTCTTACATCCATAGATGTTGACCGATGTTATTAACAATTTATACAGAATTGGTGTAATAGTCTCAGAAGTCTAAACATTTTTCTAAATATCTGAGGATTTTTCTTAAAGTGATAGTTGGAAGAACTGTAATATTTTGTCATTCTTCCGTCTTCTTGCTCTTAACTGTATAAAATATCCTAGAGTTAATTGTAAGTGACAAACGAGCTAGCTGTTTCTCAACCGCATTCAGACTTCAATGGTTTTTAAATTGGCCTTAAATTAAAACCAACAGTGATGAGGTAATTTATGCTCCGACTCTGGGCGACAGTTTATCCGGCTGCTGACAGCAATGAATCACCGAGGGAAAGGCCCACATTTCTGGGCTGCTGGCGGCTTTTACTTAATCTCTGAGTCGGCTGGGCTGCATTCAGGTTCCCTGGAAAACGACCCCTGCCTGGAAGCCGGGCTCCTCGGCCGCGGGGCAACGGTTCTCTGTGAATCCCTGAGCTCTGCGTCGATGGAAGCGCATGCTTTCTCTGAGGTGTAACTCATATTCTGGTATCCAAGAATTTGTGGCTGTGAAACCTAACATGTAGTTCTTTCTTGTCCTTTGAGGAAAATCTACTGATTTCTTCTGGAGTCATGGTGCTATGCAATGAAATGTCCCTCTCCTGCCTTATAAACTATTGTTTCCTCTTATTTTTCTCTCTTTCCCAAATAGGATTTCTTTGTTGAGTGTGAATGAAGATACAAGAAAAAGAGAATTTAACGAAAAGAAAAACATGGTTACAAATTTATGATAATACTAGCCTTATTTTTTTTTTTTAAAAAAGGTAAATAATGAAGTTGAAGAAATTGGATAATGAGAAAAAATCAGATGTATTGTGAAAATAATAATGTCTATGCTTTCTCTCTGGATCATGTAGTTGTTAAGCCCTATATTTAATTTGTTGACTATTTTGTGGTTATTGCTCTGTTTATAAAAATGATTGCCAGTTCCAGCTCTCACTCAGGGGAGCGAGCCCGAGGGCACTGAGCAGCCAGGCACTAATCCTAAGGCTGTGTTTGAACATGAGAGCCAGGCTCCTTAGAGGGACTCAGGTGTTACAACCCAGGCTTAAGCCACAACAGAATTAGAAACATATCCTACATGGAAACTTTTTTCTCAGGGGCATACATTTTGAACCTCTGTTTTCAGTGAACAGAGCAAGAAGGGGCTATGAAATGCACCTGGGGAATTTCAGTTGAGGAGACGTGAAGGGGTTCATGGAAGGAAGCAAGTTAACAGATGAAACAAGTCTTTCCTTTGAAAAAAGAAGCCAGGAAAGCCGTGCCCGGGCTGGGCTTTGGGGATATCCTTGCCTTTAGGACTCCGTCAAGGGGGATTTTTAGTCATAGGTCCTTGGGAAAATGACCAGTCTACTCCTTGCCCCACACTTCTCCTTGTTGCTAGGCAAGTGTCTGCCCGCCATGGAATCATTGAGGCCCATCCTCCTGCTCCTGGAACGTGAAGCCCCTCCGGGAGGAGGCTGGGTTTAGGGAAGTGCTCGCTCACCCTTAGGGTGCAAGTGCAGGCCGGGCACCTGACAGCGAGCTTCTACTTGCATTTGCATCCTAGGTGCCTCACTGGCCTCTTCCTAGCCTTGACCCTGAGAGGTACCCAGTGTGTGGGAGAGGTCTGAGGTTTAGGCAACGCAGTGGTTGGGGTGTCCCCCAGGCACGTGCAGAGATGTGAGAGCACTTGGGGCTGCATGGGCTCTAGCAGAGAAAGTTCTACTTGCTATGCCTCAACCTCAACTGTGCAAAGAGACAATTTACTCCTCTGACTGAAATGCACCTAAAATGCCAAAATGTGCCTGTGACTGGTCAGATCCCAGAGGCAGCCCAGGCTGGGCTGCCAAGCAGCTGAGAATGTGGGTTCCCAGAGCTGTCTCATTTGACCGTTTCTCGGGTGGCTTACAGATGGCCAGGTGGTCTTCTAGTAGATTCTCTCTGGCCTGTCCTCTCCAATTCTGACCTTCTACCTGCACTCTAGGGGTCCCAAGACCTTCCACCTGTCCTTTTAGGTGATCTGGCCGTGACCGTTGACATTCCTGTGATCACAGTGCCAAACGCAGGTTCCTAGCGGGCTGTGCCTTCCTCAGTGCAGCAGCACGAGGCTGTTCCTGGAAGAGTTCTGGCACCAGGCGTCTCGACTTCTTGGATTTTGCATATGTAGACAAAGCTTTTCCTTATGACTCCCAGATACAGCTCCTTCCTATCTGCTCCCGACCCACCTGCCTTGCACCTCTGTTTATTGCTGCCTCTGCCCTGCCCTCCCCAGGCAACAGGCCCTGTGCATCCACAGACAGTGTCCCCTCCAGCTCCAACTCTCCAGAGCAACTAATTCAGCACCTGGGACTTGGGATGTGTCCCCACAAGAATTCTTAAATGAATGAATGAGTGGGTAATTGAATTTATAACTTTCAAAAGGAAGTCAAAGAAATTTTAGCTTCTAATTGGACAGAAAGGTACTTTTCTGGGTGCTCAAGCTTCTCTTTTCTGGCCAAAGTGCTACACTGGGCAGACGTTGTGGTAACTGAGGGATGGCCAGAGGGAGCACGAAGACGGATCCAGAAACGAGACATCATCATGAGTCAAACTTAGGCACTTATTTAGAGGATCCAGGGTAATGCCAGAGTTAGTAATGAGGTGGACCAGACAGTTACAAAAGCACAGTGTGAAGAAATAATTGATAGTTGGGATCTTGTTGCTTTACAATGTCAGTTGGCAAATTGTACTTGTATTGGCTAAGATCCTTAGACTCTACCATTGCAAATACATTGCAGAGTTTCTATGATTTGGAACAGTGCAATCATGGTGTCGAGTCAGGAGTATCACGATGTGGTGGGGAGACCCCTCAGCGTGCCCCCCAGCCACTGTCTGCTTGGTTGTTTCCAATGAGGCATTTAGGTTATAGATCAAGTTTTGTTGCAGAAAACAAACAGAGCAAGCTAAGCAATGCCTAAGATTCTCCAATCTCTAAAATGTTATGATTTTATACTTTCAAATGGTTTTACAAAACACACAATTGTTCAGTGCTCTTTTCTTGAGGAAAAAAGAAAGATCCAAACGTACATCTCCCCGTGAACATAATTTAAACACTTAAATGTAACTGGCTATACGTTCAATGATTCATTTGAAAACATTAATTTTAATAAATATCTGTCACCAAGAGCTCAAAATGTATGAGCTATTTGATTTAACACAATACCTACATTTTTCTCAAAAGCAAAACAGAAAAATGTTTTGCTAGAAACTCCACAGCACGATGATGTTCTCGTCACAGTTTGTGCAACAGCGTTTTGTCGGGTCTGGTGAGAGGGGTTGATCCTACAGCCCTGAGAGCCACAGACGCCTCTGCTGAAAACCCTGCTGGGAAAAGTGGGGAGCCCGTGGCCCACCGGCGCAGGTACAGAAGCGAGGGAAGGTGCCTGGTTCTTCCACTGTAATCGTCCTTCACCACCAGCTCATCCGTGGGGCCAGGAGGAAGTGCGGGGAAGACTCTGACTTACCTACGCATCACACACACGTTGAAACCCACCAGTTCCCCTGGCCCTCTGCCATCCGTATTTCCCAGCACTCCCAGCTTGAAACAGGCTGAGCTCACCTCAGACGCAGAAGGAGGAAAGAGAGTTTGGCACTGACTTACAGAAAAGCACCTGATGAAAATGTAATTCCTTTTGCTTTGCAAATATATAAAAATTGTGTATGTGAAAAATTCTTCGTGGTCTCCTGAGCATTAAGTTCCAATGATACACAGCACGCTACTTTCTTTGGTTCACAGAAGTGTGTTAAAAATGAGATTTTGCGCCTCTCTGAGCTGGTTTAATAATGAGGAAGACGGTCAGGCTTGGCTTTTCTCTGTTTTAAGCTAACACAGTTTCTGATAAAAACAAACCAAACTTCCCTTTTCCTCTTTCATAGCTTTGGATCCTCCCAGAATACCTATCCTCTCAGATTAGGAAGGGCTGCGTTTGAGGTTGCCCCGTGCAGGCGAAATGAACCTCTGATGGTTTGACGTATCAGGGGAGTGCTGAGGGCTTTGTGTTCACAATCACCAAGCAAAGATCTTTACGTGGAGTGAGGTCTCCTTATTGGAACCACAGTCATCTGTTCTTGTCTATCTCTGCTTGACCGTAATCAGAGGGAGCCTGGGCTGTGCATACACTCTGTGGGAAAATTTGCCCTGAAATCCCAGAAAGTCCAAAGATGAGTCATCTGGTATATGGCTGCCGTGCCACATGAATCTGTGGTCAATCTGGTGTTATCTGGTGTGTTGATCAGAGTGCACATGAGGGTGGGTAGGAGATGGCAGATGTGGGAAGAAGGGAATTTGATGGATGACAGTTCACAAAACAAGGCAGGAACAGCCCTGAACCCGTGGTTCAACCGACTCTGCGTCTGCCGTGCGAGGGGCCCCATGCTGGTAGCTACAGGCTCAAGGAAATGAACTGCTAACTTCCGAAGCACCGAGGCTGGGCAGAGTTCTCCCTGAATAATAAAAACTTTACAGCACCACCAGCGTTGACTCGAGACAGTTGGATGAGTGCCCAGAGGAAAACTGAATCAATTTATACCCTTTCCCAGCTAGCCTAGACCACCCCGAGTAGACAGCAAAACCCCTCCTTGAGAAAAACCACACATGCTCCTCCATCTTCCTGACTTATTTGTATTTTCTATCGACTTTCTTGATAAGTTTGGTTTCTTCATCCTTTATCACAAGCTTTCTTTCCCCCTTCATTTCTCTTGCAGAGTAAAAGAGAATTAGGAGGAAAAGGAATATCTCAACTTTTCCTTAAGACACAGCCCTAAAGCTGGTTTTTGAAAAAGGCAAGAGTTTGTCAACTCCATGAAAAAGAATTTTTTTCCGAGTCTTTGCCAGGTTTTTTTGTTTTGTCTTGGGTGAGTGTGTATAACAATAGAGAAGGACTTCACACGAGCTTGCAAGGTCGCTGGTTTGGGTGGGAGGATATTGTGCTTTTTCCCCGACTTCTGAGTGGGGTGTGCAGTCCACAGCCCTGGGAAGGAGGAAAGCGAGCTGGAACAGACAGAATGACACGCACGCCTTTGTGTCAGCTCTGTGGCTCTCAGCAGTTACTCATTCAGCTCCAGGTCATCTCTCAAAACTGCTCAGGTATTTCCTTCTTAGGCAGACTCCTTCCACACACACTCCCTACTCTCTCACCCCCACCCCCCAAAGTATCACTTCCCTATGGTATTGCTAGACTTTGTGCGTATTTCAATGTATTGAGACCATCGATTTGCATGTGTTTACCTGCGTCTCTCTCTCTTCTACCAGTGTGTGAACCCGACAGAGAACAGATGCTATTTCACCTGCAGCCCTGCACCCATTGAGAACGGCAGATGGAAGAGGCAAAATAAATGTATTAATCAACATGGTGGGAGTCATTTTGAAATGGACGTAGGCAGCCCGAGGAATTTACTGTTCTCTGAGTGCAGGATCTATCTCCCTGATATTTTATTTATTTTCTGGCCCAGTAAGGTTCCCTCAAAGCCAGTTCCTGCCTATTGTGAAATGTCCTTCTCATGAGCTACTTCCCCTTCCATCCTGTTAACACATATGGACACACAGTTCAGACAGAATGTTGCTTTGTGGATTCTAGGCAGTGATGGGGAAATGAAAATACCGTATTGCATTAATCCTAAAAAAATCTTTTTTTCACCTTTGAGTTGAAATTAGGGAGTATTTGACAATCAGTGCCATCTTACACTTATGATTGGCAGTGCTTTTTGCTTTGTGAATGGTACCTAAAATAATGCATCTTTCAGTGATGATGTCTTAGATTTGTTCAAATGTGGCACTTATGAGAGAAGTTCTACTGGTGCCCAGCCCTGCCATGGCACATGGTGAATTCTGGATATGCTCCACAAGCTACATTAAAAACATACCAAAAACAGGCTTTGCCAGAATAGAGTGAGAGGGTCAAACTTGAAGGGTCAGAGCGCAGGGTTCACAAGATGGTCATTGTTAATCTCTGGCATCTGGCCTGCTACATGCCTGGCACAAATATGTATTTAATAAGTAAAAGTAGTTACTAACAGCTTTTGAGTCTTCAGTCTGTGTTAACCACTGTGTTCCACTATGTTAAGTGCTTTTCATATACGAGTTCATCTAATTCTCGGGGCATCACTTTAAGTGGGTTCAAATAGGATCCCCATTTTTCAGATGCACAAAGTGAGCCTGAGGGTAGATATGTAATGTGCCCTGGGTGCCATAGTAAGCGATGGAGCTGCGGCTGGACCCCAGGTCTATCTCACTTCAAAGGCCAGGTTCTTGTGCTCCAGGCAATGCTTTCTCCCAGTGGATACGACTTTGAATAAATGTCATTTCTACTGATCTTAATGGCCATTTGCTTGGTCAGAGTTGTCAGTTCTCAACTGTCTTTTCAAATTGTCCACTTTCTGATCACTTTTCTGGGCCCCATAGTCTCTACTGGCCATTAAATGACCATCTTAGATTTAATACTTAGATGGATATTGCTAATTTGTAATAAACAATCCAATGGAAAAATATTTAATGATCATAGGCAAAACCCTATCACAAGCAAAAACCCTCTAATAGGCATTTGTGACTGTGACGGTGCTGGACCTCACAAGTGCAATATTGTGGAGGTAAAAGGAAATTTTGCAAGTAGAAGAAAAAGATGCAATCTCCATTTTGTAGGATAGTCATCCTTGAGGTCATTGAGAGAAAATTAAGTTCAACGGGCTGAGACCTGTTTTCTCCAACACCGAGAATCCCAAGAATAATCTTAAGAAATTATTGAAGGCTTTCACTTTGGGTACAAAAGGCTCTGTTGGACCAGTCACCTCTTTCTCTTTCTGTTCATTGCAGAGGTCAGAACTAGGCGTGGTGAAGTGGACGCTGTGCTGGGCTTTGAAGAGGACGGCCTGGACCAAACGTGTGTGCGCGTTGCAGTCACACGGAGGGCTTGTGCAAACGTAGAGCTGCTGGTGTGTTAGGTCTGTGATGAGCCCTGAGAATTTGCATTTAAAACAAATTCACGGAGGCTGCTGAAGCTCCCTCTGAGGACCATGGGCCTCCCCCGTGGAAGACCTGGGGCTGAATCCCAGATTCCTCGCTTTACTAGCTGTGACTGAGGGAATTTAGTTATCTGAGTCTCGGCTCCTTCTCTGTAAACTGAACTGTAAACTCCCTGTTTATCCATTTTGTTAGACTTGCATGAAAAGGAAATAAAATAATATATTTGCAAATTACTCAAAAGCTGACTGTTATTATCACTAAGATTATTGCGAAAGAAGCTGTAGATTTTTGTCACCCCAGAGAGGAGCTGGCAGAACCTGTGAGTTCCACAAGGCCTGGGGGAATGATTCAGAGAATTCAAAGTGAATGTGGCACCCCGAAGTGTGGACACTGAGGCGTTGGGAACCAGCACAGAACATGAGTGGAAAGAACACAGTTTTGCTGTCCTCCAAGCCTGCACACGTGTGTTCCAATCCTGGCTCCACGGGACCTGAGTCTGTTTCCCATCTGGAAAATGGAGATGAGGGACCCGCCTTGCAGGCTTGTTGAGGAGCCTGTACCCCAGACAATGAATTTAAAGAGCTGGCACAGTGCCTGGCACTCAGTAACATTCAATAAATAGAGCTCCTAACAAAGATTCCAGCTGTGTTAACAAAGCCACGTCCCCATGAGGTGGCCAGCTCCCTGAGCCTGGAGGACGATATTGCAACAATGCTGCTCAGAAAGAGCAACTGGACTCACTGACCTCCACGGTCCCTTCCAAATGAGATTCTAATGTCAGCACAAAGCAAATGGAGCTGGTCAGTTGCCTGCAAGCAGGACTGTTTTCCTTCGTCTTTTCCTATGACTGACAGCCATACCACTCATTTTGTTGCCATGATTTGCTGCGTAATCATTAAGCATCGGTTTTTGGAATTCCCTAGCAGGTGGGGCCCTAACAATAGGAAAATTGGAATTACGTGAAGATCGGTGCACAGAGCTCTTCATCTTCCCCCTGGATTATGCGACAATTGGATCCAGTCTAAACCAGAGCATGCATGACAGTGCGTGAGCCTTTAGAGTGAATGCCAGAGAAGCCTCAGCAATCTGCTCGGGGTGGGTGGAAGTTCCAGGCTTGCAAAACCCTGCAGTTAACAGAAGCAACAACTGGAACACAATTGCTGACCAAGTGGTGGAACCTGATTTCATGTCATGAGGCTGGAATGCAGCTTGTGGCGCCATGTTGGACAGACTTTCCTTTTATACCTCGTGCGGATTAGAGGTCATCCACCCAGGCTGTGTGTCCTCCTGCACGTTACACGGACCAATGCTTTGCCTGTTGGAGTTGATATCACAAGTGATACAGATGGGCAGGGTGAGACAGAAGCAAGCCTGTTTCAGTGACAGCAAGTGATCGACTCAACAAAAATTGGAGAGAATTTGCTCAGCTTCTCTCTTTCTCTTCCTGACTGGGTTCCAGTAGCCTGAGTGGGTCACAGGACAGTGAGGGAAAGGCATTTAAATCTGGATCTGACAGCATTAGGTGGCTCTCTTGATGCTCCTTGCCAGCAAATATGGAAAATGTAATTCTTTACATGACTGTCTAATATTTCATTTTTTCCCTCATTTTAAGTTAGGAGTGAAATGTCTTTGAATTTTATTTTTTTCTCATGGAACTACCTCCTATGACTTCAGGATAATGCACTATCTATTTTTTAGACAATTTTTTTCCTTACTCATGGTAAACTTCTGACTTTTCTGCCCTGCATTCTGCTTCCAGGTCTAAGTACTTTTTTCTCATGTCTCCAATGTCTCCGCCTCCAGGGCTCTGACTTCCTTTCCACGTGATTCGCTGCAGCTTCCAGGGTGACTGTCAGACGCACAGTCCCTGGGGTCTCCCCCTCGGATGAGCTCTGGTTACGTTCTCCCTCAGCCCCTCCCCAGCAGGGCCACGTCTTACACTTGGTCACCACTCGGATCTGCTCCACTCCCAGCATGGCAGAGCCTGCAATCCCCTCCTTCTCTCGCTGCCCCTCTCCTTTCCTCTCCTCTCTGTTGGAAACTCTAGCCCATGACCAGGTCACCTACTCCCTCACCTGAATTTGGTTTCATTGCGCCTGCAGCTCTCTGAACTCATGGGTCAATTGCTCCAACGCAGTGCCACGGACGACCCCCTCTGCCCTGGCTCTCGGATCCCTCTCCCCTTTCCACGCTTGCTGGTTCCCCTGAGAATACTGCAAGGACTCCTACTGGGTCTCCCTGTCTCCCAGCCTGCTCTGCTTTAATCTGTCCTGGTTACGCTTTCTAGAACGATCATCCTGATTTAAAGACTCCACAAATGCTTGTGGGACTCCTCTCCTCCAAACACCTGCTTTTTCTTCCATGTCTTGCTCATGTCCTGTCTCATCTCTCCCTGAAAAATACCATCTGTTTTCTTTAAAGTCCATCTCAGATAACATCTCCAGTTTCTCTAACCTCACTTCACCTCTCCTCAGTGTTATATTTCTGCGCTGGCTGCAACGGTTCGTAGATTTGTTTCACTTTCTCTGCAATGGGCTTTGGATTTAGAGAGAGATCTGGGCTAAGGTGCCAGCTCTAGGATTGACCAGTTGTGTGATCTTGGGCAAATCTTTGTGCTTTGTGGAGGCCGAGTCCCCCACTCTGTGGCGGGGGGTGATACTGTCCCCTCGTGGGCTTGTTGTGAGTGGTCAATGGCATGAAACGCCTGCCATAGAATAGCCACTCAAGAAATATTACTCTCCCCTTCTGCCCCATTCCCTGTCCTTGAGGTGGAGGTCTGTCCTCCCCATCTTGGACTCTGTGAAAGGTCAGCAGTGTGTGGCCCTTAGCTGGCCACCAATAGACATTTACTGAGTCCACGTGTCCATATCATCTGTCTTTTCTTCCTGCCAAAATTTGGAGTTCCAGAGAAAGCTCATTCTTCATATGCAGCCAATGCTACTTAATTTTGGTAAGTTTAAAGCAGATTATTCTTTATATGTTGAGCAGACACTTAGATTACCCTAGTGCTGATAATTCTGTCTTCTCCACTGAGAAAGCCATGTGGCTATGTGCACTGTGTTCTGCCTGGAGTTAAGGAGACAATTATTTTGTGAAAAACTCAGTCATAGGAATGAGATCTGAGAAGCTTCCCCGTCAGGTTGTCGACTCAGCGTGATCCATGTGGTTGTGACCAATGGCGGTGCTCCCCCAGGTGCAGAGCTGCCATGAAATGAGCTGGAGCGCGGGTTCCCATCCTTGTATTGGAGGGTTCCCCTTACAAAATCCGGTGGCACTGCAGAATTCCTGGCAAAGCAAGTGCGTCTTTCAGCAAAAGCCAGGCTCCCAGCCGCATGTTTGCCAGCGGCATCACCATGTCGTAGAAAGATCACTCACTCAAAACTCCGCTCCACTGCGCAGTCACTGCAGAACCTCGTGCCAATTACGTGGGCCTCTTCCATCTTCAGCGGGTGGCAATACCTGCACCACCATTGCTTGAGGATTGAATGGCGCACACGGGGTGCGGGGGCACCCAGTAGCGCGCACGGCAGGTACAGAGGGAGCAATTAGCAATTGTCAGTTTGAATATCAGAGAGCAAAGAGAAATTTCTCAAGAAAGCAAGACCCAGCTGCTCACGTTGCAGGCACACAATAGTACACAGTGTGCTGTCATTGACAACCTATGAGTCTGAGGATGGTTTTTAATGTGTCAACTTGACCAAGCTTTGGTGCCAAGAGGTTAGGTCAAACACCAGTCTAACGTTGCCGAGAAAGTATATTTTAGATATGATTAACATTTGCATCAGTCGTCTTCGAACAAAGCCAATTACCCTTCATAATGTGGGTGGGCCTCATCCAACCAGTTGAAGGCCTTAAGAGAAAAGGACTGAGGTCCCCTGAGAAAGGGGCAATCCTGCCTCCAGACTGCCTTCAGACTAGAGCTGCAACATCAGTCCTTCCCTAGGTCTCCAGCCTGCTCCAGTACCAGGGACTATAAGTCATCTTTGTGTCCTCAGTACCCAGCAAAGAGCCAGATCCACAGTAAACACTCACACTGGTTGAACTGGAAAAGAACAGCTCACATTCATACGTTATCTTGTAGAAAAGGTGGCCTCCCATACTGTTCAATTAACTCATTGCTCTACCTAGTTATTCACTCATCAAACATTTCGGGGGGAGCCTATTTGCTATTGCTGTGCTTGACACTGACGGTGCCGAGGGACGAGACAGGAGACCTTCTCTTGAGACACTCGGTGGTGGGTGGGGTGGGAGTGGGAATGGACGAGCAGATGCACAGACGGAGGGTTAAATCGGGGGCGGGGAACCAGTGTGTGCAGGTGAGAGAGCCCGAGAGCTGACGTAAGGCAGGGGCAGCGGGCAGAGAGAGGAAGGGCAGATTCAAGAGAGATTTGGGGGTGGGAACAGTGGGAAGTGAGAGGGCAGCAGTCTCCGTGCCTGCCGGTTCTGGCTGAGGTGTCTGGGAAGACGGAGGAGCAGAATTTCTCATTGTCTTATCTGATCCTCACATTCCTCAGCTTCAGGAAACACAACACCCTCCTTTTAGGGATGCAGACATCAGGGCTGAGAGGGCAGCAATACGGCCCCAAACCTCACCAGTCAGGAGCCAGCAGAGCTGGTATTAGACCCAAGCCAGTGCTGCTCTGGCTGCAATGTCCCCTCTCCAGACCCCGCAAGGCTGCCTGCCAGACTCCCTGGGCAACGAGGGGTGAGGAGGGGCCCCGGGAGACCCGGCTATTTCTGCGTGGAGCAGTTTCACTCTCGCAAGCCATCAGGTGGCTGACCTGCCCCCGTCCTCTCTGACCCCACAGCGGCACTTTGTAGATGACCCGGGCATCGCTCGCTTCCTTTCCCACTCACTGCAAAGAGCCGAGAGACTGGCTCAGCTGTCAGCTGCCTGTCCTGCATGGAAAGGGAGGGACATCTATTGGGAGTTCTGGAGGGAGAACATTAATTGGTAAAAATGAAAGCACATTTTCTCTGAAGGCCTGAGGCCATCCTATTTTCCCCTCAGAGGTGCCCAAGTCTCACGTGAGAATCGTGCTGCCTTTCTGGTAAATGACAGTCCTGGGCTCCTGGCCCTTTACAGCCCGCCCGTCTCCCTGCTCGCCCAGCTGGCCACAGGGGCCAACTCAGGAGGCCCAGGGCCAGCCTCAGAGAAGCAGCTGGAGCCTCCTGGCCTGTGGCAGCAGCTGCTAAGGAGGGTCGCTCTCACCCTCTGAGACGACGACGCGGAGCACAAACCACTGCCAGCGTCCGTACCCTCTTTGCTCTCCCTCGGCTCTCTCTTGTCTTGGCCCCTAGGTCAGGGCCACCCACAGCCTGCTGACCACTCTTCGAGGCACCTGTTCACACAGCTGGACCTTTGCCTGATCTCAGGTTCTGAGCTCTCCTCTAAGCCCTCAGGACGCCCATTTTTCTGGCCCCTCCCCGACTCCCTGCCCTGCAAGACGGCCCTCATGTTAGACACACAGCACAGTGGTTACCAGGTAATTCAAGCAGAATTTGGAACTCTGCAAGACACAGAGGTCGTGCCCAGCAAGCGTTGGCGCTCCCTGCTGCGGCCTGCCCTCCGAGCCTCGCCCACCTGGGACGCTGCAGGTTCGCTTCTCCCGCCATTTGGGACATCCTCAAATTGTGACTCGGGCCGGCTCTGCTGTCACAGAGGCAGTCGTGTGTGAGGGGCTGAATCGGAGGTCGGCTGGGCCCTGACACAGCACCAGACTCGTTCTGAAGGCGGGTAGTCCCAGGCCAGGCCTCAGCCCCCACCCCCTCCCCAGCCGTGTGCAGCTGCAATTTGACAAGCATGACTTCCTGAATCTCAAGGGACGGTGACCAGGTCCTTGCCAGATGGCCAGGCAGCAGGCTGCTAGTTTTGTCTGAGGTCACTGCAGAGCCGGTAGCCATTAGAACTGCCACTTGCTCGGAGACGGGCTCAGCCTTTCTAACTCGGCAAATCCAGGCCACCTCCAGGCATTCATCCAGTCGATGAAGTTGGTTCTCTCCCACCGTGCAACGTTATTTTGAGTGTAAATTCATAGTTTAGTCTCTGCTGGCGGATTCCTGAGAATTGGGGAAAGGCACAGGAAATACCAGCAATAACCTCCAGCGTCAGATTACTTTTTGTGAACTAACACTTGTGGCCAGAAAATAGTTTGGAGAGGCTAACACTTAGCCCCCTTAGCTGCCTTGGCCCACATTTTTTTGCAATTTAAAACCACTGCTACAACTGGACTTTGATATTGTGCTCGTTAATCCCCTGCTTCCACCTCAAAGTTTCAGCTGTTCATTTCACCCGGGGTTTCCAGTCTGGGCAATTGAGAGTTGCCACACTGTGCATGAGACCCCGGATGTGGCCCCTGGTGGAAGGTCACACGTTGCCCGGCAGCCTCGGCTGAGCCCCTCTCCACTGGACTACCCTTGGGTGTTTGTCTGCCATCTGCTAGGCGGTGTGTCCCATGAGGTCAGAGCCTGTAGCTGCCGTGTCCCCGACTCCATCCCCAGCACTGACTCAGGGTCTGGGACACAGACACTGCAGCATAAATATTTACTGAGTGGATGCCTCTCAACCACCACCAGCTGCGTAATGGCATCCTTTGTCCTTTTCTACAACAAATGATTCTCAAAGGTCAGGAACCAGGCAATGACAACAGCATGGAAGCAGATGAAACCGCGGCACAGCATCAGCACCCAGATCTTATCATCTGCTCGGATCTCAGGTCCTCTGCAGAGCATCTCTCTCTCTGCTCTAAAAAGAAGGCTAGAGAGCCCTGTGCAGTTACGAGACAGAGTGGAAAAAGAGCAGGGAGAGGGGAGTTCAGAAGAAAAAGTCCCAACATCCTCTTCCCTGTGGAAATAATGATAATAGTAAAAACAGCAAGACCACGTGGTACTGAGTTCTTCCCATGCGTCAGGCACCGTTCTTTACATTTATTGTTTGATTAATCTTCACAAGAAGCCTACAAGGCAGATATTATTATCTTCATGCCCCTTTGTAGAGGAAAAAACAGGAACCCAGAAGAATTTAAATAACTTGCTGAAGCTGGTAGGTGGAGAAGCTGGAACTCCACCCCAGGTCTGTGCAGAGTCCAGGGCTTAGTGACCAGCCAACCAGCTGCATAACTGTGGCCTTTGTCCTCTGCTGGTTTGAATATTTACAGGCAAAGTCCAAGTGCCATTCATCTTTGCGTAACTCACGGCACCTGGCCCAAGGGCATGCACGCCGCGTGAAGACAGTCAATATTTGTTGTTTCAAAAGTAGGGATAGTCAAAAGGCACTGGGAGAGGGTTATTTGACTGGAAAACAGAGTGCAAGAAAAGAAATCCCAGAGCCCATGGAGGGAAGGCAGGGTGGTACCAGCAGAAGACAGAGGTGTCATCAAAGATGTGTGGGATCCAGAGCATCAAGTTAAAGGAACATTTTCAAGTGGCTAAATTATAAGAAATAATAATGCCAGGAACAGCTGGAAGGTCCTGATTTTTGCATTCGTTCCATGAGTCTCACAAAGTACTTTTCACGTGGTAGGTTCCTCAGAAAGAGCAAATTAATTTTAAAAATATGAGCCATCACTTATTGTTTTTCCTAGGTCTTGAAATAATACTTAAATGGGATAAGCATCATGAATGTGCAGAGTATCCATCAGCTAAGTTAAAAATCAGAGTCAAAATTACCTAAATATTGTCAACTCCTTCGCAAGGCAAGTCTTTTCATCTTCTTTATGTTTAGGTTCTAACACAACCCAGGCGCTTTTGTACAGAATCAGGTACAAACATTTGCACTTAGGGCTGCCCCATTTACCAAGTCACCACATCCTCCTGCGGTTCCTTTACGAAGAGCTAAAACCCAAACAAGCACCGCCTCGAGCCCATCACCCAGAGCCCGCGGGCTGTGCTAACACTCAGGGAGTGCGTCACAGAAGCCCTTGTAATAGTATCTCATTGAATCCATATGAGGCCCCAGGAACCAGTAAATGATTACCCTCATATTATTGATGAGGAAACTGAGGCACAGAGCATTGACCAGCTGAAGGTCCCACAGCTAGAAATTTGCTGGTGGTGGGAGGGAGGGGGGTTCACACCCAGGGGTCTGGCTCCTGAGTCTAGCTCTGAACCACCAGGCAGTGTCCACAGACAGCGTGGACATGGCAAAGGCCAACCTGTCCGCCCTGTTTGCTTGTCACCTGCAGCATCTTCAGCTTGGGTTTTCATGTGACAAATGACCTACACTAAGCCCGGACATGTTGAAAAGAAAGTGTAGGAAGGCCCTCAATCCGTGGTCAAGGTCAGGGAGTGACAATTTCTTTACAGTCCCTTCCCAGCAGGAGGCAATGATTTCATCTATCATTGTTAATACCGGGGATACCTTGAAAATCAAATTAGGAGGGGTGACTTTCTCTTTTTTTGGCAGTTAGTTATAGTAGAAAGTTTTCCTCCGTCGTTTGAGGCAACAGCAAAGACTGCTGAGGGAGTGCCTGTAATTATGATCTTATTACTCTACCTAAATTCCAGAGCCTTTATGACACACGGAGTCTATGACCACAGCAAACAGTTGAATTGAAGCGTGGATAGCACTTCAATGGCTCTGGGGACGCAGACAGCCGGGCAGAACCACTGAAGCCTGAAGGTGGTAGTTCATCTTTGGATTATTCTGGTCCTCTGTCCCAATTCATGTAAGAATTCCACTCTTTTTTTTCCCTTATCTTCCCAAATCCTGACTCTGCCATTTTCTGAACCGATAAGACCTCTGAGAAGTCACAGATCGTCTCTAATGCAGGCTCTTTCTTCTCCAAGAGATTATGGCTATGACTTGGCACTGAGCAAGTTGACACCAGAGGACTGGGCTGTGTGTGCCTTAAGATTTTGTCACTGGCTGCCGGCCCTGTGGCCAATCAAGTTCGTGTGCTCTGCTTCAGCAGCCCAGGGTTTCACAGGTTCGGATCCTGGGTGTGGACATGGCACTGCTCATCAGGTTATGTTGAGATGGTGTCCCACGTGCCACAACTAGAAGGACACACAACTAAAATATACAACTATGTACTGGGGGGATTTGGGGAGAAAAAGCAAAAAAAGAAAAAAAGAAAAAGATTTTGTCATTGTTCTTAGAGATGTTTTTCTCACTTCTACAGCCAGGAAGCACCAACTACTTTAAATGTCAGTGAACTAACCTAGGCAAGTTTGTACAGAAAAACTCACAGCCCTACTTCAAGTTTTTGCCAGCAGGAATTTCAGTTTTTAGTAAAGAGAGAGTGTTGCCCTTGAGTTGGTCTGTTGCCCACCGCTGGCATTGGTGTGGCAGTTTTCTGTGGGGTGCGCAGTTCTTAAGTGGCGTACGCTGTGTCGGTTGCACAGTGCCTTTCACTCCTGACATCCTTTCTGGCCTGCTCTCCACTCTTGCTCTTGCCACAAGTCCTTTCTTCCAGGAAGCCCCTCTGCTTCGATCACCCAGTTGCGCAACCAGGAACCCAGAATTATCCCCCTCTGAAGGCAATAAATAACCAGGCCCTGCAGAGCACTCCTTCAGAACAGATCTCAGCTCTAATCCCCTTTCTTTCATGGCTCTCCTCCCGTCCAAGCTTCCTGATTTCTCTGTGTGAATGTCAGCCCGGGAGACAGACACCTGGTGGCACTACTTGGACCACTGCAGTGGCTTCCACTCCTGCCTGGCCATCCATCTTCATACCAAAGTCGAGAAGTGGCATACATCACTCATCGTCAAATCCTCCCAAGGATCCAGTTGACCTTGGAGTACAATAAACCCACGTGGATGCGGCTTTTCCCAGCCTCACCGAATCCTCTCACTGTGCCCCAGCCGCACTGAGCTTCCCGCTGGTTGCCCAGCAGGCCGGGTCCTTTTCCATTTCCCGGCCTTCTCCTCTACTCTCTACTCTGCCAAGAGACCCTCCCACCCACCCACCCACCACTGGGTTTTTTAAAATACATCCTTCAGGTCTTAGTTCAAATACCACTTCATCAAGAAGCTTTTCTAAACTGACATGCTGAATTCCATGCTAATGCTAGAAGGAAGCTACCCCCCTGTTCTCATGGAGCTCTTCCTCAGAGAATACCTCATGTTAGTGTGTTTATACTGAGCTCTTCCTCTCGCCGTGGGGTGTAACCTCCATGAGGTCAAGGATCGTACATTTTGGCCGATCACTTAGCATTGGGGTGAGTCCATGATGAGGCCTCAGTTATTCTTTGTCTAATAAGTAAATCAATGTAATCTGTAGCACAACCCCTTCTCATGACATATGAAATGGATGTCTCTTTGGAAAACAGAAGAAAACATCCACGGATTCTCAAAGATAAATGACATAATTCAGGGGCAAGTTCTTGTGGCTAACGCACACGTTAATACAGGATTGTGTCCGTGAAATGAATCAACAGAAGTGGAAGTATTAGTATCCTTGAGGGGCCATGTGACAAAACTACTCTGGAAAGAAGATGTCGATGCAAATACCAGTGTCTGCCGTAAACAACGGATGCAAGCCAGCACAAGTTTCTTGATGCTCTGTTTCAGCAGCGTCACGTCTGCGCACCAGCGGCGTACCAGCTTCTTCAAGGCCAAGGCCGCTAAGCTGGGCAGCAGCGGCTCTGAGACCTTCTGTCCAGAACCAGGAGGTGAGATTCTCTAGCCTGGGAAAACGGCCCACCCGTCAGGGCCTCGCATGCGGTCCCCGTGGCCAGGATGCTGCTGGCCTCTCCCTGGGTGCAAGTGTCCAGAACAAGACGGTGAGGCGCTTTTCCAAAGTTAATGCTGGAGGTTAAGCTTGACTGTTCCTCCTCGTTCCCATATACACACGTTAGTGGTTAAAAAGCAGAATATTAAAATCCTTGACATCAAGTCACCCTTTACTCCAGCCCAGATCTCACCCTCCGTAGCCGTTGAACTCTCTCCTTTTGGTTCTTAGCTGTCTGTCTGTCTGCTCAATGCTATGAACATCTCCAGGACTCCACCTCCAGGTAGCCAGCTCTGGCGCACTTCCAGACACACCCTGACCTTTGAGGCACGTACCTTGTCCCTGCTTTACTGCGTGGAGTGGTAAATGAACCGTTCTTTCCAGCTCCAAATCAACCCATTTATAGCCTGTTTTGTGATTCTGGGTCACTGAAAACCCTGTTTTCCCTGTGTCATCTCCCTGTTGCGTTCTGCCCCAAGGGACCCCGAAGAGAGATGGGGAGACAGGAGGAGAAGGCGCACCAGGCCCTCACGTGGCTCCCCTGCCGGGCAGCGCCCGCAGCTCCTCAGCCAGGCAGCAGCTGTTCCTTCCGGCTCCCAGCTTCTTTCCGCTCCCCAAGCCAGCCTCACTGCACCCCTTGGGGGTCTGGCAGTGCCCCCATTCAAGGGTTTGAAATACTACTCTATAATTCTAGAAAGCTGTCTTACTCACTTGCAGATAGGGCCCTACTGCAGCAATTTTTCAATACATATCAAGTGCTAGAAACGGGAATGAAATGTTTTCCTCGTGTGTTGACTGCTAGGCGAATGAGCATGTGCAAAGATGGGATCTGCATTGCCCGTGGGCTGTAAGGTGACGACGGAACTGTCTGGACCCGAGCTTCAGGACCAGCCTGCATCTCCCACCATGAGCTGGAGTCCTTAAAATCTCCCAGCGCTTTTCTCCACTCTAGCTGCTGGGAGATCTTGTCCACAGAGTACACATGTGCACATGAGGGCCTTGAAACAGCACGCAGTGCTCAGTTACCAGGTCCTTATCCAGATGCTCCAAGGTGACCTGACGGTAACGTGGAGTTTAGGTGAAGACTTAGAAAAGAACTATGGGCTTCGGAGAGCATGGCCGTGGACCTCTAAGCATCTGTGAGTCCAACTCTGCTTATTAAATGATGTGTGGCTCTCAGCACGTCCGCGCTGTTCCAAGCACTGTGCAACTCCCAGCTCCATTAACCCTCATGACAGTGACATGAGGTGGCTGCCACCAGTGTCCTCATTTTCAAACATGAGGAAACTGAGGCACAGTGAGGGTGAGTAACCTGTCCAAGGTCACACCACCACAAGGGGTGGAGCTGGAATTTAACCCCTGGACGTCTGGGCCCCGAGCCCACGCCTCTGACTGCCAGGCTGTGTGGAGAGTCATCCGTCATTTTGCTGAGACGATGACTGAAGCTCAGTTTGTGGCCCACCGTTGCGTCACTAACAGATGGCTGGATCCACGTGGATTCCTTCCACGCGAGAGGGGAGGCAGCACGGAGTCCCATCATCTAGTTACACGCACCGAGGTCCCGTGGGCACGGGGCTGGGCTCAGCACCTCCCAGACATCTTTTTACATAATTAAATTCCTTCTCTCATGATCTCACCCTGCACTACACAAGCACGTCCCAAATACCTCTGGGAACTTTCTCAAAGCACGCCTGGCACAACATGTTTCTCCACCTCTAATTAGTGCTCGCTTCATTTCACGAGGTTCTTCCTTTTGCAACATTCTTAGTCTGGGAGAGGTGCCCATAACAGAGGCCACTGGGTCACCTGTGCTCAGGCCACTGTCACACTATCCCTCTGCTCCATGAGCCCTGATTCCGCCTGGATTCATGGCTCAGCTTGCTCTGGTGGAGGCAGGAAAGCGGCAAATATCCCGTAATTTCTTCTTCTTCGTTGTGTCTCTTCTCCCTGATGTCTTGATGATTGGATGTGTTCTGATTTTCCTGAGTTTACATTCTCTAGCTCCACTACTCAGCTTGACACCCTTCCCTCCTCCAAACAATAAATTGACTTCTGAGCCGTGCTGTTCACTTCACATGCAGGATGAGACTTCGCATCTTCTGATTTGGGGGCCTTTCCACTACGTGATGTTGACTGTGGCGCTCTTTACAAAGGGCTGGAGTCTCGCTCCTCAAAAAGCGACCCATAGAACAGCAGCATTGGCACCCGTGGGAGTTTGATGGAAATGCAGAGTCTCAGGCCCCGTTCCTGCCTGAGTGAACCAGAATCGGCATTGCACGATTCCCATGCACCTTAAGAACTGAGAGACACCGAGGTAAGGAACATCAGATTGCCTTCGTGTCTACAATTCTTGTCCGCGCTGACCTGGCATATGCGTTTGTGATCAGCTAAATGAGCCTAATCATGCTTACCTGGTCGCTAACTGCTCTGGTGTCCTGTGACACAAGCGTTGACAGCAGACACAGTAGGAAAAGTCTGTTTGAAAGACTCTCTCTCACCTGAAAAATAACAAAGCTTGCGCTTCGTGATGCTGCATCGAGCTGTGGGTCCACATGAGAGAGAAATATTTGCCAAAAGACTTTCACGCTACATTTTGAGTTAAAGTAAAATTGTCAAAAGGCTGTCACCCAGCCTTCTCTGTGCTGACTTTACGATTCTCGTCCCCTCTCTATGTTCCTCCGTCCTTTCCCCGAGGCTTAGATTCTTGGGTTCATCATCGACTCTTCCCCTCCTCACTCCCCACATCCAATTTCATAGAAAATCCTCTTTGCCCCTGACGTCCAGTGGGTTCTGACTCCTAGCAGCCCTGTGCACAGCGGAGCGGAACCTGCCCTGTCTTTCTGCTCCATCCCCTCACCTTCTGGCTCTGCAGCAGGTACGTACATACGGCTCTGCCGCTGTTCCTAGGGTTTAGGAGGGTGGCCAGGTCCGTCTTCTTAGTTCGTCTTGGTCTGGAAGCTCCGCTGAAACCTGTCCACTGTGGGTGACCCTGATGGGATTTGAAATCCCAGTGGCATCACTTTCGGTCACAGCAACATGCAGCTGCCACAGTGTGACAACCGACAGACGGATGGCGTGGTTCCCTGACTGGGATACGAACCTGGCTGTGGCCAGAGCAGTGGATTTAACCACTAGACCACCAGGGCTGGCATTCTGTCAGCTCTACTTCAAACTAGATCCAGAATCTCACCCCCTCTCACCAGCTGTGCTGCTCCACTCCGCTGAGCCACCGTCACCTCTGCTTGGATCCCTGCGGTTTCCCCAACTGGCCTCCACCTCTGCCCTCTAACCTCTCAGAGCAGCAGCCAGACCGATCACGTTAGAGTGTAAATCCACCGCTCTCCCATGCAAACCCTCCAGTGGAAACCGTTTCGGAGTGAAGCCGAAGGTCTCACAAGGACCACGGGGCCCCGAGCCACCTCCCGCTTTGCAGCCCACGGCTCTGCTCACCCCTCTCTGGCAGCCCTGGCCTCCCTGCTGTTCCTGGAGCTTATCGGAGAAGCTCACGCTGGGCTCTTGGCACGTGGGGCTCCCCATGCACTGCATGATCTCCTCAGCATACCTGTGTGTCCTGCTCCCTCAGCTCCTTCGAGTCTTTGCGCCAGCGTTCGCCTTTCAACCAGACCCTCCCTGGCCACTCTGATTAAAATGCTCCCCATCAGAGGTACTGTGACAGGCAGTGATCAGTCTTTGGTGGTGAACATGATATAGTCCACATGGAAATCAAAATGTAATGATGCACACCTGAAATTCATATAAGGCGATAAAACAACGTTACCTCAATAAAAAGTAAACGAAAACATTATCAAAGAAAAAAAAGAAAGTGAAATAAATAAAACCCTCCCCATCTCCCGTCTGTGCTCTATTTTTTATGCCGCCCTTTTCATCTTTGTCACACGGGAGATTATTTCATTGTTGTGACAGCCTCTATGTCCACAGCCAGGCAAGCTCTCCCACAAAGGCTCACAAATCAAATTACGATGATTGAATCACACGGCTTATTAACTCCACTAAAACTCACACTGGGAGAATAATGAGGTAAGTCAGCACACTTAACAAGGTGAGCAAATGGGTAGAAGACCCACAGGGCCGGGTCCACAGCCACAGCAACGTCCGGGGTCTGTTTCTTCCTCTCCACACCAGCCCTCCCCGAGAGTGGCCAGGACCACGTTGGACTTGATCTTGGGGTCTCAGCAGACGGGGAGGGTGTCTGGAACCAGCACATGCTGTGGGTGCTTGTGCCAACTAGCCTGCTGAGCAGCTAGGATTTTATTTGTGTTTTTTGGGCCATGGTTACTTGGGGGCACAAGGAGTTTCCCAAATGGGTGGCCAAATTAAGAACTCACGAATACTGAGTGTCTTGCATCTATTTTAGTGTCGTGAGTGCTACGTGTCCTGGCCCTGCCATTTCTTCCTATCTTCATCCATGCACACAGGCCCTACTTCATCTTTCTAACAGGTGGCATATGATGCTAATTCACTTACCTGTGCTTCCATTTGAGTGTCACCCATCCCAACTGTTTTCTTCTAGAGCAGAAATGAGTCTCAAGAAACCGTGCAGATCACATTGCAGCCTTCTAGCACGTCACCCGTTCTTCTTGATTTTGTCCATTGTCTGTACCGCCCACGTAGAACAGAAGCGCCGTGAACGCATGAATTCTCTTCACTGATGCATCTCAGCATCTAGACGTGTGTTTGGCACAAAGCAAATGCTGAAAAAATAATTATTGACAAATGAATGAAATTCTGAACCATGCAGGTTAAATTAAACAATGTTGGAACTGCACCAGGAGGACAATGACCTGGAACAGGAAAGGAAGAAGAAAGTAAAAGCTAAGTGTCCTGCAGCCTGTGTCCTGCGGGGGCCAACCCGTCCAGGCCCGAGGGGCTGCGAGTGACCAGGAGGCTCGTCCCGAGGCCAGGGTGGCCGCCTCTTCAGGACATGGTGACCTTTTCTTTCTGTGATCTCAAGATGCTTTCCTTATCCTGCTTTACGCACTGGTTTTAATCATGTTCAGTGAGTAAATATCCTGTCGCCGTTGTGCTGTGACTTCAAAGCCATGTGAGGCTGATGCTTGAACCGACTGGGGCCCTCACCCCTGAGCAGGTCACGCTTCATTCAGCCCAGAGCATAACTGGGGTGGAGCTTGTGACCGTGGGGAGCATGGGCACGTGCAGGCCTTGGGCCTCGTATCAGAACGCTCTGGCCGCTGTACCCAAACTCCCCAGACTGGGCAGCTTAAACAACAGAAGTTCATGTCATAGTCCTGCAGGCTGCATGTCCACGGTCAGGGAGCCGGCCGGCATGGTTCCTGGTGAGGGCTCCCTCCCGGCTCGCACATGGCCACCTTCTCCTCTTCTCTCGGTGCCTCACACGGCCTCTCCTCAGAGATGCAGGGAAATCTCTGTTCCTCCGCTTATCAGGCCGCCAGTCCTGTTAGATCAGGGCGCCCTTGTGACCTCATCTAACCTTAGTTCCGTCTAAAGTGGCCATCTCCAATTACAGTCATGTTAGGAGCTGGGGCTTCAATGCACGAATTTGGGGGCAGGGGGGGCACCATTCAGTCCATGACAGGCATGGTTTCTGCCCAGCACAATATTTTTTGTCATTTTCCCTTTTTTAATATTAGTTTTCAACTTAAGAAATTCTCTATTTCCTATGAAATCCACATTCATCCCTTCGCTGCTCCTGGCCCTCTTCACTCCTTTATTCACCTGCCCAGCTCCTTCAGACGTCTCAGTTCTGATGCCTGGCCTTTCCGCTGAATCAGTGGCTAGATTTTTCCAAACTGCAATTTAGGACATAGACCACCATGAGCGTGAATGTGTTTGTGGAAGAACAGGACAAGATGCCCGAAATTAGGACTGTTTTGGAAGATCACAGCTACACGGATGATGGTGACGACAGATGACCTGATTCTGCACGTGCGTGGACACAGTCGGGAGCCCCTGAATTCAGCCTGCTGTCTGATGGCATCCCCCCACCCAGGACTTACTAAGTCAGACTTCCGGATAGTGAGGCACTTATTGGTGTTGGACGATAGAAAGCACACAGGTTGAGAGCAGACACGGCCTCCACAGAGAGCTTTGCAGGTTTCTTTGGCCACAACCCAGAGCGAGAGATTTTACCTCAGACCCCTGTATACAGGGAGGCGCTCTGACGGACAGTATTGTGTCCTGCCTGTCCTGTCTCATTCTGCCCTGTCCTGTGCTGTCCCGTTCTGTCCTGTCCCATTCTGTCCTGTCCTGTGCTGTCCTGTTCTGCAATGCTTGCTATGACCTACATAGTTGATTTCCAAAACACGACTCAATTGTGACCTGTGGTTTGAAAACACTGTTCTAGTGGGCTGGACTTTGGTTTCCTTTCTATTAAGAAATACTTTGGTTAACCTGAAGGGTTTTTGTTTTGTTTTTAAACACATATAGGTCTAGCCCTGGCTACTGTCAGCTCAGTGCACATCACTCGAACGTCAGTGTCCACGTGAAGGTTCTTGACCCTCAAAAGGCAAATCACAAAAATGCCGCCTTTGACTCTTCTGAACTGAACTGGCTCCACCTGCCTGCTCACAGTGTGGGTTTGCTTGTTTTGTGTTTTGTTTCCTGGCTGTTTTTCCAGGTCACGGTTCCACGGTTGACTTGGTGATTGTGGTTTGAGGTCCAGGGAGGGAGGGAAAGAAATCGAGGTTTGCTGCACACCTCGCACGGCCATCTGGCTTCGGGGAGCTGCGACGGGCAGGGTTTGCTGGACACGGTCCCCTGGGAGTGGAGAGCTGGGCTGAAGTCGCTCATCTGCTTTGGACGGAAGGCGGGTCCTGTGCTGCCATCTGCTGGGGATGCGACGAGGCAGCCGTGCTGAAGTGCTGGCAAAGTTTACGGCCTCTTGTCCCTACAAAAGTCTAGTTTTGGGGGGACTAAGGTTAGTTTCACCTATTCTCCAATATTTCTCCCCAGGCAGCCTGGGCGTCCAGTTAGTGTCTGTGCATGGGGATGACCCGTCTGTCACCCTGAGGCCGTCTGTGAAGCTGACCAAGGGGAGGGAAATCCCCACCTGCCTCACCCTGTCCCAGCACCGGCTTCCCCTGTAGGAGTGTCTGGGGAAGGACGGACTGTCTGCTCCCGTCAGAGCCACGAGGACACTGTCCCCACCCGGTACATCCCCAGGCTGCACCACGGGTCTCCCGAGGTCACCGTGTGTTACGTGCGAGGGCGCTTTAAATGAACCTGGGCCCCCGCCTGTTTGGATGCCTGTTAGCTCTAAAGCCAGCAGGGTTGTGAGCGGTCCCGCCCGGGTTTACCTATTAGTGGCGGAAACCGGACATCAAGGCCCGGCCGCTTCCATTCTTAGAGGGTCCCTGTTCATGGCAAATGAAGACACGTCCACACAGAGTTATCGGAACAGTATAACCAAAACGCTTACCCTGAAAAACATTATCACTTTTCTGGGCAAATGCAATGCAATTTGTGCTAATCAGTATATAATTGTAGGGTTTATTTAAAGCATTAATTCATAAGGCATGATAGCAAAGGAATGAGGAGCTGGGTGACACATTTAGAGCAGAGAGCTCCCCCGTGCTGCCCTCAGAGCTGGGCCACGTCGGCCCACGAAGAAGGACGGAATCGCAGACCCTGGAGCACACGTTCTGGGGGATACGCAGCAGATAAAAGAAATAAGTCAATTAAACATAGAGCACAGGAAATAGGGACAAGTGCTGTGGATGGGATGGGGTGGTGACCTGTGTTGAGGGTGGCAGCAGTGTCGGAGGGTCAGGGTTCACCCTATGGAGAAGCTGGTTTCTGAAAAGACACTTGCAACTCGAGGAGGAGTTAGCCATGTGGGTCTAAGAAGGAGGATTCCAGGCAGGGAACAAGCAGCTCGTGCAAAGGCCCTGAGGCAGGCATGTTCTGGGAATAGTGGAGGAGGCCAGTGTGGTGGGAGTGAGGGCCGAGACTAGGAGGAGACGAAGTCGGGGAGGAAGCAGGCGCCCGGGCTGTCCTTGTGCTGTCCTTGTGCTGTCCTTGCGCTGTCCTTGTGCTTTTGTTTTTAGTCTCCCGTGCACTGGGAGGCAACAGAGGTTTTGAGCAAAGGTGGAATGTGGTCTGCTATAGCTTTTAGAAGAACTGTGCCAGCTCTATTTGCAGACTAGGCCCTGTGGGCGAGGGCAGAAGCCAGGAGATCAGTCAGGAGACTCCTGGAGTGACCAGGTGAGGGGGCTGGGGGCTCCTGGGCTCACAGGGGAGATTTCGAGAAACGGCCAGATTCAGAATATGATCTGAAGACGGAACAGCAAGCGTCCCGGCCGGACCTGTTGTGACCTGTGAGAAGGAGAGGACTCAAGGATGACCTGCGGCCTGCGGCCTGAGCCCTGGGAGGTTGGGTTGGTGTCGCCCGAGACGGAGGACCGAGCGTGAAGCAGCCATGGGGAGACTGGGCAGCGTCCCTCAGTCCTCTCAGGGGCTCTGGGTCTGGATGTACATTTGGACGTGATCCCAGAGTCGACACTTACAGCCTCTGATGGCAAAGCCTCGCAGTTAGGCCTTCAGGACCCCACTTTCGCAGGAGGGTCCTGGTCCCCACAGCAGCAGACGCTCCATTAGCATCTCTCAGAGTTTCTACTCCTTCCGAGCGTGCCTCTTAGTTACCGTTTATGATGTCTGCGTGATTATCTGCCCACTTCCCATCCCCCACGAGCCTCTAAGTGATGTGCGAGTGGGGACCACGTCTGCTCCTATTTCCATCCTGTCCCCCGTGCTGGGCAGGCCTGGCCGGTGAGAGGTTCCAGGGGACACTGGTTAAGGAAAGGGTGACTCGCAGTGAGCTTTCAGGGGCCTGGCGAGACTCCGGGAGCACATAACTTTTGATCCCTCGGCACTGCCTGGCCACCCGGGGTTTATTTAACCACCTGGCTCACGGATTTTGATGTGCTGAACGGGCAGCAGTGAGGTGGCCCTGTTCTAAGGGGCAGCTCTTCGGGGCTGGGAAAGTGCAGGCCCGGGTCCGTCCGTGTTGAGGCAGCGACCCTGCTCTGCCCCCTCGCCTCTGTGCCTGACGGCTTCCCCACACCCCTGCCCTCTTCCTCCTCCTCCAGAGCCGTCCTGCCGTCTGCCACTGGCTCGGCTCGTGCGCTCTGGGATCCAGGAGGAAGGCCGCCAGCTGCCTCTGCCCCCAGCCTGCTCCACACTTCTGCTCCCGGGGCCACCACAGGCCTGGCTCGGGCTCTGCGTCATTTCTGCTGCCGAGGACCGACTGTGGGGCCTCAGAACGGGTGGGAGGGCTGCGGGTTCCCATGAGGAGTGGTCCTCCTCACCCTCCTTTGCTGACTCAGAATGAACACCTTCTTGTTTTTCACACCTAAGTTCAGTGCCCTCCAGCTCATCACCTCAATCTCGCTCCCAAGTTCACCCAAACACAGGGGTTTTCAATGTCCACACTGCTGGCGTTGGGGCTGGATAACTCTGTACGGTGGGGCTGCCTGTGCCCTGCAGGGCAGCTGTGTGTCAGCAGCACAGGATGCTCCGTGGCGTCTCCAGCCTCCACACTGCGGATGTCAATGGCACCCTCTTGGTCAGAGTGACCACCAAAACTGTCTCCAGACGTTGTAAATGCCACCTGGGCAACATCGTCCCCCGCTGAGAGCACTGGTCAGTGTGTGGCTGTGCTCTGTGGGATGTTTGTGCCTTTTGACCCCCTGCCCTGCAGGGTCTCCCTTCTCTTGCCCTTCCCCCGACCCCGCTCCACCTGCCTAAGGAGCCCTGTGTCTCCGTGAGGCTTTCGGTTGACCAGAAGGGAGGTGCTGGCCTCTGGCCCCACTGGCTGCTTCAACTCTGAGCCCCCGGAGCCACCTGTAATCCCCACGGCCCCATCCCGGCTCCCGGACGGGTTTACGAGGTGAAGACAGCCCTGCTCTTTGAAATGCCGCCCGCACTTCCACCCACGGAATGATCAGTCTTTATCGTCTTTATTCAGTATTTTCCTTGTTAACTTAAGAAATGTTTTTTGTTGATGATAATACTGATGATGGAAACCTCAAAAAAGTTGTTAGACGCCAAAATAATCTTTGGCAGAAAATCCTGGGAAACTCCCAGACTGGTGGGAAAGTTGCTGACTTTGTGTGAGCTGACAGCCTCCACAGATCCCAGGAAGGGAGCCGTCAGCAGGGCTGCAAACGGGGATGAAACAAAATGTGGTCTGAAACGGGACCCAGAGTGACCGAGTCGGGACAGGAACAGATGTCAGTTTCCACATTATAATCAGAGGCACAGGATCTCAGGGAAGGGCAGACCAGCCGTCAGAATTCCCTCGCTCAGGGGAGAGCAGAGCAGAGGGCAGGATGCACACAGCATCTGAGTCTGGACGTGAACTCAGGTCTCCTGATTCTCTGTTCTGATTTGTGATGAAGTTCCCTCCGTCCACGGAAAAATGAGAAAAGTCAGACAATTTGGAAAGGTTTCTACAAATGTGAATTACTTATGTTTTAAAAGTGTCCTTTATCCTGAGATTTATGCCCTTTTGGCCCTTCTACCTTTTTTTGGTGATAAAATATTGTCTCAATGAAGAAATAATGACTCTAGATTTATTTGGAGTTTTGGGGGTTTTCTTAATGCCCTTATTTTGGCAATCCCAAAGCAATTCACCGCCCCTTAAAAAAACAACAAATCTGGGAACCACTGGGAGAGAGTTCTTACATCCACGGACCAGTGGCAATTTTCTCTCTCCTGGAGAGCAGGGTGGGGGCCATGGGCCTGTAGGTGAAGGAGCTGGGCCCCAGGAGCCATCTGCAGACAGGGGCAGCCCAACCACCGGACTCGACTTCTCTGGGATCTCCCTTCTTCCTCCTCTCACTCCCTCTCAGGGACTCAGAACTTTCTGGAGTCCTCGGGCATGACTCCTGATGTGGGACCCTCCTGACCCCAGACTGCTGTGCCTGGTCTCGACCAGACTCCTGGGTGCACCTGGGTTGGGGGGTGGGCTTGGACTCAGGGCCACGTTGTTCTTCCTGGCTGTGGCTTCCTCTAGAATGCAGAAGCATCGGGATGTTAGCTCTCCAACGCTCTTGAGTGCTCGGCTTGAGAAAAGAGCACGGAGACCCAAGGAAAGCCTTTCCCGGCGTTGCAGGAGCGGGGCTGGAGCTGCTCCTCTGTGTCGCTGGACCCCGCTCACTCCTGCCCCCAGGAATCGGGAGGCCCAAGCTCCTGGAACAGTTTCATCAAGCTTCAGTCTCCATCCCTGTGTCCTGGACACCAGTTCGACCAGACACTCAGAGTCCACATCTACGTCTTAGCAGATGCTTTTGAAGACACCCAAAAACTCATCTGAAGCAGCATGCGAAAGGCAGCCCCTCGTGGCTGGGGCTTGGCGCACCCTGAGCCATGAGCGTCTTCAGATCCTCCAGCCTCAGCAGTTGCCACCCAGCAGAGAAGGACGTGAGGGTGCAAAAGAGGAAGGTGGCAGGGGGCATCTCAGAGAGCTGCAAGGGTTTTGAGGGAAAAGGAAACTAAAAAGGAAAGAAATATTTGGTCATCACGCATCTGCATGTCCTCATCTTCCAGGGAATTTCTCTTCATCCCCCGCCTCCACGTGCAAGGGGCCAGAGAGCCCTCCGCTGGTCTGGACTGTCAGTCGGGTTGTCAGTCGGCCCAGGAGGAAGCGGCCTGTACCTTTCGGCCATTTCTCGGGCTGCTCAGACGGTCTCGAGGGAGCTCAGCGGGAATGGCCTGGGACCCCAGAGGCAGCAGCTGCAGACAGAAGGGACGGGAATCAGCAGGGACCCAGCCGCTGGGCAAGAGGCCGCACCTAGAAGCTGGGCACATGCTATCCCATTTACTCCCACAACAATCCCACTTGGGGAGGGCCGTGGTCCTCATTTTACAGACAGGGAAGCACCTGCTCAGATAAGTCAGGTAACTTGCCCCAGACCACAGAGCTGAAGAGGATGGAACTGATCCACACCCAGATCTTCTGTCTCTGATCTTCTTACAGGAGGGCCTGTGGGGATCGGGCCTCTGGCGCCTTTGGGAGATGGGGAGCACGGTGTCTGAGCCATGATGCGACACAGAGAATCTGGGGGGCAGGCACAGTCACCGTGAGCACGCGGGACCGTGGCACCTGGTGTTCCCCGTGGCCCTGTCTCAAGGCCTGCTGGAGAGCCGTGAGGGCAGAGAGGCGCCTCAGCTTAGGAAGGATGGGGACTGGTATTCAATAGGCAACAAATGGACTCAGGCCTGCAGTGCTCCATCGCAGCCAGCGCAAAGGTGGACACTGAGGAGCTTGTGTTTCCAGCAGTTTCTGGAGTCGGGAAACGTGCGAAGCCGTTTGTGTGACGTCTTTATTACAGAATTATGATTCAGTTGGCTCATCCTTTCGTTGCAGGTCATTAACAGTAACTGACGTCAGAGATATTATATGTTTAGAGACTTAAAAAATTATAGCTAACGAGGCAAAAAAATCTTAAAATTAAAAAAAAAGCCTCAAATCCTTGGATCCAACGGGTGTGATTTTGTGACAGCTCAGGAAATCCGCTGGCTTCTGCCTTGGATCTGAAGATTGTTGACATTCCAGCGGAATTCCTGGGAAAGTCCAGAGGCTCTTGCTTTGAAAACAATGGCTTACGGAGATCAACTTCCCAGCTGTGGGGGGAGGTCAGAGAGGGCCCTGTGGGGCGGACGGCCAGGTTCCTCGGGAGCCCTGCCTGTCTGCTCCCTTGAGCAGAAACTAAAACTGGCTGGGAGGTGTGTACACTCCTGGCTGCTGAGCCCCGGCTGGGCCCGGAAGAAGATCAAGACTTCTTCAACAGCATCAAGAGCAATTACACAACTACAAGGACCCACAACTAAGAATGTACAACTGTGTACTGGGAGGGTTTTGGGGAGAAAAAGGAAAAAAAAAATTAAACAGAGCAATTATTGCTGACAACTGCTGCACATTTTCAGAGTCCAGCCATTCCCTGGACAGGCTAGACACTCATGAGGTATGGCCACCTTTTTCACCCCCTGAGGTCACGGAAACAGAGCCAGCAACAGTCAGCTTACGCTACACTAGACCCCTCCGCTTGCAGAAGAGGAGACCCAGGCCCTGAGAATTCAATCAATTCTTTTTTTTTTTTAAACATTGGCACCTGAACTAACAACTGTTGCCAATCTTTTTTTTTCCTTCTTCTTCTCCTCAAAGCTCCCCATACATCGTTGTATATTGTAGTTGTGGGTCCTCCGGCTCTGCTCTGTGGGACACCGCCTCAGCATGGCCTGATGAGGGCGCCATGTCCGTGCCCAGGATCCGAACCAGTGAACCCTGGGCCACACAGGTGGAGCGTGCGAACTTAACCACCCGGCCCCGGGCCAGCCCCCTCAATCAATTCTTAAAATCACACAGTGGGTCGGTGGCAGGGCCGAGGCAAGGTGTCGAGCCCTGTTTGTTTATTCAACACAGATCAATCGCACTCTATGCCGTGTGCACCTGAAGGAACGGTTTCTGTCAGAAAAGGAGGGAGGGGGTCGGGGGCTGGTCTGTCTTGCAATTTTCTTCCGTCATCACCCTCTTCCGAGACGGAGGCTGAGTCTCAGCTCCAGGTTGACTGTGACTAGGAGCCAACGTGGAAACCTCGTTCCTCTCGCCAGGGCTGATCTAGGACCGGATGTGTGACCTGGTTCTGGGCAAGCAGGTGTGAAGGGAAGTTTTCTGTGGGTCTTGCAAATATTTCTGGGAATGTTTTTTTCTTCCCCAAAGGAATGTAAGGCCTGGAGCTGGGAGCTAGACTGCCGATGCGCTGAGGCCAGCGGAGAAGGGAGGTGGGCAAACCTGGTCCTTGACGACGTCATTGAGCTGCTGGAATGTCAAACACAGAGGCCGCACAGCGAAACTTGCTGATGTGGAGCAGATCAAACCATCTTACTGATTAAACCAGGGGGGTTAGGTTTTCTAATACTGGCAACTGAAAGCGTTCTTCAAAAACATTAAGTTTTACTGCCAAGTCATTCCTCCATCTAACGACTTCTCTTGCCTCTTAGGAAAGTAAGAGGAAGGGGGAGCTGAAGAAAGTGAAGAATTGGAAAGCAGCTTCTTAGGAAACTTCAGAAGGGATGCTGAGCTGAGGGCGTGAGAGAGGATGGCAACACCAACTTGTTCACGCAGGTGACGCTGCTCCAACCGTGCTCGTGGCCCCAGACAGCAGTGGAGACGACGGATAATCACAACCAGCAGGTTTGGGGTTTTCCAGGTGGGTCTTCTGCCTCCCTCTCTTGCCACATCATCTCGTCTTCCAGGCTCAGTTCGGTTCACTATTAATAAATGTCTAACCTGGACGAGGCACTCACAAGTCACAGAAAAATATTCTTGTGACTTCCAGCTTGGCCCAGATAAAGCCAGAGGCTCTCCCGGGGGGGTCCATGGCTTCATGACGTTAAACCATCGTCAACTGTGAGACCGTGTACTGTCCAAATGGGAAACAAATTCACAAGAGAAAGAAAGTCCCTGTGGACTACTTTTGAGGGTCTTTGGGTCAAAAACAATGGGAATATGGTGGTTAGATGTTCTAGGCTTACTTTAAAACCACAGGACAGCCCGGTGTTGATAAACGCATCCATTCCTTCGTGCAGACTCCATCCCTGGGCGTCCACCACGTGGTGAGTTCCTGTGCTGTGAGCTGCAGACCTGCCCTCTGGAAGTCGAGTGGAGGAATCAGACAAAAGCTGATGTTGACAGCACAATTCAGAATTACACCTGGTGAGGGGGCTGTCAGGGGATGTTTTCTGTCTTCCCTGGACTGGAGGTATGACAGCCCGTGGGCGGCTGGCGAGGATTTCTCGGGAGGCCTAGTAGAAACTCTCCAGGCGGGAAGGGCAGGCAGCATGTTTCGAGCAGCAGAAGCCCGTGTGGAGGCCTGGGCTGGAGCAGCCTGGCCTGTTCGGGGCCTGCTGGTGGTGTGCTGGGGCTCAACAGGGGCGGGGGGAGCTTTTGGAGGATTTGGGGTAGAAGGTCACGACGCTTTGAGAAGCTTGAATTTGATACTGCTGGAGAGAAGGGGCCCTGAGAGGCCAAGGAAGGGAAAGAATGCAACCAGATTTGTTTCCTGGAAAAATGGCCTGTGACAGTGCAGACGCTGAGCTGGAGGGGAGAGCCCCAGAGGGAGCGAAACAGGGAAGGCGTCCTGGCCTGCGCGAGGAGCATCCGACGGGAACGGAATTGGAATTTTGAAATAGAACGGGCCCTGGTACTGGGGAACAGGGAATCCATAGACATCGCATTTGGACTCACAAGTTCCAAAGCATTGTCTGAATCCTTCATCACGTTGGAGTCTGCCTCTTGCTCTCCTGGACTGCTGACGTCCTGCAGGAATACAGTCCGCTTGCCAAAAGAAAGTTTTGAAAGATTAGGTTAATCATTGATTTGAGAGGCTTTCAAAGAAAAAGCACCAAAACTGTGAAAGGGATCCAAATACACAAACACAACCACTCCTGCCACAATCACCTTTGGTCTGAAACGCTCCACACGCCTGCTGCCTCTCCACGAGGTGCTGCATCTGCTCCCCACCCTCAGCCCTGGGGGGCTCGTCCCTCCCCTCCATTCCACACGCTCCCTCCGCATCTCCCCCGTCAACTCTTCTGTCAGAAAGACCCCAGCTTCACCAGGAGGAAAAATGGCGCCAGCCATGGGCGAGTCCTCTTGGATGGGCGGGAGAGGGGAGGAGGTGGGATCACCCCCAGACTGATGATTTTCCATCCCGTCGTAGGACTTTCTCTTTTTAAACCCGTACTGATTAGCCAGGACCCAACCATCAATAGGAAATAAAAATGGAGACAATTATCTGAGCAATTTCGAGAAAGGGGGGAGATTTCTTCTTTAATCATCTGTCCATGTTGCTTTTCCTTTCTTAAGAAATAAACTATTTTCAAGAGCCATTTTAAATCCATAGCACATTTGTTTTAATGGAAGATAAGTGACCACTCACTTATCAGATAAGTTCTGACCTAAGCAGAAGCTACAAGGATTTTACAGGTCATGAGGTTTCCCAAGAAACAAATGGAGAGAGTCGCCTTGATGCTGCCAGACGGGCTTTACTGGACTAACTGACATGACGGTCATTGTGTCACGTGAAGGTGAAATCTATTGAGCGTTACATCTGGGCCAGGCCTGTTCTAAGGGCTCTACTTGTTCTAGCTCATTCGACCCTCACACCCCCAATTGCTCTCAGCATGTTGTAGCTGATAAAGCTGTGGAACTCAACTGGCACATGGTGGAGTGAGCCAGCGTTCACATCCAGGCTGTTGGACTCCAAAGCTCAGGGGGTTTTTCTGTTTTTTTGTTTTTTGTTTTTTGTTTTTCTTGTGAGGAAGATTAGCCCAAAGCTAACATCCGTTGTCCATCTTCCTCTCCATTGTAGGTGTGGTGCCTCCACAGCATGGCTGATGAGTGGAGTAGGTCCATGGCCAGGATCCGAACCCCAGACCCCGAGCTGACTGAAGTGGAGTGCGTGGAACTTTAACCACTCGACCATGGGGCCGGCCCCCTCCTAAGCCCAGTTTTAACCACTAATCTCCATCAACGGCCGTGTGCAGAAACACTGAGCTTGTATTTCTCTCGAGGACATGCTCCCCTAGGTAGAGGTGGAGGGAGCGTCCGGCCTGGGTGCTGGGACGTCTGGCTGCTGGGATGAGCTGTGAGAGAGGATGGGCAGAGGCCTGACGGTCCACGCATCTTGTAGCTCTCGGTGTCTGTATTCCCAGCATGTCTGTCTTTCGTTGCTGCTGTTAAATGCTCTTCTGGGAGAGGCTAAGGCGTCGGGCACTGTCTCTGCCCAGACAAGGCTGTAAAGGAGGGGTCGGGTCTGCCGAGGCCATCCTGGTGGTAGCCGTGAGGATTAAAAGAAGCTTCCCAGGAAGCATGTCAAAGCTGCAAGGTCCAGCTGCCTCTCTGGACAGAGGATTCTTACTCCGTCGCTGACACTGGACAACCTGGTTGTATTAAATCATGGTTGGTGGAGGTGGCAGTTCTCTGTCAAAGGACACAACACGGCACCAGAAACTACAGCGCTTCTCGTTCGGTGAAGAGCGGGCCTAAAGCCGGAAAGCTCTGCAGCTTTCTGCTCCTCTAGCCATGCTCCCGCCCCCTCTGCTCTTGGGGGCACTGTGGTGTGGGTACTGAGATCGGCGTGAATGCCATTGATTTCTTCTCTTCCTCTTGGCCTCTGCGAGTCACTGGTCCCGTAAGTCACTAACTGCCCAGTTTAGTGGCCCCTTGGGTTCGCATGGCTGATCATGGGCCTCCCGTGAGCCTGGCCCAAAGCAAATACTCAATAAATGTTAGCGAATTCATGAGCAACATCAAAACTAAATGAGGAGGAAATAATGAACACTGAACAATCAGCTCGAAATGACTTTCCCGAAGTTTTTCTAAGTATGCTAAAAATAGCAGAGGTGAAAATAGTTTCCTGTCTTTTTCTTTGCCGAAGGATCTTCTCCCATATGCAGTTCGTTAGCAGTAGCTCCCCAACGGTCAGAGACAGAAGACCAACAAGATTAGGGTTAGGTTAAGATTAGGATCCGGGAGTCCGAGAGCCTGCACTCAGCTCGCGGACCGGCGCTGAAGGCGACTCCAGTCCGACGACGAAGCATCCCCTCTGCCTTCATGTTCTCGCAGTGAGGTTTCCCAGACCTGTTCCCACCCACACAGAGATGCTGAAGGTTTTCTCCTGACCTTTCTACTTCAGTTACTTCCAAACTAGTTTCCTCATTTCTGCCGCTGTGCGATACTGTGCTTATCATTCGGCTCGCATCTGTTCTGGTCACCACTTGCCTGGATGGTGGGGATCCCGTGCCTGTTTCCTACAAGCCTCTGGAGAGCTCTGCCCAAGTGTAACCAATAGGGGCGAGCACAAAACGTCCCATCCAGCACTGACCTTTGAGTGTCCACTGGCACAACTTGCCTCCCTCCACCGTCCAGTATTTGAGCATAAAAATATTTCCTTGTTTCGCAGACATTCTGCCTGCCACAAACGAAAGGCTAATTCAGGGGTCGTGCTGCCAAACAAAACCAGGTATGTATTGTGTTATAATCTGCCATTGGTGATGCTCCCAGACTGCCCAGGAGCTTTTGGCAGCCTATTCTCGTGGAAAAACCCTGTAAATGGATTCAAAGGGGAGACTGAAGAGTGAATGAAAATGAGAGAGGCGCTCTGAGCTGTGAGCTGGGAGCTAATAAGAATTGAATTCAAATTTTTAAAATAGAACAGAGCCAGCCCTGACGGCCTAGTGGTGGAGTTCATGCTCTTGCTGCTTTGGTGGCTTGGGTTCGGAACCACACCCCTGCCCCAGTCTGTCAGGAGCCGTGCTGTGGCAGCAACTCGCCTGGAAGAACTGGAAGGACTTACAACCAGGATGTCCAACCATGCTCTGGGGCTTGGGGAGGGAAATAAGAGGAAGATTGGCAACAGGTGTTAGCTCAGGGCAAATCTCTCCCTGCAAACAAACAAAAAAAGAAAGAAATTGTTAAAAAAATAAAATAGAACAGACCCTGGTACTTGGGGAACAGAGACTGTATAGACCATCACATTCAGATTTGCAAATTCAAGAACTTACTCCTTAATCCTTCATCAAATTGGAGGCCAACTGTTATCTTGGAATGGTGACATTGTTTCAAAAATACAGTCCGGTGACCAAGAGAAAGTTTTGAAAGTTCGCTTAAAACCGTGACTTGAGTCGGGGGGCGCGGACAGGGAGACTTACCTTAAAGATTTTTGATAGAGAATCTGCAAACAAAAAGAGTTCAGCAAAAATTTCAGCTTTCTTCAAAGGCCATTTTAAAGATTTTATTTTTTTCCTTTTTCTCCCCAAAGCCCCCCAGTATATAGTTGTATATTCTTCGCTGTGGCATACGGGACGCTGCCTCAGCGTGGTTTGATGAGCAGTGCCATGTCCATGCCCAGGATTCAAACCAACGAAACACTGGGCTGCCGGCAGTGGAGCGCATGAGCTTAACCACTCCGCCAAGGGGCCAGCCCCTCTTCAAAGGCCATTTTAGCACTTAGACATTGAAAACCAAGCATAACTCCTCCTGGAACAACCAGGAAGGAGACAGAGACAGAGACAGAGAGAGAGAGATAGATACAGATAGAGATATGTAGAGATAGAGATACATAGGGACAGAGAGAGAGATTTGATGGATGTTGTATATCCAGCTGTGGGTAAGGCCTGACCTAAGACAAAAATCCAGAGAAACAAACTGGTTGGGAGGTGAGGGTTGGCGTGGCTGTATTTCACAGGCTGCCCTGAGGACTGAGGAAATCGAGCGATGGGGCACATGCTCTCTCCACTGCTTCCTGCTTCTTCCCTGCCACCTGGTAACGCACACTTGGCCCAGAAACTCACAAGTGTGTTTTGCTCAACAGGAGGTTTAGTTCCAGCCTTCTTAGGAGAGGAGGCCTGTTCTGTGGGATCAGGTCCACCTTGAAGAAGACATGGCAGCAGGTGGAAAATGAACGAGGAAACGAGCAAAGAGAAAGTGAAACATGTAGTGATGAATGGTTAATGCAAATGGCTATCCCCACTCAAACCCAGACGGGTGGGCATTTCTCATCGGAGGAAGTATGGAAATTCAAAGAAGCATTTGAAGAAGCAAAACCTTTCAGCTCAGCCCTGAATCTGGAAACGAAGGAAGACTAGTGATTATGAGGAGCCCAGCTCCAAACCACCAAGCTCAAACGTGTCCCTCCACGTCCCGGGCGTTGTCGAAGGAGCTCTGCTCTGGCTCTCCATCAACTCCAGGTTCCTCAGAGTTGAGCGCTCTAGGATAAGAAAAATTACCCCTGTGATCTAAAAGATAGACTATATTTTGGAACAGGAAGCTAAACACGAGAAGAACTGAGTACAAAGGGCTGAAATGTTTTCCAAATATTTTTTATCATTAATAGTGATTAACACCCAACCAGATGGAGGAACGATCCAAATTGCAAAAGGCGAGATGTGGCAGTGACAGGGTTCTGTGAGCTCACAGCTACGTTCATCGGAGCTAAAAGCAGAAGGCTGGCTCATTCTTGACTTAGCTGGCTGGGTGTTGAGTCTCCTCAAAGGAACAACAAATTTTGAGGAACTTCTACCCTGAAGGAATTATGAAAAACAAGTGAAAACAGGTTGGTGATCTGAAGGGGAGAGAGGGAAGGCAAAGAGGAAAGGCACACGTTTCCTGACTGCTCGCCATGCATCAGATGTCCATCAAGGCACTTGAAACGGGGCATCTCGGTCATCCACCTGCACGACTCTGTGAGGTGACCTCTGTGAGAGAATGCATAATTGTCTCCTCTGGGCCTCAGAGAGATCAAGGAACTGGCCTGAGGTCGCCCAGCTGGTTTGAGCAGGTACAGGCTTTGAGCAAAGTCCTGACTTGGAGTGCTGACCTCTTCCATTGAGAAAAAATGTCCATGTCCCCTGAAGGGCGTCAGGCGTTTAAACTAGATCTGGGAAAGCATTTCAGAAAGAGTTCCTTGAAGGTGGGTATTAGCCTGTGACTCAACTATAAAATAGAGACGACTTAAAATGCTTGGGTGACGGATAATCTCTGCAAATAACCAGCCTAAGGGAAGCTGGAGAGGGCAGCAAAGATGCTGGTGTGGCACTCGAGGAACTCGGCTCAGATTTTAGAAAGACCCATGGGGAAGTCAGAGAAGCTCACAATGAAGGAGGAATGTGCACTTGGGGTTGCCTGCAGCGTCTGCAGTGCTAAGGTTTAGTAGGAACTGAGGCTGTGAGAGGCAGAAGTGCACAGTGGGGGGATCTGGGGTGTGTTTGAAGCAGAGAGCAAAGGAGGAAGGCAAGGACCTGCTCTGGGGCAGCGGGGAGATGTCTGTAGGAAACAGCGAGGAAAACAACTCTTCGCTGCTATTTGCTTCCATTGTCTTCATCCATGAGAAGAACTTCAGACCTGCAATGTTGGATCCAACTTTGGCAAAAGACCCTTGAAACCCAATTGCCTTAAGTGCGTTTAAGTCTCTTGGCCCAGATGAATGAACTGCCTGAGAGAAGTTGCCAGAAAGGGCACGGTGCTGTATTAATCTATCACAGCGAAGACTGGCACAGGCTCCAAAAAGGCAAAGTTAGGCCTGTGCTGTCTTGACATCCAGGGGGAGGAAAGGGGAGTCTCTGAGCCACAGTCTGGCAGGGCTTCCGGGAGAGATCAGGAGTCAGCACAGATTCGCAACAAACAGGCCATGCTGGACTCATCCCATCCATCCATAGAATCCTTACTTGGTTAGACCAACGGATGGCTGCCAGCAGACAATATTTAGAGTCTTTAACATCCTTGGAGATGAGAAGGAAAAGTCTGGGCTAGAATATAGCGTTAAGTGCATTTGTACCTAGTAAAGGACCGTATCCAAAGAATTGCTCATGAAACCGTGTCATCCTGGAGGAAGCTCTCTGGGAGGTTTCACCCACAGCCCTGCCCTATCTAACGACCCTGTTTTAATTAACATGGACAGAGCTGGCTTTTTAATTAAAGTTTCAGATGATTTCAGACTGAGAGGAATTACTAAAACACGGATGTCAGACTTAGGGTTCAAAGGGGCCTTGATGCACCTGAACAATGACCTGAATCCAACAAGGAGACCGGAATGTGGTTAATACGAAGTTTTACACTTAGATTCTAAGGTGAGCTGCACAGGTGTGCATGTCCAAACAGTCGTACATGGTGTTCACTTCTGGGTACACACTCCAAAAAGGAGAGTGACAATTGGGAGCACGGCCAGAGAAGAGGAACAAAGAAGGGGAATGAGAAACAGTTAAAGGAACTGAAAAGGTTTGGCCTGGAGAATAAAGTTACTAAGAAATGGGGTTTCTACTATATAGTCCTAGAAGGTTGAACCAAGGCCAACTAGGAAGGTTTGGGGCTAATTGTCAGGAAAAACATTCTGATAATTAAGATGCTCAGTCAAAAAATGGGCTGCCTCAGCAAGCTATGTGTTTCCTCTCATTCTCTTGCTCCAAGGACAGGTCGGACAGTTGCTCGTTGAGGATGAGGGGGAGGCGACAAGACGTTCTTGCCTTAGGGCTATGTCATCCCCTGTGGCTGGTCGACCAGGTTTTTCTTGAACATTTCTTAGGAGAGATCACCACCTAATGACATTCCCTAAACATGTGAATCAAAGTTTAGTAAATATTATTCTCACCTTTTATGTTACTACAGATCTTAGACAATTGCTGTAATGCTCTCCAGAATTTGGAACCGTCCCTTGGGTTGGGTCTAAGACAAATTCATCTCTCCATTCCCTGCTCCAACTACCTATTCAGACCACCATCATCTTTGTTCAGAACGCCGGCAACTGTTTCCTGAATGTACTGTCCCAGACTCTAGTTTACGGTCCTTGTAATGCTCTCATCAGTCTGCCCACAGTGCTCCTTCTTAAACATATATTTCATCAAGTCAGCACCATCTGTGAAACCTTTACTGGCTCATTTTCCTCAATAAATTCTTGGTATAATAAGGTGGGCTAGGAGGGAGGGGGGTGCTGGGTTGCTCTGTAATCAAAGAGACTTAAAGGCCTAACCACAAAATGCAGAGTTTTGACCTTGACTGGATACTGATTTGTACCAATCAACTCAAAACGGTTTTATACACCATAACGGAGATCTTTTGACTCATTTTTTAGGCTTTCCTCCGCCAAGAAACCATCCCACTTTGCCTTTCCCCACAAACAATCTAAAGCCAATGTTCTCCACCTTTCCGAGCAAAGATGTGAACTGGAAGCACTAATTTGACTCATCCGTCCGATCGATCACTTGCGAGTGTAGTGGAGGATGCTATCAGCTGCTCTGTGGAGCTCTGTCCTGATTTAAGACACGGCCTTTAGGAGAAAAGTCGCACAGTCAGTTCTTGATTATTTGCTAATAGATGGAGGCAGATGCCAATGTAATTAATTGATGGATGCTTTACCCAGTGTGTTCCACTGTCATAACAATGTCTAAAAACATGGCTACAAAAAAGTTTAAGAAAATAGGGAGATGAGAAACAAATTTTGAGAAATGTTTGGGAGAAGATTTGATGGTGAACCGAGAATGTTAAATTCTTTTTCTTTTGACAATTGTCTTTTAAATTATCCATCCCAAACTAACAGCTTTACCCCACCCTCACAAAGAAAATTGGGATTCTCCTTCTGTGGGAGGTTGAAATTACATGTAACTTCTGGAGCTATGAGATTGCCTCCCCATGGACCAGGGACGCGGAGGAGGGTGTGAAGCAGGTTGCTTGAGAGAAACAGAGGGCGATCCGGAAAGGAAGACTTGGGGCTTTACCAAGCCTTTCCAAACCGGAGGCCCAGCTGCCTGTCTCCTCTGGAGTTCTTAGGACACACCTCTGTTCTTCTGACAAATCTCCCCTTGTTGACAATAGAAAGAGAAAGTAAAAGAAAAACCAAAGCGAGGCCTGATCATGATCTGAGCATCCTTAAAGCCTTTACCTTTTCTACGGAAGCTTCTCTGATCACATCAGCCTGAGCAACGGTGTCTTCTCAATTCCTATAAACGTCCATTTTCTCCTCCACTCACTGTACTCTCATCACGAGTGCGGGCTTTGTATGTTACATTATACATCCCCACATGGATGACACGTTATTTGAGAACAGGAATTATGTCTTTTATTCCTTTGTATTCTCCCCAGCACCAAGCAAAGCATATGGTAGGCAGACCCTCAATAAATGTCTATTGATTTGATGAGAATCACACGAGCTCAGCAGGTCAACTCACCTAGCTGTCAGGTAATTGGAAGTATCTTGGCTTGTGGTAAAAGAATAGAGACTAACCACGTAGAAAATGAAAAATAGGACACTTAATAACTCTAGGGGAATCCTACATTATGTCCTAGTGCAGAAACAGTTTGAAAAGACACCCCAAAAGAGAGTGCAAGCCTGGATTAGCCACCCCAAGAAGTTAGAAGGATTGACCGGCTTAACAAATGTAATCAGTTGATGACTCATTGCCGTGTCTGTATAATTTGCCTATTGAGTTGCCTGATTTCATGTGTTGACCATTATCTTTGCTAAACCTTTCTCCATTTACATCACCCAGAAAAATTAAGAACTTGCTGTGCCTGTACAGGTTTGGGGAAGTCTGATTTGGCAGAATTCTTGTGAAAAAGATCTGGGGGCTTCAGTTGATCTCAAGCTTGATACCAGTCAAGGGCTTGCTTTAATGTCTTAAAAAGGCTAATGCAATTTTAGACCAAATTAAGCAAAGAATCATGTTATCTTGGAGACAGTGTTTTGGTTATCCAGAAGTCCAGCCTCTGGCATCGCGTGGGGCTTTTGCTATCTAGAATCACCCAGGGCCTCTTTTGACCCCACTAGTGACCCCTTAAACAGTTCCTTCCACGTAGCTCAGCTCAGACGTTAGGAAATTCTTCAGTATTTTAAGCCTTTCTCTACTATCTACTTCCCTGGCCCTTTCACTTATGGAGCTTAATTCTTCTCGCGGAGCCACATGAACCATTTCACTCTTCTCCTTTGTCACAATGGAGGGGCCCCCATCATCCCCCCCCCCACTCATGTCTGGATTTAACATCCCCTCAGTTCTCTCTCTCTCTTTTTTTCTTTGTTAAAGATTGGCCCTGTGCTAATGTCTGTTGCCAATCTTTTTTTTCTTTCCTTCTTCTCCCCAAAGCCCTCCAGTAAGTAGCTGTACACTCTAGATTTAGGTCCTTCTAGTTGTGCTATGCAGGACGCCGCCTCAGCATGGTCTGATGAGCAGTGCCAGGTCTGAGCCCAGGATCCAAACTGGCAAAACCCTGGGCTGCCAAAGTGGAGCACGTGAACTTAACTACTCAGCCACAGGGCCACGCCCCTCTCTCTTTTTTAAGACTTTATTTTTAGAACAATTTCAGGTTCACGAAAAAATTGAGAGGAATGTAAAAATTGAGATTTCCCATATATCCCTGCCCCGACACATGCATAGGACCCCATTATCAACATCCCCACCAGAGGGTACATTTGTTACAATCGATGACCTTACATGGACACATCATGGTCACCCAAGGTCATAGTTTACATTAGGGTTCCTTCTTGGTGTTGTACATTCTGTGGGTTTGGACAGATGTATAATGATGTGTATCCAGCATTATAATATCATAAGAGTAGTTTCACGGCCCTAAAAATCCTCTGTGCTCCACCTGTTCATCTCTCCCCTATCCCCCATCCCCTGGCAACCACTGATTTTTTCCTGTGTTCATAATTTCGTCTTTTCCGATTGGCTTCTTTCACTTACTATATGCATTTAAGGTCCCTCCATATCTTTTCGTGTCTTGATAGCTCCTTTCTTTTTAGTGCTGAATGATATTCCATTGTCTAGATGGTAAACCACAGTTTATTTATCCGTTCACCAACTGAAGGACATCTTGGTTTCTTCCAAGTTCTGGCAATTATCAATAAAGCTGCTGTAAACATCCATGTGCATGTTTTTGTGTGGACATAAGTTTTCAGCTTCTGTAGGTAAATACCAAGGATCACAATCGCTGGACCGTATGGTAAGAGTGTTTAGTTCTGTAAGAAACCCCCAAACTGTCTTCCAAAGTGTCTGCACCGTTTTGCATTCCCGCCAGCCATGAGGGAGAATTCCTGTTGCCCCGCGTCCTCGCCAGCATTTGGTGTTGTCAGTGTTTGGGATTTTGGCCATTCTCACAGGCGTGTGGTGGTACCCCAGCTCTCTTACCAATTCTCTAAGTCACCTGGTTCCCAGACCCCCCACTGTTCTGCTTGGCCTTCTTGGGAAGCTCTGTTTTCTAAAGAAACTGAGTCTCCAGGAGATGAATCATTTGCTCAGAATCATACAGTCAACAATATCAGAGCTGAAATTTGTACTCACCATTGTTTGCAATGAATTGACTCAGAATGGAGTGACCTCTTTTTATACTGTGAATAACGCTGTACTATAAACACCAGGGAGCCCAGGGGCTATGAGAAGAATGAGACGACTTTCAAGATTTCCACACCTTTCACATGAAAGCCTGCCTGCCTTTCTCACCAAAAGGACTGAGCAGGTTAGAAGGAATCGGTGTTGCTTCTGTTTCCCAGTTAATGACATGACAGCTTTTGGAGAACACGCCAAGCCCTCTCAGAGCTGGGAAGTCCAGGGCAGTAACGAGCGAACTGGAGCTTTACCGTCTGATACTCACATTGAGACGATCACATGCAGTCCCTTTACCCTGGGCAAACGCTTCTCTATCGGAACGTGTCCTAAGAGCACGTGAACACCACATACAGTCCTGAGACGCAGCTTCGCGCTGTACCGCACGTCCATCTGAGAGATGAAGCGCGTGCAGTGGTCTGGTTTACGTTTGCTGTCAGTGGTAAGACTGATGAATTGCCGAGTCAGCCCTACCAAGAATCCTGGAAATGGCGATCCTGACCTGACTGTGATTTCTCCCTGTGGTCAGCGCTGGGTCACCGCATTCTGAAGCTTCACGCAACTTAGTCATGATGGGAATTACAGTTGACCGGGATTTCCCCCCGACATTTCCACTTGATCGGCCCTGGAATATGAAGTCTATGCGTTCTGTTTCGTTCTAGACTTAAGTAGCAGGAAACTTCTGCTTTTCTTCCCAAACACACTCCCTCAAATTTAAGGAGGTCAGAAGTCCCGGTAGAATCACATAACAGACGTTTCTGGCTTGTGATTCGCCCATAGGGACCCTGCGGGCACCAGGATAAGAATTCTTCCCAGGCCCCAGGGTTCTACGTAACAAATTAGAGCCGTTTCATACTAATTCAAACTAATGGACAAAGAACGGTCTGAATCAGTATAATCCTCAAACACAAGCTTCAGAAAACCTTTTAACTGTGATAATTTCAAACTTACAGAAGAATTATAAGAATATACAAAATTCCCATCTATCTTTTATCCAGATTCCCAGATTTTTAACATTTTTACCCCTTTGTCTTATCGTTCTATTTGTGCAGGTCTCTGCTTATTTTTTCTGAATCACTTGAGGGTTATCTTTTTATACTTCCCTTTACCTCTTATTACTTCATAAGTATTTCCTAAGAATAAGGGCATTTTCACATGTAACTACAGCACAGTCATCAAACTGAGGACACTTAACATTGACGCAATAGTTTCATCTACCATCCGTATTTTTTCAGTTGTCCCAATAATGCCCTTTATAATATGTTCCCCAGGATTTGGAGCAAGACTGTGTGTCTCCTTGCCGTTTTAGTCTCTTCAACTCTGGAGCAGTTCCTTAGTCTTCTCGTTGCCTTTCATGACAAAGGTTAATGATTGTATGGAATGTTTCTCCGTTGAGGTTTGCTGGTATTCCCCATGACTGGATTCAGGTTATGCATCTCTGGCCAGAAAACTACACAAAGGATGATGTGTCCGTCTCAGATATTCCTGGTATAGGATATCCATCTGCCCCCCCATTCTTGATATTAATTCTGATTACCTGATTCCTTTTCTCCCTAAACTTGATGATTCTTGCCGTAATCCATCTCTGCTATGATGGTTGTAAATGTTAATCTTCCGTGTCCACCCACTTTCTCCACATTTATCAGCAGATGTTCTTTTCTTTTGTAAGAAATGCCTCTCTCTCTCTCTTCCCCTCCCTCTCACCTATCTATCTATTATTAATATGGATCTATAGATTCCAATTTCATTCTATGAGGTATAATCCATTCCTGTCATTATCAATTTTAGTGTTAAAATTGTCCCAGATTTGGCAATTTGGTGCCCCTTTTAGCTGGCTCCTATATGCTTTTGATATGTTCCCATCATTATTTTTAAAACAATTTCTTATTTTCTAGTTGAACAGGATGTTCCAGACTCATTGTGTACCTTCTCTGCCCATCTTCCCAACCCTACAACACACATGAAATAGCTTCAGAATTGTTCTACCCAAATTATTGTGTACATCATGTCTGCTAAGAAGAAATTAAGATGCATTTGCCGTTCTTTATTTTCCCCTAGTGTTCTGAAGTTACTTGAATTGGCACTCTGCCCTTCAATGTAGTCGTGTTATTGGTTTCCAAGAGGAATACTCAGAGATGCACTGAGTACACCCACTTGTGCCCTTCACCCTTTGTAGGTAACCACTTACACTGTTTTCTGGGTTTTCCTTCTTGTCTTTCTTTTCCCAAGAATAAGCAGATTTACGTGTTTTCTTATTTCTTCTCCTTACACAAAAGATAGTATATTGTAGATATTCTTGCAATTACATTTTTTTTTAAAACTTAATACCTCCTGGAGTTGGTAGAAATCTTATTTTTTTACAGTAGTATAGCACTCTATCTTGTGAAGTACTCCTAGGTGTTTGGATAGTTCCCAATATTTTGCTATTAAAAATAATGCTGCAGTTAAGAACCTTGCACCTATGTATTTTCATATTTTGTAGGTTTATCATCAGGGTAAATTCTAGAAGTGGAATTGCTGTGAGTTTGCTCTATGTTGACAAATACCCCTTCCTTGGGTGTCTTTGTATTTTGCATCCCTACCATCAACGTATGAGAGAGCGTATTTCCTCACGTGCTCGTCGATAGAGTGCCTCGTCAGGCTTTTGAATAGTTGCCAATCTGATGAGTGAGAAATGGTACCTCTGAGCAGTTTCAATTTTCATTTGTGATGAGTGAAGTTGTGCGTCTTTTCGTAAGTTCAAGGGCCATGTTAATATCTTTTCTGGGAATGGTTGATTCGCCTATTTTAAAGCAGGATTTTCAGTGTTTTCTCAACTTTTAAAAGTTCTTTGTTTATTAGGGATATTAATCCTTTATCTGTGATAAAACCTCAAATATTTTGTCCCAATTTGTTATTTGTCTTTCAACTTTGCTTATGGGTTTTGCCGTTTTAAATTTTTTGGTAGTCAACTTTATCAGGTGTTTCTTCTGCGGCTGGATTTTGAGTTGTGGTTGGAAATCTTCTACCTACGCTGAATTTTAGAGGAATCCACTCACGTTTTCTTCTAGTGTCTGTACAGCTACACGAGTTTACGTCTGGATCTCTCATCTCTGTGGAGGTGATTCTTGAGTGCATGAGAAATGGATGTAACTTTCCCTCTTTCCAAACGTCCATCCGGTTGCCTCAGTACCTTTATTAAAAAGTCCATTTACGTGCCCAGAGGTCTGAGATACGCCTTTATCACCTGTGGTCTAGGATAATGTACGAGTTGGCTGTGGCTCTGCACTTTCGCTTCTGTCCCACCTGTTCACGTCCCAGCACCGCACTGTGTTCAGCGTCGAGGCTTTGCAACAAGGGTGAAAGTCCCTCTCCAATCCTCGACTCCCACCTCACCCCAATCTCTTCCTTTTCAGTGCTTTCCTCATGTGTTTGTTTTTCCATATGAACTTTAGTATTAATTGCTTAGCTCCAGAAAAAAAAACCTTGTTTTATTGGAATTGCACTACATTTATAAATTATTTTAGGGACACCCAACGTCTAAATATCGTTGAGACATCCTAACCAAGAACCCAAGATCTCTCTCTCTTTGTTCAATTCCACTTTTGAATCTCTGAAGAGTGTTTATAGTTTTCTTCATTTAGGTTTTGAACATTTCTTGTTAAGTTTATTTCTAAATATTTTATATTTCCTATTGCTATTGTAAACAGAATTTTTGTCTTCTATTATATTTTCTAAGTGATTATTACTTGTGTATATGAAGTCAACTGATTTTTGCAATTGATAAGCTATTTAAAAAGTAATAAGCTTTATTGCTCGCAAGTATGTAATCTAACGCTTTTAATGCTTCAGAGTTCATAAAGTTTCTTGCAATACACATTTCAGTTAAAGCATACAATAACCTAATCTAGTAAAACAAAATACCTGCTAATGCAATATATGGCTTCAATGAAATGATGTATAATTAACACATTAATTGCATATCATTTCTAATGACTGTAATCATTATTAAACATAGTTTTCTTAAGTACTTTAAAATCATTTACTTCAACAAATTGCACAGAAGACAATGAGGAGCTGGCTTTTAAATGAATGAACATGGCTTGCAGCGTGCTGGAGAGTGTCTGTAGGAGCACACGGTCAGCAGAAGGCTGCAGATCTCCTCCAGCCTCAAGTGTGGACATCCAGGCAGATTGAACTGTGTTGTCGGCTTGAATTCACCACTGCCCTGGTGAATGCAATGACATTGCTGAGAAGGCTCTTTCATGGCAGTGTCCGCCTCTCTGGAACAGGAGACTCGACTCGAACGAGTTTGGGATAGATGGATGCCCAGCATCCCCATTCTCCCACACCATCAGAAAGTCAGACGCTTTTGGGGCCCGACAGGACGATAAGGGACACAGAGCTCCTATTCCCATGCCCAAAGCCACCTGTCGAAGAAAAAACCCGCTCTCCAGAGACATCATGCCATTGTCACTCCATGACATCATTCCTGAAACAAAGGAAAGTGCTGGAAGGAGACTTTATCAATGGTCCCAAGGCGATCGAGGGGCCTAGGAGACAGTACGATCATGTGGTGGCTTTCCCACCCCCTGGTGGGAGGGGTCGGGTCACTTTGCGATCTGGTGCCCACCAACCCTTCAGCTTCATCTCTGCCCTCCCCACAGGCTATTATGAGACGCTCAGGCTTCGTGATGAAACCAAACAAGCCAGTCGACACAAAAAGGGCATTTGTTAAAGGATGTTATTGTATCTCATGGGATCCAGGGAGGAGGAAAAACTCCCCAGCCTCTGGAAGATCCAGGAACTTCCACAAAGGGACGTTCCGCCGTCTGCCATTAACAAGGCTCAGCTCCCAGCAAGCCTCAGTTCTAAATTCCAGAATCCTGAGAAGAATCCAAATGACTCAGCCAGCATTTCCTTTACACCCAGGCATGGCAGATCCTGCCATGCACCCCACGCTTCAGAGGACCCTGCATATCACAAACCAGGAGAAAAATAAAACTTCCTAAAGAACTTGTGGGCGTCTTTGTCCCTGGGATCCTGCCTGTAGCTGGTGCAACACAAGCTGTGATCCTGAACCCTCAGAGACACACTCCTCTATGTGTCTTGCATCAGGACCTCGAGTAAAAGGCCCCACATCTGGATTATATGAGGCTCTGTGGACTGTGCTGCTGTTGATGCTTGAGGCAAACACTGCCTTAGAGCCCAGGGGAATTTGAGCGGCTTTTGCACCTAGGAAGGAGGAAGACGCACTTGTCAAATCCTTCTTCCCAGATGCCGTAAATAACACACATCCATCTACAGTGAATGTTGTTCCTCAGCAGTACTGAGCGCTGTTCTCCTGTTTCCCTCTCGGGACCATCTGCGGGAGCAGGGGCACTGCTGGCTGAGTGTGGTGTTCATAACAGTTGCTGGGGCAGCTGAGACACATTTGCAATGGTAGGCAAGTCAGGTTACTTTTATTTTGATTGATTTATTTATTTTCCTTCTCTCCAAACTCCCCCAGTACATAGTTGTATATTCTAGTTGTAGGTCCTTCTGATTGTGGCATGTGGGATGCCGCCTCAGCATGGCCTGATGAGCGGTGCCATGTCCGTGCCCAGGATCCGAACCATCCAAACCCTGGGTTGTGGAAGCAGAGTGCGCGAACTTAACCACTGGGCCCTGGGGTGGCCCCAGATTACTTTCAAATTTGTATGTGTAGATCTATAGCGTCGGTTAATCCTAGTGCCGACTCATCATTGGCCCCACATTACTTTCAAATTTGCATATGTGAAGATCTATGACATCGGTTAAGCATAGTACTGACTCATCATTGGCCACTAGGTGGACACTGAATAGGAAAATTACAAATCATTTTATTTTTATAAAACAGTAAGATTTCATTAAAACTATAAAAATTTTTAAAATCACCTTGATTTAACTAGTTTTGATTAAAATTATGGTATCAAATTGATTACAATTTGTATTTTGCTTTTTAATTTTGACAGATGATTTAGAATACATTAGGAGAAAAAGAACTTTTGGAGAAAACATGTTTTGTGCTTTATAAGTTTTATAAGAATATTTCTAAAGTATTCTACATTTAATTAAAAATTTTTTATAAGTATTTTGTTGAAATTTTGGATGAAAATCTTAAAATTACATTTAACTTTTAAAATTTTTAGATCCTTAGGAATGACTACAAGTTAAAATCATGAAAGAAGTAGAAAATATAAAAGTAAACTCAAAACAGAAACTAGGAATAAAAAATCTTCAAAGGGGTTGTTTTCTTAAAGTTTTTAAACTCACAATTGAGCACATGTGTATTATTAAAGCTCAATCCACATGAAATTTATGGATCGGATATTGCAAATTATATATTTACTGAAGTTTAATTACTGATCAAGACAAGAAAATGAGCAAGGAAATTGTTCCAGTCAAATCCACAACTCGAATATGCCAGAGAAAATTCCCGAAACTGAAGAATTCAGAATTCATATGAAGACTATGGATATTCTTTACTAAAAGAAGGCTTATTATTTATCAAAACAAGGGATTAAAAAAGATAATTACTCATATCAATATCACAACCCAGAAATATCAAATGCAAGTGTGTTTCCCTTTAAAACATAAAAAAAAACCACTCGTCAATCTGCCCCTTCATGAGAAAGATGGAACCTTGCGCTGCGCTGGTCATGAGATGATCCGGAAGATGACCCGTGTGGTTTCTGACAGCGTGAGAACGTTTCCAGCAAAACACGTTCTGAGGAAACAAATGATTCTGACTTTCCATAGCCTGAACGTCACAGAACATGCAATACTTCATTTTCTATCAAAATTCTTTCAAATGGAGAAGGAAACGGCAAAAACTGCCTGTTATATTCTAATTTCAAAAAATATTATCCCCCTACTGTCAAATGCTTCACAAACAATCTTCAAGATTAATGTCAAAATGAAGGTCTTTGTTGCTAAAATTTCTCACGGTCTCAGAAGAACGCAAAGTGTTGGTTGTGCGTACAGACACAGCACAGACAAGCAATGTGCACTTACCAGAACTTTTTGAAAGTTTAAACAGCAAAAAAACGGGCAGTATTCAGCCAAGAAGTTAACACACTGGTGTAGGACGTTAGCGTGATGTGCCTAGAAGAAGAACATCGTGTTGTCTGTTTTTATCCCAAGCTTTTTATAGCACAAAATTTACAGAAAGTAATTGAAAATTTCTAGTTTCATTAGAAATTATTTAGAAATTTTATGCTATGATGGGTGAAATGTAAGCTGAGTAAAAAATAAAGAAGAAACTCAAAATAAAATTTTTAAATCTTATGTATAATAAAATGAGAAAAAAATTAATCATCCAAAAAATAAAAATCTAACATTACTGATTTCAACTATATTGCATCAGAAACAACAGTCATGTTGAAAAATAACTTTCATTATACAAATTTTTGAACTACCAGAAAAAAACAACAAAATTGAAATTAAAGAGTGTTTAATTTGTTTTATATATGTTGGAACAACTGTGGGATTTAAGTGAAGATATTTAAAACACAATTTTCTGCTTGTGTCCTACACTGGTTGTTGTGTTGCTCAGCTCTGCCTAGCTCTCTGAGTGGGCAGTATTGGTTTCCAACCCCAGATGGTAATGTTAAATAAATCACATTTCTTCTTTAAAAAAAGAAAAAAACCTCAAAATTTTCAGTGTTAGGCATTGACCTGAGAGATTACCTAGGCAGATCTATGATAATAGAGCAACATCGTTGTTTAAAAAACAAGTGTAGAGATCAGCTCCATGGCTGAATGGTTGAGTTTGCACGTTCTGCTTCAGGAGCCCAGGGTTTCGCCGGTCCAGATCCTGGGCACAGACATGGCATCGCTCATCAGGCCATGCTGAGACAGTGTCCCACACAGCAGAGCCAGAAGGACCTGCAACTAGAATATACAACTACGTACTGGGGGGCTTTGGAGAGAAGAAGAAAAAAGAAAGAAAAGATGGGCAACAGATGTTACCTCAGGTGCCAATCTTAAAAAAAAAAGTGTAGAAACCAGAATTTTGGCCCAAATTCAAGGAGCGTTCTTTGAACCACATTGTGCATTGTTCAAATTTGTCACCTGAGACAAGGTCTCCACTGTGTCGATGGCTCAGTAGTGACGACATTCCACGGAACAATTCAGTTATTGTGTCAGATGTTTTCTGGGTCGGCTCACCAAATATACCTTTAACACTACACTTAGACACACAGTGAGAATGTCAGTTAAATGCTGCCACGGCAATCATATTTCATTTAAGCAAAATATATATTTCCTGGAAGAGGAAAGCAGAATAACTGAAGATCCCAAATACAGAGGAATCAATCTTTGACAAAGAATGAATTAATCTTGTATTTGGTTATTTGGTGTGAACTATTATTTACTACTAATCATGTTAGCAAAAGCTTACAAGAAACTCAGATGCTTTTAGTCCACTTTCAAAAATTTAAAAGCATATTTTAAAAAAATTTAGAGAAAACTTCTTTCTGACTCAAAACTGCATGTAAGATAACAGAAGTAGCAGCACAGTAAAGAAAAGAGGAATGAGGCTCTGCTCCTCTGTGAGGGCAAGGATTCGCAGGCCCATGGTCCCTAAGGCAATTTCTAAAGGGATTATTTTCTGAACATATTGTAGGCTCAGATATAGCCTTGAATGAAGAGAGATTTCAATAAATTGAGCAATACGTCATTGCTGTTTTCATTTTTTACAACATTACAGCACTGAAATTTTTTAAAGAAGAAAAACTTAAGAGGTACTGTGTGGATACAGCTGTAAAAGACCGTGAACTTTGTAAAGTGACAATGACAAATGAAACTAAGACAGTTTACAATAGATTCAGTGATTAGGGTAATTTATTATATGTAGCTTCGTTACAATGCCCAGAATCAAATGTAAGTCAATTATATCTCAATTTTTTAAAAAGTAAAAAAAATTATATGAAAATTTCATCATTAGTTCTGAATCTAAGTATTGCTTTAAGAATTTTATTGCCAATTCCTGTTGCTACTGCCCCAGGAGAGTTAAGTTGACACAAACTGAAGCCAGTAAAAGCCGCGCACTATAATGACCCAAGAAACATGCACTACTGTTGCTAGAATACAAATTTGGTGAAAATCTGAGTCATAACAACGTAATTATTAATTTGAATAAAGTGGAAGGAAAGAGAAACGTATTTTATGAAATAAATATGTAATAATTCATGAATTTGTCATTTTATTATTCATCCAAACATGTCTGGCTCACCAACTAGATGCATTGACATACATAATAATACCTCATTGTCTTTAATTTTTACCTCCACTCAATTGTATGAAGATCATAGCTTTACATACATGTGTATGTTTAAAATGTTATTGTTAAGAAAGTGTATATCTGTTCTAACTTAATGTGGCTGGGGTGGAGGCGGGGGGAGGTGTCTTATAATCTAAGCATGGTTCCCAGGAGATCAACTCAGTGCATCTGGGAGCACTTTCCAGAGGAAGTGAGGTCATTGTAAATTAATCTGATATCCTCAAAAAGTTTATCCCATTCTGTGCTAGACACTTTGATGTCTCTATTGTTTTATTCATGATATTTATTCTGCCTGGAATGTCCTCACCCATGTTCTCTGCCTGGAAAAGTTTCTCTCCTTCAAGCTCTAGTTGGAGCAAGCTCCCAGGAGCCCTCCCTGCCTGCCTGCACACAGTGTGGCCTGCATCCCTCCATACAACACAGCTCTCTTGGACTGCTTCTCATGGTATATCAGTCATTTCTGTGTATTTACGCCAACGGAGCATAAGCTCTTCAGGAGTAAGGACCATGACTCTGTCCTGTCCGCTGCCCTGATGTCTGGTTCAGAGCCTTATGTGTGGGATGTACGTAAACACTTATTGAACGAATGAATGAATTCACAGAGACTAGACTTCTGACTTTCCAGAGCCTCCACTATTCATATTACATATTAACGTTGTCTATCATATATAATATTACACGGTAACATTACATAGTGTAAGGTTCAGGACAATTCCTTTATATCCTAATGTCAGAAAGAGCTTAGTGAGCCAGTCGATACTGAAATTAAAAGCCATGACATTCACATTCCTGCTAAGTGTTAATGCTGTTCACACCTAGAGAAGCTGTGAGTTAAGAGGGACACGCGGTGTTTGGAACTCGGATAGCCTTTTTCTAATTGAGTTTTTAAGCAATCAATATAGTGTAACCATAACAGGTGCGAAGGCCACAAGGACCATAAGGAAAACATGAGGCTTTCCTGCCCCTTCTCCAAGTTCTGGGAGGTAATGACATTTAACAGTCTGATGAATTTCCCTCCGGATAGACAGGTATTTTTGATGCCTTTTTTTAAACACACACAACAACTCACAGGTGGAGTGTTTTCTGCTTCTTTTCTTTCCTTTTTTTTTTTCCAACCAAACTGGGGGTGCTGTATCCAGATTGTTCTGCAGCTTGTTTTCATCACTTAAAAATGGTGTACTGTGAGCACCTTGCTAGATAGGTCTTAAAATGTTGTCTTGAAGACATTTGAATGCTGTAAAGCAAGATAATTTAAGAGTTCGTTTTGAATCTGCAATTATAGGTACTCAGTGAAAACAGGACTCTATGAAACTGAGCCTGTCACAAGGGTCTTCTGTGTTTCCTTCGACGATCTCCTGAAATGCTGGCGTGGTCTCGAAAGTCCTGTTCTCGAAGCTCGTCTCACTGTGACGTCACTCGGGAAGTCCAGGCTCATCCAGCTTTTCCACGGGCAGAAATCGCCCTGGGGATTTCAGATCTACCTCATCTGGAAAATTCAGAAGATTATGTAGAAGTCACATCAAGAAAACCTTTGATCTGAAAGTTAATCAAGAGTAATTTATTAACTTTCCTATAATTTTTAAAAAGGAATGTATGTGCATGTCAGCATCTACTTAAAAAAAAGCTGCAAGACTGAAAACGACTTTTTTTCTACTTAATTTGGCAAAGTGTTAAGCTTTAACAAGCAAACTACTATATTACTAAGTAAATATAAGATAGTCAGTTTTACTCAGACAGTTTTCAGTATTTTATTTTGGCTCCATTGAGGCAAATCATAACTTCAACCAAAATTATAATCCTCTTACTAAGCACCATTTGGCCCATTTCCACTCTAATTAAGTAAATATCGCTTTTTAGCTGTATTTTAGGTGTAGGGGAGAAAAAAATTTTCCTCAGCCCTCTTAGCATCCTTGGCTGGGTGTGAAAATTAAACTGACAAAGCAGATCAACAGGAAAAACACAGACAAATTTTATTAAATATTTACATGCCCATGGGAGCCTTCACAAGAGAATGAAGACCCAAAGAAACGGCCAGCGCAGGAAGCTCTTGTACTTGTTAGACAAAGAAACAATAAATTTGTGAAGAGTGACAAGACGAAGGGGCTTGGGCTGGGGTGGTAAGTGGCGTAGAGGTGAGAAGGTCTGTTTACACAGCCCTCTCAGCCCTGCCTTCTGGTCTCTGGTGCTGAGGACGCCCTTCCTCCTGGCAGGGAGGGTGCCTCTATGGGGGCAGGCGGGGGTCTCGCTCCTGCTTCCAGGGAAAAAGGCGGGTGGTTGCTGAGAGCAAGCCTGCTGCCTCTGCTGTTTCCTCAGACTCCTTCAGCTTGATATTCAATATGCCACATCTTGGGGTAGCATGTCCTGAACCCCATCAAGGCAAATTGTGAGATGTCTCCCCCAATAATTTGAAAATAAGATATGACCCCTATGCCCCTCTCAGCGTTCAACTAGGAAGATGACAGAAAATGGATCATAACAGAAAAGAGAAGTTTGACCGAAAATATGAGCACAGCTAAAGGAAGAATGTGTCAAATAAGAGCTTTTGTGGCCCGTCATCTTCTCCACAAGGGAAAACAGAGCAGGGCCCAGGAGGAATGAGGAAAAGAAAGGAGGAAGGTCGGAGGTCAATGCGGGGGAGGGGGCCGCCTGTCCTGTCGGATGCTGTCATGCTGGGTCACTTTTCTCTCTTAGCAGAGGCACCGGAAACGTTGCTGTCTGGAATTGTGTCAGTAGGGATGGAACATTCCGTTCGCCTGGAGGGTCACAGTCAGTTCGATACAACAGAGCAGCCTCAATTTCCAGAGCAGACGCAGGGCCTCAGACCAGGGTTGTCGGGACACAGCGTTCCACGGCCATCTCCACCACGTGGCTTCTGAAGAAACAGTGCTCCGGCCGACGTCCCGGTCCGACGGATGCTGAGCCTTCAACCACAGCCCTGGTCGGCTTTGAGCCTGTCAAGCACTGCATTTAATTTTCACCTTAATCCCACGCTTTCCCCAAACCCTGTAATAACTCGTGTTTTCCTCTGTCAGTTAAGCGGCTTCACTGTTACTCTGGGGGCAGCCTCTCTCCTTACGCTGACTTCTCGGACTTCAGCTCCGTTCCTGTTGGCCTTGGGCTGACGGGCTAGAATGATCGTAGGTCTGCCACATCCAGAATTCTCCGTGTCACTGTCATGTTTCTCATGATAAGTTCGTTCTTTTAACTTGTTAAAATTTTGATTCTTGCTTACAGTGGGTCTGCCCCAAGAGATAGACCCATTTTGAGAAACAAGAAAGTTAAATTTTAAGCCTCCAAAGGTGCTAAGGGCCCATATAACCAAATAAGTCACAAATAAGCACCTGGGGGGTGTTAGCAAGTAGCCCCACAGACGGCCTTTGAGCACAAACACACAGTCCTCTGACTTGTACACATTCCGGAAAGCTCCCGTTTTGTTGGCAACCATAACACTGCATGCAGACACACTACGGCTCCCCGAGCTGCAGAAATTTGGCAGAATTTTTGTCTGGGGAAGTAAGGAAATTGATACTTTAAATTTTAGGGGGAAGAGCGCTTTATATTTTGGGAATTAGTTCATAGAAGCAGTTTTGAAGAGAGAGAGAGGTTTTCAAAGCCATCGCCCTGGGTTTTCTCCATGCGAGATTTCTTAGCCTGGGTTTTCTCCAAAGGGGCCTCTGCTGAGGCTGCCGTCCTGGGTGGGGGCTGCCATGGGGCTGACTGGAGCCTGGCGCACACCAGGCAGCCTCTCTGAGTTTGCTTGAACAATATGCTTAGCTAACAGAGTCTGGAGATCACTGCTGGTGCTTTTTCTATCCTCTAGTCTGTGGAGCCGGCGTGCTGTTTCCACGGTCACAAGAGCCGTCAGTTCTCCCCACGGCCCTGTGGGAAGCCTGGCTTGGCACAGGCCAGGCGGCTGGGAGCTGGCTGGGACTCCAGCTCAGTTCAGACCTTTCTGACTGACAGAAATTGGCCAGAACAAGATACTGGAGTAAGTTGAGTTTCTGTCCGACAGAGGGCAGCAGCGCAAAGCTTCACCTGGACACGAGGATGCAACCAGGACAGGCGGCGAGTCTAAAAGCTGGACAGAAGCATAAATGTCATCCGACTTTATTTCCTTGTTGCCTAGAAGAAAGTGGGTGGCCACATTGCTTTGCCTGCTCTCCAGAGCTTCACACCCATTCTTTGGTCAACTTTCTGAAAACAGAAACCAGCTGAAGAGGCAGAGTATTTATTTGGGGTCAGAGAACTGCAATTTAGGAAACGCAATTTGGGAAACTGCAGCAAGCTGCAGGCGAGTCTGAAGAGACACAGAGAGGATCAGCTTTGTCAGGATTCAGGAGGAAACTGGGGAGGGTTGTTTTGAACAAACGTTCATTGGAGAAGAACGGGTGTCTGAGGTTGTTGCAGGTTCTCACTGGCGGTTGGTGCTGAGCAGGACAGGGCTCCCCTCTGCTTCAGGGCAGGAGAGGAATGCCCTGGGTGCTCACGTCCCCTTGTCAGACTTTTCATCTTGCTTCCTTCTTGCTGGTTGCGCGCTGCAGCGATGCACTGCTGGGCACTGCCTGGGTGCGCTCTCCCTGCAGGGCTCCCCGCTCCGCGTAACCGGCTTCCCTTTCGTCCTCAGTCTTCCAGCCGTGCTTCCCCCTTTTTGTTTTGGAAATGAGAATTCGCTCTCTGATCCAGGTTAACAGCTGCCCAGAGAGCGGGACTCTGGTGATCCTGGTCCCTGATGTGACTGCTGTCCCCTGGGCCTTGGGGTGCAGGGGGCGTCTCTGGGAGTGGGGGCTGGCGCTCCACCCCGTGAAGGGCTCACAGCTGTTTAGTCTCTGACTGCGGTTCATGCTGAAACCAGCGTGGAATCTGCCAGACTGGCAGTCGCTGCCTGAGGAAACATCAGCTGAACAACTGTGTGTCTTTACCCAGAAGATCTCCTCCAACACAGACACAAAATTCAGAAAAATTCTCTGACATTAGTATCACGCTTTAACTTGACGTACTTCCTCTAAAAGCACCAAAGAGTTTCTAAATTAGGAACCATGTCCTTTTTTTCTGCGGGTTACAAATGTGTTATTCTTTTGTGAGCAGAATGAATGATGCCCATGAAAAGACAATTCGATTGGAATTCCCGAGTACGCAGATGCCACGCCTGCCTCCGCTTTCAGCGAGGGGCGTTTCTCGTCCTTCTCTGAGTCAACTTCCTTTCCTGTCAAACAAAGGGGCAGGGAGACTATTCTCTTCAAACTTGAAAATATGAGGAATCTATCATTATTGAGACTCACGTCTTAAAAGATTGTACGAGGCGTTACAGGTGTTCCTGTGTTATACACATCTGACTTCTCACTATAGCAAAGTGCTCATATCTCACCTTCCGTTGCTTCCTCCTCTTCCTGTGAATATGCTTTTCTTTTCTAACTTAACTAATGTCTTCCCCGGAGTCTCATAAAAGTTCCCTGGTGCACCCGCTTTACACCAGGAGAGACGGGGAAGGATGGACTAGGTTGCTTCATCCAACACTGAGGGCAGGAACCACGTGTTGCTGTCACCTTACAGCAGAGGCGGACGCACCAGACCTGTGGGCCAAGGCCATCCCGCTCCCTGTTTGGGAAAATAAAATTTTCTTGAAGCACAGCCACGCCTTCCCACCACAGGGGAGTGGAATGGCGGCAACAGAGAACTTGTGGCCCAAAACCCTGAAATATTTACTGTCTGATCCTTTACAGAAAAAAATGTGCTCGCCTCTGCTTTTGAGAAATTAAATGTGATCCTTTGAAAGAATTAACAACGGATTCATTTTCCTCCCCCCGAAAGATCACCCAGTGGCCAGAGAGGGATCAGCAGAACCAGAAGCAGGAGCCAGAGGGGAGCCTGGGTGCAGCCGCTCTCCAGGTTGGTGTCGCTTCAATGCTGTTAACAGAATACACACGGCCAAGGAAGGGCTTTTACATTTATTGTTTCTTTTTCTTGAGGTTAATCACGGTTCTTTAGGCTTGAACTAACATTTTGCGGCAGAGAATCAGCAGCTGCGTGGAACTGGAGCAGGCCCTCCATTCCATCGAATTATTAGCTGCCCCTTCAGCGTTGCTCTTCCCTGGTCTGCCCTTGGCCCTCTCCTCTGCAGTCTCTGCAAGTGGGAGTTCAATCCTAGGGATGCATCTTGCCTTCCTACCTCTCCATCCACGTGTAAAGCCAGAATGCTCTTCTCTCTGCCCGAATACACGATTTAAGATCAACTTCTCGGTGATCCATCCCAGACAAAGCAGCATGCTCTGGGCCCGCCAGATCTGCACACCTGCAGACTGCGTGTCAGACACGTGCTCTGACTTCTCTTTATTAGCAAATCTTCATGGTCGGGGCTGAAGGCTCTTCAGTTCTCGAGGCCTTTTCCCTGGTGTCACAAGACGAAGGTGTGAGTTGCTTGGTTCGAGACAGGAAACATGGGGCAGATGGCCCACGTCTGTCCCTTCCAATCAGAAACCCCAAACCCTTCTCAGAAACATCTGGCCAGGGTGGTACCAAACGCTCCTGTGGTGGCCGGTGTGTGTTCCAAGTAGAACGCTGCACTAAGCAAAATTGGGATTCTGTTAACAATGGAGAAACGAGAGAAAGGAAAGAGGAAAGGCAACTCATGACACACGCTTCCAGCTCTAGAATCCCCAGCAAACGCGAGTCACATGAACAAATGGGCGCATAAAATGTATTTCCAGTTGCTGTTAGTATTATGGGAATTGTTCACTAACTCAACAAGTATTTGTTAAACATCCAAAATGTTCTAGGTCTAAGAATTCTACTCTGACCCATTTTGATTTTTGATTCAAGACAGTCCAACTGAAATCAAATCATGAAGGCGTCTCCTGATATCCTTTGATGGCATACCAGATGGGCCAACACCAGTCAACACTTGAACGTTATGTTGGGTGAAACAAAACACATGGATAAACAAAGATGTTGAGTAATCAAGTTGAAACAGAGTTCCCCCATTTACTGGGTCAATTAATGACTGAAAAGCCTTTTCTTAAAATTTAAAAACAAATTGTCTTGAGACTGAGATCTGGGTTCAAAGGGAAGGCCCTTCTCCCTCTCAGTCTTTGGCTGTGAAACAAAGTGATGGGTGGGAATTTCACAGAATTCATGTGATGGCTCTTGTTCTCTGATCACTAATGAACAACCTGGATGAAATAAACCTCCCTTTTTGCCAGGGTGCTTTTCCACCCTTTTGACGAACTAATAATCATTTACCTACAGCAATGCAGGCTGATGCGCCCGGAAATGTTATTCGTATTCAGAAGGAACAACGAATTAAAAATAGGAATGGAAGGGGGTGGACTAAACAGGTCGTCTTCCAGTACTCTGAACCCTGGGGTAGAAATTTAATCCTCTATTGCCGTAACCTTCAAATCCTTTATTTTACTGGAATTCAGCTGTATTGGCTGTTTGCAAATATGTGGGTAATTGGCTAAAGATCAAAAATTGTGTGTGATACGGTGAAGGCTTTGGCTATGAAGTACCTTTATCAGAATTCCACCTTCTGTCAGAGATGGTAACAGTAGACAAAGCAAAAGATCACCCAGGAAGTGGGGATCTAGCATTTCTCTCTGTCCCAGTTGTCAGAACCTCTGAGGCTTGGTGACCTCAACTCCACATGAGTCTCTCCGGGGACACCATGAAGGGAAGGTAGTGGATTGTTTTCTACAAACTCTGCCTCACGTACAGCACTCTCATCACTGAGTCCCTCCTGGAAAGTGGGGCTAGGAGCCCTAGGGGGCCTTTTTAAAGCACCAGTGTCTGGCCCTGACTACTTAGTGAAAGTGGTCAATTTCATCCTCAAAAAAAAATAATTGTTAATAAAATGATAAATTAATGAATTGAAACATACAGCCTCCTTTTATGTAATCCACCTCGGTCTATAACACCCCCAGGAAGCAGTTACGACAACTACAGCGGCGGTCATGGGAATTTGATCATTTCCCAAAGTCACTCATTTAAGTTTCTAGCAAATTTAATCGTTCAGGATATTATCCTTATATTAAATATTTATTTCCCTGTGGCTCATAAAGTGGTCTAAGTTCTGCCCTGGAGACAGGAAAATTAATCTTTCCTCCCACATCGCTATCCTTCTGTTGTTTGAAGGCACCTTCCACGTCTTCATGAGCCCTGGATCTTTGTTCAGTCATCCTCAGGGGGCTAAGTTTCAAATCCCCTCACTGTCCTGGATGGATCTGTAAATAAAAGCGCCCAGTCTCGATCTCGATATTTAATTTAAAACAATGGTTCTAACATTGTCCCCAGGACTCTGAGGCACTTGTCCTCAGTGTCCCCGGTGGCTCTGATTTGCAGCCAGACTGAGAACCTCTGCACGAGTGTGGTCTGGCCCCAACCTCAGCGTATGCGGTGTGGAGCGGGCTGCAGTGGGCGCGTGGAGGAGCTGCTCCCCTTGTGCGAGACACTGACGTTCTGCGGGGGAGCCTAAGCCACACGAAGGACTTCACAGACAGTTACAGACACTCTGGGCTCAAACTGAGCTTAAGGTCAACTCAAAGTCTAATATATTCGTCCCACAAATTTCTATGAACTTACACCTTCCTAGCCAGCAGAGATGGAGTCAACTTTTGGACCAAAGTCTAGAATTTTGGTTTTTACTTATTGCCTGGAACTGTGTTAGTAGTGGTGTCAAAGAAAATAGTAGTTGAGTGTTAACCCTGTGTGAAGCACACGGCATGCACTCACTTTTCTTTTTTTTTTTATTTCTTATTTTGATTTTTTGAGGAAGACTGGCCCTGAGCTAACATCTGTACCCATCTTCTTCTACTTTATATGTGGGACACCTGCCACAGTATGGATAGATAAGTGGTGTGTAGGTCCACACCCGGGATCTGAACTGGGGAACCCCGGGCCGCTGGAGTTGAACGTGCAAACTTAACTGCTGTGCCACCAGGTGGCCCCTGCACTGACTTTTAATCTATCATCTTGGAATCTCCACAGCAGCCCTATGGGAAAGACAATATTATTATCCCCATTTTACAGATGAGAAAATTGGGTCTTAGAGTAGATTAGATCCATCACCCCAGTCCACCAAAACCATTTTAGGATTCTAATTCCACCAGACTAGTCTATAAATTCTATCAGACTATAGTCTATATTCTCTCTTTATACATCTTTACGTCCCCCTTCCTACCACACATGTCGGTTTTTCATCAGCACTCTCAGGTGTGATCTAGACACCGTGGATATGCTCTTCTGGTAGCTGCAGAGATGCGGATCAGGAGGCAGCATCAGAGCCGTCGCCACGAGAGGCCTCCACCTCCGTGCAGACAACTGTGAATCCATCAACATGCACACATCTTTCCCTTTTGTCTGCAGGGATGTCGTGGGACCGTTGGTCAATGCCATGCCAAAATCTGTATTCACTGTTCCTCTTTCTCTAGTAAACCCATCAATTAAGGAAATGAGCGCTGTCCAGATGGACTTGTTCTAATGAACCAGATGCTGTCTCCAGAAATCACCAAGTCTCCCAGGGACCACGAAGTCATTACATCACAGACCCTCCTTTTAATACGTTGCCCTAGGATTGTATCTGGTACTAACCTCAGTCTTGCTGATCCATAGTTTGCAGAGACCAAATCAATGTATTATGTGTGTCTCTTTTCTTTTTTTGGACACTTCCCTTGCTATCTCTGACTGCTCAGAGATCATTTTAGGAAGTTAAGAAAGCTCCTCTCTGTTTTCACCCTCCTTTGCCTGAGCCGCAGAAACCTGACTGCCTTTCATCGGCTCCACTTGGTCAGCTTCATCATAAACTACCCACAGATCTCGGGCCTCCATTGACTGGCCTTTCTCCGAGCAGCAGTCATTGTGGAGAATGCTGAACTGGGCTGTTCTGCTTCTCTCTGAAATCTATCAACATCGCCTCACTTGCCCCGGGCAGTGGGCAGATTGCTTCCTTGTTTTTCTCGCTCAAATAAAACTTAGTCCCCCCCTGTAATTTCCCTTCATATTTTCCTAATGTTGAATTTTGTATCCTTTTCAAGCCTCAGCTCATTCTGAGCGGTAGCCTTCCTGACACCTTAAGCTCATAATTGTATGTTTAGTGAAGGTTTAACCCAAAACTATGCATACAAGGCTAACAAGTCATACATAAATTCCAGCATCAAGAGGAAATATGTTACCAGCCCAAACCTAATTCCACGGGCAGGTGGACCACCTCTACGCTAAGTTCAAAGTACATCACATATGAAATCACCCTTGTCGAAACTTTCTCGGTGTACAAGTCTCACCTCTATATCACTTGCAAAGAAACAAGGCCCCCAAATCCATGTAGAAGCTGGACAGTGATCCGGGCCATGAGCCACCCCCACAGATTCTGGTCTTAGTGGAGGCTCTTGCTGCTCCCTCGGCTGGTTCTCAGACAAGCTGTGGAAGATAGTGGTCTCCAGCTCTGTTGAGTGTCTGAGTGGACAAGACCCTACGGAGTCTCCATAACTGATGCAACGGAAAGGGATCATGGTCAGAGCCAACAGTGGTGACGCCACTCTTCCAGGAGCCTGGAGCAACAAGGGACACCGTAGGCCACTGTGGGGGTCAAAGACTCAGGAGAAGCCTACCCGCTTTGCTGGGAAGTGTCTTGTTCCAGAAAATGATTTACAATTTCTAACATTTCTTTTTATTTTTTATTTTTTCAAAGACTGGCACCTGAGCTAACATCGGTTGCCAATCTTTTTTTTCCCCCCTTTTCATCTTCTTCTCCCCAAATCCCCCCAGTACATAGTTGTGTATTCTAGCTGTGAGTGCCTCTGGCTGTGCTGTGTGGGATGCCGCCTCAGCATGGCCTGATGAGCGGTGCCAGGTCCGCACTCAAGATCCAAACCAGTGAAACCCTGGGCCACCGAAGCGGAGCACACGAACTTAACCTCTTGGCCACGGGGCCAGCCGCTACTAGCATTCCTGAATCCCTCTTACCACCAGCTAAACCCAGGGCTTTTCGAATGGTGAGTCCCTTCAGGGTCGCTCGTGTAGCGAAACAACTGGAACATCTCCAGTCAATGAGGAGGCCGCTCAGGACCTGGCTAGTGAACATAAGGCTCCAGGTAGGTCACCTCAGTGGATGGGGCTTTGCTTTCCAAATATACGGCTGGAAGGTTATAACCACAACCAGCAGGGTCTACTGGGTGGAACACACCGTTAGTTTTATGCACATGCGCTCGGTGTGGCAGTCACCCTCAGAAGGACCTCCCCTCATCTCTCTGCCGACCCCACCCGCCCCATCCCTGACCTATATGACCCTGCAGGACTTGGCACGTGGACGCACACGGTCTCCCTTCCCCAGTTTGCTTTCTCACTGGGAGAAGTGGGCTTCAGCCACGTGCCTGCCCTCCCAACCCGGGCACCAGAATCCCGTCTGCTGTCTGTGGGTCCAGACAGTGATGGGGCCATGACCCTGCCTGGCAGTCTGGTCTTTAGTCAAAGAATCAGACATCTTTTTTCTAATTAAAAAAATTGTATTGAAGCGCAAAGCCCATGCAGAAAAGTGCACTGCGCAACAAACTTTTGTCAACTGACCCGTCGCCTGATCAAGAAGCAGAGCCCCACCTACATCCAGGACCCCTTCCTGCGCCTTCCACACGCGTCTGCTGCACCAGGACCACAGCACCCCGACTTCCCCCAGACACAGAACGGACTCACTCACACGCCCTGTGTGCCCTGTGTCTCGCCTCCTTCTCCAGCACGTGTGTGAGACCCACCCACGCTGGTGCACAGAGGCAGGAGCTGCTTCCTCTCACTGCGGGATCACCCTCCATTTCATGGATGTTCCCGATTCCTTTGTCCCCTCTACTGTGGGGTACACGGGGCCGTTTCCGGTTTGGGGCTGTTCGGGAAGCTCTGCTGTAGGCGCTCCAGGCTCTTGGCGGTCAGACCTGCCTGTTTCTGTAGGGTAAACATCTGGGAACAGGATTGTGAGGGCGCAGGGTGTGCATATGTGCAGCTTTGGTAAATACGGGCTGTTTGCTTCTTTTTCATTTCTTCCCCCTTCTCCTCCTTCTTTTCCCTCTTGGAGCACCTTTCTAACAAGATAAAACCCATGCGTGCTGGCCTCACAGCCCTGTGTTTACAGAGAAAGGATAAACTTCCACCAGTTTGACTGCCAGAACTTAGGCAGCCCGAGGCAACTCCCTCGCTTCTTCTGAGAGTTCTCTAAGAGGCACCAGTTACATCCCCTTATCTTCACCTGCCCGGCCTCCTGCTGCCACTGTGTGCATCTGCCATCCAGAACTCCTGTGAGAAGGAAGATGCTCAGTCTGAGCGTGGGACAGTCACTGCGCTTAATGGCCGACAGCACCGCAGAAACCAGGGGCCTGTTAAAATATGGTTTTGCTAAGAGACGCTCGATGGGAAATACTACATGGAGCATAAGTCACATTATTGCTTCTATTGTGGTGTTTCTCTGGAGCCTGACCAGCCCAGGCTTGTCCTCAGAGCCCCACAGAATCACCTTCCTACCTGCCCCCACTGCCCCGCCCCTAGGCCTGGAGAGCTGCCTCTCAGAGTCCAGGCTGCCTCCTCCCTGAGACGCCCTCCAGGCGCATCCCGCCACCAGCGGTGCTCATCTCTGTGCCAGCTTGAGTGTCTCTACTGCTGGTCCCCATCTGTGCAGAGGAATAGTTCTGCTGAAAGACACAAATATTTATGCATGTAAAGATATGTATATACACACACAGGTAGCTCGGCATCCAGAGACTCTGAGTTCAAATCCTCTATCCACACCTGTGTCGAAAGGTGACCTCCAGCAAGTCGCTCAACTACTGTTTCCTCGTTCTCGTCATCTGTCAATAGAGTGATGATAATTCCTGCCTCACAGGACCCGTGTGAAGATCATGTGGGAGCATACGTGTCAAGTGCATCCAGCCTGCTGGCTCTGTGGGCACAGAGAGGTTAGCAGGAACTCCAAGGGGAACAGAGGACCAGCTTCTCAAGGCGTTGTGTTCAGGTACTGAGCATTTCACTTCACATCCCTGATGCCCAACGATGTGTACCAACCTCATGTTTGTGCCTGGGGGTTCTCAGGAAAAAGGGGGAGAGGGAGAGTGTGCCCCAGAAGTAAACTTAACTCTGCCAAAAGTGGTTAAGAACTTTTAAATGGAGAGTCTTTTCAGCTTTAAGCACAGTCGATCGCAGTCCGGGTCAGGACTGCTCATTAGAGACCACGTCGGGGAGGGGGACAGGGACGGGACCACCTGCACAGCTGGCTCAGCACTGCAGAGGGACCCACGAACGAGGCAGGGCCACCAGAGGCCGGGGAGCCGGTGGGAGGGCGAGGGCCCCCGCGGCCTGGGGTGGAGTCTGGGCCGCGCCGCTACCGGCCCTGGATCCGGACCTGCCCTTCTGTGTCCGCAGCACGAGACCACCTGTGTCCTGAGCGCCGCTTCGTGGCGCAGTCAGTGCAGACGCAGCCTCGCCTAGCAGATGGAGACCCTGTAAGGCACTCTCGCTGCCTTACACACGCACACGCACACACACGCACACACACACACGCATACACACACGCGCGGGCGCACATGCGCATCCCCTGACGAGGGAGGAGAATGGCTGTGCTGGTGGTCGCCCTGTGACGTTCCCAGCAGAACAGCCCTTCCGCGGACACGGCCCGCGAACACGGGTTTCCTCGGAAGGCCCCTCCAAGGCTGCAAGGGCGACCCTAGGCTCCTGCCGGCAGCCTGCTTTCTTGCCCCCGGCACGCCCAGTCCACTCCGTTCCTCTCGACTCTTGGACTAAGGTCACTGAGGTTCACGAGATGACCCCCTTCTTGACAACCTCCAGTCCCCAAGGTCTGCTTCTCCCCGATCCCTCCCCAGGATGACCCGGCTGCCTGGGCTCCCTCGTCCGGAGATGCTCCGCGGGCCCGGCAGTGTCTTCTCCTTTGCAGGAGCAACCAAAATGGACGCGACTCCTCCTCCCCCTTCCCCCCTCCCCCTCCTCCCCTCCCCCTCTCCCTCCTGCCTCCTCCTCCCCTCCTCCTCCTCCTCCTCCTCTTCTTGGCCCCCCTCCCCGCTCCGCCCTCTCCTCCTCCTCCCCCTCCCCTTCCACCTTCCCCTCCCCTCCCCCTCTCCTTCCCGCCTCCTCCCCTCTCCCTCCCGCCTCCTCCTCCTCCCCTCCCCCTCCTCTTCCTCCCCTCCCCCTCCTCCTCCTCCCCTCCCCCTCCTCCCTCTCCTCCCTTCCCCTCCTCTTCTTGGCCCTCCTCCCAGCTCCGCCCTCGCCTCCTCCTCCCCCTCCCCTTCCACCTTCCCCTCCCCTCCCCCTCTCCCTCCCGCCTCCTCCCCTCCTCCTCCTCCTCCCTCTCCTCCCTTCCCCTCCTCTTTTTGGCCCTCCTCCCCGCTCCGCCCTCGCCTCCTCCTCCCCCTCCCGTTCCACCTTCCCCTCCCCTCCCCCTCTTCCTCCTCCTCCCCTCCTGCTCCCCATCCTGCTTCCTTCCCCCTCCTTCATGTCGGTGTGCTGGTGGTGGCCTTTAGATGATGGGCTTCAGCACTAGAGGTAACAGCTCTCCGTGGATAGACAGACAAAGATGGATCGATGGAGATCTCCATATTGAGAGGGAGAGAGATTTTTAGAAAGAGAGAGACTCTCACTTTTGAATCATTGTGGTGCTCCACAGTTCACGACCCTCCTTGGGGTCTCGCGGCCCATTACTCGGCCAGCGTACTTCAATGATGAGAACACAGTTACGCTTACTAATGAGCCAGGTGATGTTCTGAGCCCTGCATGGATTAACTCATGTGACAGCACAGTGGCCTATGGAATAAGGCGATGCTGTCAACGCATGTTACAGATGGCACGAGTGAGGCACAGGAAGGTTGAGCATCCTGCCCAGGCTGCACAGCTAGCGGGTGGGCGTGCTCCCTCTCAACTCGTACTCCTGCCCTCACTTCCTGTTGAGAGCATCACGTCCCCGGGGTTGCCGAGCACTGACACAACGGCCACCAACGGGAGCATGCTCAGCTCCTCCCCAGGCACTTGGAGTTCAAACTCCAAGGTTTCCACTGGGGTTCATTCAGCCCTACCAGGCGACAGTCTGTACGTAACCCCCACCTTCGCGCGTGTTCTGAAAGGTTCCTGCCTCAGGCGTCCTTTAAGGAATGGTGATTCCTGTGCTTGCATTCTTTCCTCTTCTCTCTCCTGTCCTCCTGCTTCCTGCTGTCTCTCTCTTTCCTTCTGTCTTCCTTCTGGAGGTGGAAGAAGGGACGTTGCGACTCCCCTGCTCCACCCCAGAGGTCATGGCCACGCTTTTAGCGCTTGCTGTGTGCTGGGCACCAGGCCGCACGTTTGCAGGGACTGGCTGGCCTGATCCTCCCACGGCGCCTCTGAGGTCACGGCTGAAACGAGTCTCACTTTACAGCAGGGAACGGGAGCTCAGGTCTAGCTCTGGTCTGCCTCAGTGATCAGGTGACCAGCGCAGGACTGGAGCCCCCGACTGACTCAGGAGGCCGGTTCACGACCTCCAAGTCCTCACTCGTCACCAGCAGCCTTACGCTAAACCTGGCCAGGAAAAGGGCTCGCGAGAGAGCCTGGGCCTCGCACCGAGCCGTCTATCGGAAAGGTTTCCTGTGCGGCATTTGGAATTGCGGGCCCCTCCCCTGCCCAGGTCTGCATCGGCACCGCCACACCACGGGGACGCCGTCTTTCCAATGTCACCTTTGGAAAAACACCATATGGCAAAATATGTTTTTGAAAACCTAATGTTTTAATGACAGACTCTTTCAAAATAAATGTAGATTTTAATTTACTGGCAAGGAAATATGTCCATAATATGTATTAAGTGAACAAAGTAGCTTATGGAAAACTACATATCCTATGGTCCTGTTTTTTGTAAAAATGAAACAAAACAAAGCTATGTTAATAAATACATAAATATACATGGATCTGCACGTGTGTGTGTATCTTTACTTTTAAATTCTGGGAGGATATACACCTCAATGTCAGTCGTGCTTTCCCTGGTTTGTAGGATTAAGAATGATTGAGAATGGCTTTTTATTCCCTTCACTTTCTGTTCTTATGCCTTTGTAATTGGTAAATTTGGTGGAGAAAGGAGGCGTATTAAAGACAAAAGAGTCCTTGGGAAACTCTTTTTCTGATTTAAATTGAAGGGGAATCTGCGTTAGTGTTTGTATACATACGACAGATACGTGTAAAGAATGAGAGTGTGACAGTCCATCGGCTGGTGGCCACGGCAAGCTCTGCAAAGCCCTCTGTGTGCTCACGTCCAGCAGCATCGTGCAGAAGACCACTACTGAGTGCAGCAGGAGGTTCCCGGCTGCTCGGGGCCAGATGTCCCCAGCAGGTGTGGCTGCGCTGGGTGCTCCTCCAGCCCCTCCCATGGCACCACCACGCCCCTTCCATGGCTTCCGGAGACCTGCCCGTTGTCTCCCTTTCCCACTCCCTCTTCCTGGGCGCCGCATCTCTGTGAACACCCAGTCCCCTCCTCACCCTGGAAGGAGGAATGTTGACTAAGACTGTGGCCCCAGGCATCCCGCTCTTCAGTCATTTCCCAACTAGCGTGAGCTTCTCCTTCGTGGCTTCCCCCCCATGTGGCTGCAGGACTGAGCACCGAGGTCATGTAATCCGGGGATACCCTGTGCCCTGGATTTCAGGATAACTCAGACCAGTGCTGCCCAAACTTTAATGTGCACAGACGCACCTGTGGATGCCTGCAGCTCTGTCCGTGACAGGCCTGAGGCTCTGCATTCTAACCCGCTCCCAGGGACCCGGTTCCAGGTTTGAGATCTGCGTTTTGGGCAGCAAGCATCCAGACCCTTTGGGAGGCTGTCCAATGGGGGCGCAGGAAATCCAAGGCACTGGGTAGAGTGGCCCACCTCTTACAGTCCAGAGCCTTTCACATTTCATGGATGTCAGGACAGGTGTGGCACATGAGAAATGGGAGACTTTGGGGGGGTTACTTATGCAGGAGAGAGTTTCTAGGGCGTGGGTGCAGGGGCACGAGGACGCACACAGGAAGGGGAGGCAGTTAGCAGCAGAGCCGTCGCGGCCCCAGGTCTAAAGGGACTGTGTGAGGGAGGCGCTTACAGATCAGGGAGGAGAGGACCGTGCAGCAAGAGAAGTCGTGACCTCTGTCATGGGACGGCCTGGGGTGACCTTAGAGCGAGCTAGGAGAATGAGTCCCTGACCTTGCTCCTCATCCTCGGGTCTCCTGCCAGCTGCGCCGCCGCTGGGCGCTGTTCACGGGGTCCACGCAGGTCAGCACCTGGAGCGGAGGGCAGGGGCGTGGGGGCAGATGGACATGCCCAGCACAGAGGGTCTCCAGAGATACTTCCAGGGAGGTGATGGGGAGGCGGATCTGTCACGAGGGCCTTCGCTTCCATCAGAAAAGTCTCCATGATGACGAACCACAGGGAATGGGAAGAGAAACCCAAAACAAGCTAATCCAGAAGGGAAAACAAGCAGGTGCATGTAATTGCACTCCACAGTTAGCAACGTGGAGAAACTTTGAGGAAAACGCATATGAACGACCACAGTCCATCCAGGGAAGGACTCAAACCATCACAGCATGCGGGGTGCGGGTGGTGGGTCTCTTTTAAGTTTCTGGATTTGAAACAACAGAAACAACCCCTGGTTAATTTAAGCAAAAAGTGACTTGCTTTCAAAGTACTGAGGGCTCTTGGGATGGACCAAGCCCTCCCAGGAACCATCGGAGCCTTTACTCATGGAGAAGAGTTATTTTTCATGTAATGTATGTAACAAATTACATTACACATAAGGCAAGGAAAGGTTCTACTTTCTGCATGTTTTGAGGACTTCCAAGCTAAGGTCAAGGATCTGGGGGGCGTGCCCCAGAAGACAGATGGGCGTCGCCTCTGATTAAACAGGAACTCCTCCAAGTGGAGCGAGAATCAGGCAGGAGGTGTGGAGGCCCCCTGGCTCTGGGGCCGTTTTCATGGGGTGGCCAGGTAGGGGGATTTCTGTGGGCCTGCAGCTGTGAGATGCACCTGTTCGTGGCGGATAGTCACACGAAAAAGCACATTTTGGGGGTCATCTGCCCACACGGGCTGCACCCCAGGTCAGGAGGTGGGACTTGGGGCAGGAGTCAGAGCTGGGAAAGAGCATGAAGGGGCCACAACCCCAAGCTAAAGAGCAGAGTCCAGAACTCCACCCTCAGAGGCAGCTGGAGGAGTTTGGGCTGAAGGCCAGTCCCAGCACGGGGCAGGCCAGTGGGGGCAAGGACTCGCCAGAGCCCAGAACCTCGGTCTGGTTGGCAACGTTACCACCCGGCCTGTCCAGGTTCTGCCACCAACTAGCCCTGGGCCCTTCCTGAGCAAGGCTCCCTGCGTCACCAATCTGTAAAATGGGGATAAAACCTCCCACATTGGAGGGTTTTGGTGAAGGTGAAATGAGACAATGCGTGTGAAGTTTCTGGTACGTCAAACATGTTGTCTAATGTTTAGACCTATTTTATTATATCTTATCAGGTTTTACTAAGGTTAGTTTACCATCTCTTTACAGGAAATTTGGAGAGTGTAGCTCACACCTGTTCTAAGTGATCGGAGAAAGCAGCCCAGGACTTGAACTTCTTTACGCATAATTCCACCTTCGCTGCACTCGTTTCTCTTTAAATAACTGTTTCTGACCTTTGTCAGCACATTTAGGAGACAGGGAATTTTGGACCATTCAAAAAAGCTGAAAGCAAGAACATATAACAAAGTTACTAATTTTTAAAATTAGACTATTTTTTCTCAGTTGCATTTATAGTGTATTTTTTTCCCTCAATTTACTTAGTAGGAATATTTAGTTTTGGTGGATGCCGTCACAAGCGTGGTGCTCTTCCGAATTGAAGTTGGTTCCTGGCCACGTCTGTGTTGTCAGCATGAAGCGGGAGAAAGCGGACAGCTCCTAAGAATCCCGGGACGACGTCGCTCCAGCCTCGCTCTTCCTTTGACAGCTTCTTTCGTGGGACAAAGACCAGACCGTCGCTGACTAGACAGACCTCAGCCAGCACAGCGGTGGTGGGGCCCTGACGGCAGTCACCGGGGACCACCGGCCACGGGACCCCGTTTTCTTCCCCTCTGAGCCTCCAAGTCCTTCTCTCCTGGAGGAAATAGTAAAGCAGGATTATTCTGAGGGCAGAATGCGATAGAATGTATGTGGAGTCCCTTTAATATGGTTGTAATAGATGCACAATTAATGGTAGGTTTATTATTCTTATTTTAAAAATATAAAACATATTTAAGGACTGTAAACTATCATTAGATAGAATATTATTTCCACACTTAAACAAAACAGGATTACAGGGCTAAAAGAACCTTTTAGATTTTAAATCAAATCTTCTGCTAAGATTATACCAAAAATTCCTCAGGGAAATAAGAGTTATTTTCTATATTATTCTAAGAGATTCCAGGGAAAGAAACAAAGAATATTTTCTAGATTCATGTCTCTAAATATTTCATGATTTTTAAAATCATCTTTTTTTATGAAATTGCGCTTCACTTGATAACACCTCATGTCTTTTATTAAAAGTGTCTTGTTGGGCCAGCCCAGTGGCACAGCGGTTAAGTTCGCATGTTCTACTTCAATGTCCTGGGGTTCGCTGGTTTGGATCCTGGGTGTGGACATGGCACCACTTGACAAGCCATGCTGTGGCAGGCGTCCCACACATCAAGTGGAGGAAGATGGGAACAGATGTTAGCTCAGAGCCAGTCTTCCTCAGCAAAAAGAGGAGGATTGGCAGCAGACGTTAGCTCAGGGCTAATCTTCCTCAAAAAAAAAAAGTGTCTCCTCATCTGGAAACAGTCACCATGGCTCCGATGAGTGCAGCACTTTACAGATTTCCACACGTCTCCACACGCAGCGTTTACATGATGTGCATCGTCCCTGCAGAGGAATCAGGGCCGGTGTTTCCGGAGCCCTTGCTGGAGAAGGAGCTGAAGTTAAGAGCGAGATGGCTTGTCCTGGAACCCGGTCACCTGACCCAGGAGTGGCAGAGCCTGGCCGTGACTGCACGTCACTCGATAATAAAACAGAACAAACCACCGCCACATCCACAGGTGCTTGAGTGAAACTGGAAACTAAGCGAAAAATCTGACTAAAAGATCACCACCACTTTTTATTCATGAATTACAAGTTTTACGTAAAAAAATAAAACAGAAAGACAACACTGAGAGTTTTGAGTTTTAAGAATATTTGAGAAACGTTTGGCATTCCTAACAGTGTGGAAGAAGCACTGAAGAGTTTTTGACAGGTGAACTGACGAGATAATATTAAGATCGGGAGGATTTTGTTTCCCATTTACCGTCATTGAATGCTGGGTGCATTTTTGCTGCGAAGAGTAAATTTTTAAGACCTGCCAGAGACCAGAAGAGGGCAGTGTCGGCCAACAGGACAGAAGCCGCGTGCCCCAGCCACAGGACAGACGGCACCGCTGAGCTCTGCCAGAATCCAGGGTCATCCCACGTTCCAGCGTTTGCAGGAACAGCAACAGAAAAGTCAACACAGTAACTTCAAGGGAAGGAAGGAAAATTAAGACCTCATTATTGGATGAAGACAACAGGAAGAGTAGGAAGGAAATATTTCGTAAACGCTCACTGCGTGTCAGGCTCTGAGCAAAGGCCGTGATGGAGGAGAGCGCCCCTGCTCTGCAGCACAGGGGCTCGTGACTGCCATCCACCCCAGCTCGGGCATTCCGTGTGGCCGGTTTACCTTGAGCAAAAGGAAGTCTTAGGACCAGAGGACCGTGCCAGGACCACCCGGAGCCCGAATCCTCCAGCTCCTGGGTGTGGCAGCCCAGGACACAGGCAAACTGAAGCGCCCGGGACGAAGGAGGGTGGGAAAGTGCCCATGTGTTCCGTGTGTACCTAATGTAGGTACATACAAGTGAACGATGCGTCTCTGTTGCTCGTCCAGATGGAGTGTGTATTCATTTTCATTAATCATTCTCTCAAGGATCAGCAGAAAAACATGCTCATGAGTGTAGAATCAGGAAAAATGTTACACTAAAAAATGACCTTACTGTTAATAGGAGTATTTTCTACCCCAAAGCCCAGTGTCTGCTGAGGGCCCTCTGTGCTCAGCAGGTGAGAGGGCAGGGGGTCACGGGGGGAAATGTCCACTCGGGGTGTAATTACAAGTGGTTTAACAAGAGAAATGCATAAAATGCCCAGAAGAGGAAGACTTCAGCTGGCTGCGGGAGTCGAAACACCGAGGGGTGTTGGAGGCAGGCCTTGCCGGTTTGGGCAATGGCAGAGCGTGGAGTGGATGCTCGATAGTTGTGAGTGGCATTTCGTGTGGAGGGGACAGGTGTGGAGTGTGGCTGGCGGGGGAGAGAGCCCATTTGCAATGTGGGAGCTCGGGATTCGCTGGCGCAGGGTGGAGAAGGGGTGTGTGCAGGAAGAAATGGAGGAGGGACAAAGGGGGAGAGAAGGCCCAGGGCCTAGAGGGTCTTGAATGCCGTGCCAAAGAGTCTGACCCGTACGGGCTAAGTTTCCACACTCCACCTTCATCCAAAGACTTGGACTCGATTCTGTAAACCCAGGGAAGGTGGTGGACACTGGGGAACACGTATGTTTGGATTTGACGTGCATGTGTATGCATATGTTTGAAGATTTTTTTTTTCCCTTGAGGAAGATTCACCCTGAACTAACATCCACTGCCCATCATTCTCTTCTTGTGTGTGGGTTGCCACCACAGCATGGCCACTGACAGACCAGTGGTGTAGGTCCAGACCTGGAACCCAGGCCACCGAAGTGGAGCACACCAAACTTAACCACTAGGCCGCAGGGCTGGCCCTGTTTTGGTTTTTGAAGACTTTACTTTTCTACTCTTGTGCCAGATGGTGCATTTGTTACAACTGATGAAGCTGCACTGACATGTCATCATCACCTGGAGTCCACGGTTTCCATCAGGGCTCACTCTGGGTGCTGCACATTCTGCGGGTTTCGACGAATGTGTGCTGCCACGTGTCCGCCACTATAGGCTCACACGGAGCAGCTTCACTGCCCTAAAAACTCTCTGTGCCCTGCCTAGTCACCCCTCCGTCCCTCACCCAGCCCCCCACAACCGCTGATCCTTTTACTGCCTCGTAGCTTCCCCTTTTCCAGAATGTCGTATAGTTGGAATCGTGCAGTGTGTGCGCTTTTGGGTTGGCTTCTGCCTCTTAGTAATGTGTGTTTAAGTTTCCTCCATGTCTTTTCATGACTCAGAAGCTCATTTCTTTTTAGCTCTGAATAACGTCCTATTGTCTGTATGCACCAAGGTTTATGTATCCATCTTGTTTCTTCCAAGTTTTGGCCCCGACGAGTAAACCTGCTGCAAACACACGTGTTTGGCAGATCTTGTGGCCTGTGTGTGTTTTATGTATGTGTCTACACAGGTCTGATGTCACGGGTCTGGGGCAGCTTCCGTGAGCTCACAGCCACTGCCTCCCTGACAGAGATGATGAAGACGGCAACACCAAATGTCAGAGATCGGCCTCCTGGGAGCTGGCCGAGCGGGCAGACTGGAGGCAGCCCTGTTCTGAGAGAGCTTCGCCAGGAGATGTGGCGCCGGTGAGACGCTGGGCTGCGAGCGGCCAGCAGACCCCTGCATTCTGGAGACCGCGGGAATCAGCGCCTTCCTCTGACATGTGCGCTCTTCTGTCCAGTCCCCTGGCGTTGTATTCCACATCAATACTCATTTCAGAAATATTAGATTATTATGAATGATAGGATGTTTTCCCTTCAAAATAGGCTTCTCTGTGTTTTCCACATGATATATAGGCAGGATTATTTGGTTTGGGACTCAGAGAAACGCTGCCGGGAAAACACGAGGAGACACAAACTTCGCGCCTGGCTGGCGCTGATGCGTTTTAGCTGGATGTCCTCTGGGAAGTTAAACAGGACGTTCGGAGGTATCCATGGTTACAGGTACATGGAAGATGCATAAAAAGAACCTCTGCCTGTGTTTCTCTCACTGTCTGAAGGTGCGGCTCGCCCAGCGCATCTTAATAACTCTGGAGACAGACTCTTAAAAATCCGGCCCAGCTGCGAGCCCTCTCATGGAGGAGCACGCACAGCCAACGAGTCGCCCCCTCTTCAGGGGTCGCCGCTGCTGGAACGCAGTGGCCCAGACTCAGGCCCGGCCTCAGGCTTCTGGAAAATACTGAACTCCTGAATTGTCTCCCCTAAAAGGTCCCCTCTCCATGTTACACGTCCTCCTCCACGTCTATGCTGAGGACAGTGGTCCCTTCCTAACCAGGGGACAACAGTGGAGCCCAGATGTGGCTTTATTTACCCTTCTGGGGAAATCCCACAGTTGCACATGTAACAGTGACGCTGGGAGAGGAGGTTCGTGAAAGGCTGTTCCTTCACAGAAACGGCAATAGCACTGTCGCTTGGCAGTGAAAACTTGCAGTCAAATCCATTTCTGTCTTTCATCGTCTGAGGTTTATGAGGCCCTGGCAAGAATGGCCCCTGACTGGCTCCGGCTCAAGTGGTTTAAGGACGTCCAGCCTCATATGAGCTTCAAACAAGGAACCGTTAGCTGTGCTCTTAAAGCAGGCTGGCAAATTTCATGAGTTTCAGACCTGCTGGTCAGGGCTGCTCAGCAGAGGCCCTTCCTTGACCACTAGGAGCTATGGCTCACATCTCATACTGCACACGTGTGCTGCGTGCCGTCCTTCGTATGTGCGCCATATGTCATACATGTGCTTTGTGTCATACTGCGTACATGTGCCCCGTGTCATTCTGCATACGTGTGCCGCATGTCATACTGCATATGTGTGCTGCATTTCATAGTGCACACATGTGCCACACATCATCCTTTTTATGTGTGCCACGTCATACTGTACATGTGTACCACATGTCGTCCTTTGTGTGTGTGCCACATGTCATACTGCATACATGTGCTGCATGTCATGCTGAGTATGTGTGCTCACATTTCATACTGCACACGTGTGCCACATGTCGTCCTTTGTATGTGTGCCACATGTCATACTGCATATGTGTGCCCTGTGTCATACTGCATATGTGTGCTGCATATGTGTGCTGTATTTCATACTGCGTACATGTGCCTGATGTCACCTTGCGTACGTGTGCCACATGACATTCTGCACAGTGTGCCACACATCACACTGCATATGTGTGCTCCATGTCATACTGCATACATGTGCACGTGTTGTCCTGAGTACACATGCCACATGTCATGCTGCATACATGTGCCACATATCATACTGTATGTGTGTGCCAGGTGTTCTTCTAGGAGCATCACAAATAGAAATTCGTTTAATCTTCCCAACGACCTCAAGGAATACAGAGGTGTTGTTATGTCTCTTTTAGAGATGAGGAAACTGAGGCACAGGTTGGCAGTTTGCTCCCCAAGAGCTCCCAGCGGCTGAGCCAGGTTTCACATTCAACCGCCATGTTTGCAAGTCTACACATCGGCCTCCATGCTGTTTGCCCTTCACACAGCCATCACGCTCAGAGTAGTGGCCTCAGAGGAGGACGGAGCAACCTTCCTTGTGCCTTCCCTTTTGGGCGTCTGCAGCCCTGGCCCAGGCGTTTCCTGGCCCCCGCCCCTTGAAGGGTTTCTCTCTCCCTCCCTCATGCTCACTCATGGGGCCACCACACAGACGCAGTGCACACAGGGCTGTGCATTTGTCCAACAGCCTCCAGGCTCATGCAACGCCCTGCAGACCTGCCACCCGCAGCCCCGTCAGAGGCGCGGCCACGCGAGTCTGCTTCCACACGTCCAGAAGTCAGAGACTGCTCTGACTCTGTTTTCCACAACTGTCAGAAAGTCGGCAGAGTTGAAATAGGAATAGGAAGAACTTCCGTAGGGACTTTTCCCCTCCCAGACTTTCTGGTTCCTTTTGTTGTTCATTTGTTTCATTTTCTGGAAAGGTCTACTTTATGTTTCCCATTCCGCCTCTTGGACAGTTTTTCTGTATAAAGTTTTTGAAGCTCACACTTCCAAACTTCTGATTATACTCGCCCGGACTGGACTCCCTCGTATTTAAAAATCTCTTGAATTTCAAGACCTTTGCTTTGTAGAGTTAACTAGATCGTTCTTAAACCTACGCCCTGAACAATAGTCTAACTCAGTTCCGATGATCTGATTGGTGTATAAGATGCACCAATAACACGTGAAGAAGTTAAAGCCACAGCCCTGCTTCACGTCAAACGGGCAGAGGTCCCTGGACCTCGTACCTGATGGACCAGTGACTGACTGGTAATTGTCCATAATGGTTTCTCCTGTAGCATATAACCAGAGGCTAAGGAAGGGAAGAAAATAGCTAAGAAATAGAAATATCCTCCCCTTAGTAATAATTTATATCTTCAGTTAATTTTCAAAAGGTGGACAAAGTGATATTTTTGAACTATCAGCCCTCTCAGTCAATTTGAAAAAACCTCCAAATTTGACAACTGTTTAATGTATATTTTGTTCTTTCTTTCTTCACACAGCTTGGATGTTGAAGTCACAGGATGTGAACAGATGGAATATATGGCAGGGACCAACTAATTAACATTAAAGACAGGGGACTCATTGTCTTTCTGTGACTCCCATCCGTCCACCTTCATGTCTGTCACCATGGTACCTAGCAGTTCAGTCACTGAGTGTTGTGAATAAACAATTAAACAGAATCCACTCGCATAACATTGCTGCTTGGTGTTCCAGAAGCTGCACTTGAGTATTTCTCGGATCACTGAGACCTTCGCAGTGGCCTCGGCCATAAAACTTCCTCTGATAAGGGAGGTGGGACTGCCGGGATTTTTGTGCAAAGTGTTTAGCTCACGGATGGGTGCAGTGGGAACTGGCATATTTTAAATTGCATTATGGACATTCCTGTGGTTTCCAGTTGTAAGGGCCAGCTCGAGGTGGCCTCAGAGGTCTGTGCCGAGGAGGCATTCAGGAGGAAGGTGGTGTTTATGAGCTCATGTGATACACCGCAGGCTGGGGACGCCGAAGGAGCAGGCCTTCTCCCCAGACCTGGGGGAGCTCCCATTCTCCTCCAAGCAGCCAGGTCCCGACAGAACTGATGGAACATTCTGAGTGGCATGAGAGTTCTCCGGTGCGATCTGTGAGCTTTTCCTTGAGGGTCCCAGGCAGCCTGCAGCAAGTGCGCACTGAAAATAGATCCAGTTGAATTACCTGTGACCCAGCCATCCCACTTCCGGACGTGTTTCCAAAAGAACGCAAAGCAGGAGCTGAAAGAGGTGTCCGCACACCCACGTTCACAGCAGCGTTACTCACGAAAGCCACGAGGTAGAAGCAACACGTGTCCACTGACAGACGATGGATAAACAAAATGTGTTATATACATACAATGGAATATTATTGATAGTGAATTGATTATTGATAATGATGATGTTGAACAACATCCAGCACAATGGAATAATATTATCCAAGGGAATATTATTCTTAACAGGGAAGGAAATTCTGACACATGCTACAACATGGATGAACTTTGATGACATTAAGCTAAGTGCCACAAGCTAGTCACAAAACGACAAATACTGTGTGATTCCACTCATAGGAGGCATCTAAAGTAGTCAAACTCAAGGAAACAGAAAGTAGAATGCAGGTTGCCAGGAGCTGGGCGGAGATGGAAATGGGGAGTTAAGGGTACAGAGTTTCAGTTTTGCAAGAAGAAAAAGTTGTAGAGATCTGTTCCACAGCCGTGTGAACATACTTGACACTACTGAGCTACACGCTTAAAAGTGACTAAGATGGTAAAATTTGTTGTGTGTTTTTTACCAAGTTAAAAAAAATAGGTGCTATTGTCCCTTTACCTTGACAGGTTTTCACGAACTGGGAGAAGACACTGGGAGCTGATTCTGGTGAGAGATGCCCTTCCCCAGCTACAAATACTTGTGCCAGGACTCCAGAAGTGACACCCCGAGCCCTCCTGGGCTGTCTGGGGGCCTTGAGAGCCACTGTGAAACGTCTGGAAGCCCGGAGACTCCTAGGGACTCTCTGAGTTCAAAAAGGCAAAAAGTGATGCAAGTAAAGAGACGATCAGCAAACCAGCAAACGCGCCAGACGTGAGGGCGTCTATGGGGTGATGTGTCTACCGAGGGGTCTACCTGGGTGGCTGCCCCCGGCCCCAAAGCTGGCGACTTTGTACCTGGAGGGACAGCAAGTGACTTCGCTCACACTGTGCAACAGGAAAGAGAAGGCAGGGAAGGCCGCCCCAGGCCCTCCAGAGAGAGCTCCCAGCCTCAGGGCTGGTTTTAGACAAAATCTTGTCTCGGATGCTCTGTGACAGGAGAGGACAATATTAACACACACGCACACACGCACCTCTTACAACTGGAGCTGTTCTGGTTGGAATGAAAGCAGGGCAGGGGGCGGGCACCTACCCGTGGGCGCCCAGGACTCGGAGCCCACCGCTTGGCACAGAGCTGGCACACAGTAGGTGCTTCGTAACAGTGCACTGCCTGAGATTCCTCAGTTGACGGACATCTTTTAAAAGTGCAGCCTTCTCAGGGAGGACAAATGACTGTAGGTTACTCACACCTAAGTGTGAATTAGTTTAATCTGATTGCTTTACTCTTCCCTCTTGACTGCAGCTGAGAGGAATCAATGTCGTGACCAAGACCATTAACTGGGGCCAGGCTGTTGGGTTTTCAGAAGCTGTGTAATCGTGGGCAGGCTGTTGAACTTCTCTGTGTCTCGATGTCCTCATCTGTGAAATGGACGTGTAATAGAATTTGCCACGCAGATCCTTTGTGCGGACTATATGAGTTCATGCTGATAAAGCATGGAGAACAGTGCTTGGTGCACAGAGGCACTCAATAAACATTACGATTATTGTGCCCTGAAGGAGAGGGCGTTGGATTTGTTTGTTTTTATTGCCACTGGATTTTGGAAAGGAGGCAACGGGGGTGAAGTTGGAGCGTGGTCGGGGCTGCTGGCGTGGGAGGCCCGGGTGGCCACACCGCGAGGTCTGGGCATCTGGCGGAGGCTCCTGTGGAGGCCTCGGCGCCATGTAGACGCTGCCCTCAGAGAGCACGTTTCCAGAATGTGCTTCCGCCTTGCTGTCTGCCAGGCAGGTTTCTCTCTGCTCGCTCCCGCCCCTCCTGGCCTCTGATCTGGACTCAGCTTTGAGCTACAGACCAGATGCCCTGCCAGTTAGGGAGCATTTTCTGAGCCGGTGTAAGACCCTAACAAAAGTGGGAAAATGTCACCTCACCTCAACTCGAAACCCACTTTCACACAAACGATGAGCTGTTTGGTCAGACTTCTCATCCAGTTCTCAGGCTCGTCTAGGAAAAGGAGGGCCGAGGACACACACACACACACAGGCCTCTGCCTGGGAGGAGGAGCAAGGGCTCTGCCAGGGAGCAGGTGCCGGACCAGCATCCTCTTGCTAAAGGCTGAGCTGTCAGACGGAGCAGCGACATTGGTTGAGGAAGGTGCTCTGTGAGAGTTTCTGAGTTACTCCTGGACAGATGCTCCTGGTGGAGGCAGAACCCACTTACTGCTTCTCCTCATGGCAGATGATGTTATGACGGACTGTCCTTTGTAACTAAATTCTGGTTAATTATTTAATCTTAATCAGCAAACCTGTTCTCAGATAACTAATTAAGCATGAGGGGGAAATAAAAGACACAGAGGTATATAATCTATAAATTCATTTAAATTAATTTAAATTCCATGGGGATGAAACTCCTTTTACTATGGGGAAAAAGTCAGCTCTTCTAGCTTGTATGGCTGTCTACCGCACATTTGTCCCAGCTCCAACCCCGACCTTCCATTCCAGCTCCATGCCTGACCTTCCCCTCCAGCTCCATCCTGGCCCTTCCCCTCCCCCAGCTCCATCCCCGCCCTTCCCCTCCCCCAGCTCCATCCCCGCCCTTCCCCTCCCCCAGCTCCATCCCCGCCCTTCCCCTCCCCCAGCTCCATCCCCAACCTTCCCCTCCCCCAGCTCCATCCCCGCCCTTCCCCTCCCCCAGCTCCATCCCTGCCCTTCCCCTCCCCCAGCTCCATCCCCAACCTTCCCCTCCAGCTCCATGCCTGACCTTCCCCTCCAGCTCCATCCTGGCCCTTCCCCTCCCCCAGCTGTATTCCCGCCCTTCCCCTCCCTCCTGCCCTGTCTCATGGGGCTACATTTCCCAGTCTCCATGTCTCTTTGCTCCCAGGCTGCTTGGCCAGCGTGAGTTCTGAGTGGAAGACTGAAAGTGTGAAAGACTCGGACAGGGGCAGAAGCCAGGTGCTGCAGCCTCCTCTGCCGCTGAAGCTGTGCTGCTCTGGGGCTGCAGGCGCTGCACAGCCTCACCCGTGGTCCAGCTCCTCCAGCACTCCTCCCCCTTGTCCAGCTGCCCGCTCACCCACCTGCAGCTCCACCTCCTCAGCCCTCCAGCAGCTGCGGTTCCTGAACTCTGGTTGCCCTGCTGGCCCTGTCTGGCTCCTCAGCTCTCCCATCATCACTGCCACGAGATCCTGTGTGAAACCCTGTCCCTGTGAAGTGTCTACAGTGGTTTCTGTTTGTTCCTATGTGGCGAGTGTCCGACTACTACAGAGAGAAGGAACTCTCGCCCCCTTGAGCAACAAGAAGCGGGTGTCTCCATCTCTACCCACCATTTTTACATTGTTTGGGGCATATTCTTCTTCATTTCTGTCCCTTCATAGACAGCTTTATGGAGAGACAATAAGTCAGCAGATATTCCTGAAGACTCACTTTCTAGGTTGCACTTCAGTCTGAGAAACAGTCTGAGAAGTTGCTTCGGTTGCGAGAGCCCACGAGTGCCGGTCATCCTGACAGAGGCAGCGGGAGGCTGGGCTTCCTGGACTCTGGTGTCTTCTTGAGCTTTTAAGACATCCGTGCCCTGGCACATTCAGACTCGAGAGCAGAGGCCAGAGCACCAGTGCTGCCCCTGCAACCTTCCACATCCTGCCTGACAGCTTCCCTGACCACCGTGGGCGGGAGTGGCCGCAGGAGCTGTGGTCAGGGCTGCGGGCTGATGCTGTGGGTCGTGATGGGTGCTGGCCTGTCTGCTGTATGCTCAGTTTATTTCTTTTTTAAGAGTCACTTTAGCAGCGTTACAACAAGGGAACATGCTCGCCTGAGGGGCCGTGGATGCACCATTAACGGGAGACGCAGACACTCGAGAGGGATCCATGTGTGTGTTCTGTCCTTCAAAGACGCCCTTTTTGTCCAGACACATCCTAATGATACTGCATGAACCGTTGTATTCCGTCTGCTCTGAAGTACTGCGGCTACTCAGCTGGTAAGTTTCTTCAATTAACCACAGGAAAAGAAACCAGAATCTCAAAGCATAACAGAAATAGTACAGACTAACCTTACAGAGTATTTCAGAATCTGCAGAGTGCTCCAAAGATGGATTAAGAAGCATCAGAGACAGGACAGGCGAGAAGCGACGTTCAGACTGGCCAGTGCCCGTCCAGGGTTGCCCTAGCCCTGGGTTCTCTGTCTTGCCTGCTTCATCCTGATGGGCACCATGGGAAATTCATAACTGATGCTTCGGATTGTCGCCCGAGTTCGAATATGATACATCTCAGCAATCACAGACTGAGTCCAGAAGGATTGTATTCCCTCAGGTATCGAAAGATCTCTTTCCGTCCTAAATTAGCTGTGGGTCAATTGAAAAGGCAAAAAAGGCCTAGTCTATCCAGGCTTGCTTTCACATGGGCCAAACCATTTTTGAACAGTGACTTGCAACATCCTGCCGGTTTCCACTTCACAACAGGAGTGAAGTTCACGTTTTTAAGAGAAAGAACAACTTCACTAGTAACACAGCTGCAAGACACTCAGCCTTCTAATAAAATAGTCATGCTGCAAGCTCAGCAGCTCATCAAACATTCACAACCTTCAGCCAGCAAAGTGCAGAACGAGAGACTTAAATGATGCCACTCGATGGCGTGGAGGGGGCTTGGTCTAAGTCCCACCAGAAGCACGTGGGCTGCAGCCGGGTGCAAGGCAAGAGGCCCCTTGTGGTGGCAGGTGTCTATTTTGTATAAGCAAAGGTAGATGGTCTCTTTCTGGTTTTTTCTTTGGCGACATGGAACTGAAGCCTGGAATGGGGTGGGTGGGGGAGAGGCAACTGAGCTGGGAGATTGTCCGTGCCGACTGTGTCACGACGTCAGTGAGACAGTGTCCCCCACGCACAGTCGGGTGGGGCACCGAGGCACACCAGGCTTGCCTGCCGGCTCAGGGGTCTCTGCTGCGTGGGGCTCCCACTGCGGGAGACAGGCGGGGAGAAGTCGTGCGCCCGTCACCCGGCCGTCCCTCTGGGCACCCTCGTTGTGTCCTTTTCTCGTCACTGGGACTGTGGCTGGGCACGTGTTAACACCAAATTCCCATTTTATAACAGAGATTCACATAGACAGATTTTGCATTATAAAATAGGGACTGGTTCACGCGGGTTTTCAATCTGAGGATGTTTTTCAACTCTGGAAAATTCTCAGCTGTACTAACATCTACCCTGTCCTCAGTTCTCCACTTTGGAACTCTTAGGTTATAGCTGTGCTAAAGCTTGAATCTAGCCTTTTCTGTCTCAAGTCTTTAAATCTGTGTTCCAAGGGAATGCCTTCCAATTCATTAACTGGCGTTGTTTTCATTTTTTCTAATTATAGAGGTGATAGTTTTTATTCCCAGGATTTTCTCTGGTTCTTTTTCATATCCACTGGCTTTTGTTTCATAATCCCTGCCTATGATTTATTATCCTTGGAGATATTCTTTTTTTCCTTTAGCTCATTGGGAGTTTGACCATGGTTTTCAGATGGCTATATTATTTCTCTTCTTTTGGGAATGAACTCTCTGACTTGTTGAGCATTTTGGCTATCATTTATAACATGAGTTTCTTTTCTGTGCTTTAAAATTTTACTTGCCGTGTCATATTGGGTGGGAATTTCCTTTGTTGGTGTCTTTGCCCCACTGTCCTTCTCGCCTCTCCTTTCCTGGGAAATGTGGTTGCCCTCAGCCCCCTAGCACCCCATCAGGAGCACCCCATCACAGCAGCACCCCATCAGAACTAAGCTCCAGTGGCCAGTTTGGGTGTCTTGTCCGTGGGAGTCTTGCTGATCCTGCCACTCAGCCAGCACAAGTCACTGGGCACAGACTCTGTCTGGGGGACCCCGGCTTCTCCATCCTGCTGCCCCAGGCAGCTACTGGCTACTGGTCACAGCCGGTGACTGTGGCACAGCTGCAGCTTTTTCTATGCCCTCTTCCTAGCAGGGCACCTTGGCCTGACCCTCCGTGTCTCACAGCCAGCCCAACCCCACACCCAGCACCGGAGGAGGTGGGGGTCTGTCCCCCACGCCCGGGGACCTCTCAGCAGGTGTGCCCAGAAGACTGGAGCTTCCATCACCTCCACTCTTCTATTCCTGGGCCACAGAGGTGTTCTTGTCTTTCAGAGTGGTTATATATTTTTAATTTAAAAAATTTTTACTTATTTTTGTTTTCTGCATGAGGCAAAAGGGGTGTGAATTCTGCCTGCACCTCTTCTGTCAGCTTCAGCAGGAACTAGGGGACAGATCTGATCTCCTTCCACATTGGAACTCGTTGAGGATGGAGTCATCCTTACCAGATAGTACACGATTTGGGGATTGTTGTTGAACGAAAGAATGAACGCGGGCAGAATTCCTTGTCATAATCGCAGTCCCTTTTTCTCTCCTCACTCCGCAGTCTAGGAGTTTCACTCCCAGGTCGGGTGGCCGCTTGCTCCCCTGGAAGCAAGGGTTTCTCAGCTCATCTTAGGAAGTCTTGCCTCTTTCTGGTGCTGTTCGGGGCCACTTGTTTAAAACTGTTTGAACCGGTATTGTTTGATTTTAAAAGTAAGAAGTGCAGTTAAGAAGATAAGCACGGCATACTTGTATTGCAGTTGAGTTCATGGAACATTTTTTCTTATTGAAGACACAGCTGTGGACACTTTAGTCAGGACAGGTCAGCAAAGCCGAGGGATGAAACCGCCCGAGCGCTGCTGCTGGGAGCTGCTCCTGGCTGACGTTTGGGACGTAACTGCGCATCTTTTCTCTGTGGCGCTAATGTGCCCACACTGATAAAGGTCACTCCCTGTTTAGCCCTCGTTCACAGATAGACATGCTGCTCTCGCGGTGAATTGCGGACGCTCTGTCAGTGCCAACGTGGCATCGACCGTGGCCTCAGCCACAGGGACTGCAAACATGGCTGCCTTGTAGGGCTTTTGTATTTTCATTCTTTGTTCTGAGGTAGGTTAGGAGGTGAGCAGATTCTGACTTGAAATGTGGAATGTTCTGTGGATTTGGCTGCTAACACAGGTGATTGTCATGAACCTGCAGAAAATGAGTGACTTCTCGGAGGACAGACACTGGCTACCTACTCGGGGCGAGGGCATGGAGACTGTCTTTTTCTGGGCTCTCTGCTTTCCTGATCCTCTGTTGCTTCCCTTCTCCGCTAGGACCACCTTTATCTACCTCCTCCATTTGCTCAAACTCCTTCATAAAACGGGAATGGCCATGCTCGACTGAAAGGTGCTACTTAAACCCAGGTCATTCTACATGTGGGAACGGTGAAGGCCTTGGGGCGACTTCTCAGGACCAAGGTAAATGTAAAATCAAGAGCCCCACATCCCATTCCTGGTGCTTTTCCCAGCGCTCCAAGGAGAAGCATTTCCCTCCATCTCTATCACGTGATTGTCCTGGGCTCACGGCAGCCACGGCTCCCACCAGAGTGGTCGGGGGTGGGGGGGGTGAGGAGGAGGCAGGGCAGGGACTCGAGCACAGCGGCGGGTGGAGGGACCCAGAAGAACCGGATGCTGACATAGGGCCCAAAGAGAAAGGAGAGAGCAGGTAGCAATGCTCTGCATTCCGAGATTGCGTTACTCTGACCGTCTGTCCACAACCATGCAAAATAAAAATGACAAATTCAGATCAGAAAATGCAGAAACAGTTCCTGAGGTGGGGAGGAGGCACAGGCAAGTCCTGGGAAAGTCCTGGGAAAGTTGTAGAATCAGATTACGAATATAAACAGTCTGCAAGTCAGAGAATAAAAGACAAATGTTTGGGATCCTGAAGGACAAAGGTCAGGGAAAGGTCAGAGGGTGAGGAGTGAAGCTGAATCAAGCAACATGGTTCCCGCTGAGGACACTCGGGGAAGACAAGAGTTGATGATGATGTCAAGAGAAGAAAGGAAGAGGGTTATAAATAAGGAAACTCAACCTCTGTCTAGTTCAGAACCATGTCCTGTTTCCGCAGGAATAAAATCTACTGGTGCAGACCAGTGCCCACGCGTGTTTTAAAGAGCGAGGCATTTACTAGGCACCGACTCTTTGTTAGGAGCCGTTTTGATCATTTCAGGTCTGACTGAAAAACCGAACAAGCGAAAAGTTACTGTTTTCAGAGAACTTAAAGTCTAGCCAGAGAAACGCAACAAAACCGAAACACCGTGGTGTAGTCAGTTCCCTGGAGCAGGTGACAGAGGACGAAGGGTTCAGAGAGAGTGTGTCCAGTGGGCACAGGAGGCACCAGAAGGGGCAAAGGAGGTGGGACTGGATTTGAGTGAAAAGAGGAGAGAGGGGAGAGAGAGAGGAAAGAGACAGAGAGGAGAGGAGACGAGAGAAAGAGGGGCTATTCTAGCTGAGAAGGCCTTGAGCCCCAAGGCCAGCACTGTGGCTGCCCTGTTGTAGGGGACCAATAATGTTTGTTCATGAAAAGATGGGAGATAGAGGGTCTAGGGGCATGGCCAAGCTTGCCCGTGGGACAGCAAGAAAATGTACCCAGAAATATGACCAAGAGGGGAGTCGATGATGGAGGGGCTCAGGAGAGGGCAGAGAGCGTCCAGAATTGATAGAGTGGGAAATAGAACTCTACTGAAAGCTTTAATTTTATTTTTAAAATTAAATTTTAATTTAATTAAATGAAATCAAGCGTTTTGTGTGTGTACTGTTCTACGCATTACAATAGATACATGTGCCTTGCACCTACCCCCACAATCAGGACACAAACAGGGCCACCACCCCCAAGACTCCCCATGCTGCCCTCTGTGGTCATGCCTCGCTCCTGGCCCTGACCTCTGGCACCCACTGACACGTCTGCCCTCACTACGCTGTGGCTCGGAGAGTGTCGTATGAGTGGAATCGCGGTGTCTGTTCTCGTCAGCCCGCCTTTGGACACTCAGCTTGATGCTTTTGAGATTCTTCCAAGTCGTTATGTGCATTAACGGTTTGTTCCTTGCTGAGTAGTATTCCATTGCACTCACCTGTTAAATTATGACATTTGGGTTATTTCCAGTTTTTGATGATTATGGATAGAGTTGCTATAAACATTTGTACACAGGTTTTTACGTAAACATAAGTTTTCATTTCTTTAGGGTAAATACCCAGGAGTGAGGTTTCTGGGTCATAGGGTACGTGTATGTGTAACTTTATAAGAAATTGCTAATCTGATTTCCAGAGTGGCCGTACGGTCTAGAAATGTGTGACAAGCCCAGTTGCTCTGGATTCTTGCCATATTTGGTATTGAATGCTTTTCATTTTAGCCATAAAATAGTATGTTGTCACATCTTCTGTGGCTTGAATTTGCATACACCCCTGGGCAGCGAGGTTGAACATTTGCTTCTGTACACCCTCATCGGTGAAGTATCTGTCCAGGCATTTTGCTTATTGTTTTTTAGTGGATTGTTTGTTTTCTTACTGTTGAACGTTGAGTGTTCTTTATATATTCTGGATACAAGCCCTTTGTTAATATGTGATTTGCAAATATTTTCTCCGAGTTTGTTACTTCTCTTTTCTGTGTCTCTCATGAAGACAAATTTTTAATTTTGACCAAGTTCAATTTATCAATTTCTTTATTTTACGGATTCTGGTTTTGGTGGCAAGTCCAAGAATTTGTAGGAGAGGAAAGAATTCTTTTCCTACTACCTAGGTCCTAGGTTCCCCAGCTGGGGCCCTGTAAATCAGACTGACAAAGACAGATTGACAAAAGAAAGGCATACAAATGTATTTAATATAAGTTTTACGTAACGTGGGAGACTTCGTAAGGAAATGGAGACCTGAAGAAGTCCTTAAACCTGAGTGTGTTTATACTGGGTTTGACGAAGAGTGGAAAGTCGTGAGAGGACAAAAGGGTCTGAGCTAAGGGGAGAAAACTGGGGAAAACACAGCGAGTTCATTCAGATTCCTCCTGGCGTCCCCCCACCTTCAGAGATAAGATGCTCCTCTCTTGCAGGTATCAGATGTTCCGCATGCGGGTCTTATGACCTGCTTCCAGGGAGAAGGGGGAGGCAGGGAATCCTTCCTGCACCCGCTTTTCCTCAAATTCTTTCGGCTTAAAATATTCACTGTGCCAAGGAGCCATATTTGGGGGTGGCATGTTCTGAACCTTGTCAAACTCTTTGCTCAATCCCAGGCCAGGAAGATTTTTACTATGCCTCCTTCTAAAAGTTTTATAGTTTTACATTTAATTCTATGATCCACTTTGAATTAATTGTGTAAAGTGTTAGGATTAGGTCAAGGTTCTTTTTTTTTTTTTTGCCTATGAGTGTCCAACTGCTTCAACACCGTTTGTTGAAATACTATTCTTCATTGAATTTTCTTTGTATCTTTGTCAAAAATGAATCGGTCATGTTTATGTGGTCGCTCTGGTCCCAATTCGCTGTTGCGTTCTGTGCATCTGTACAACCGTCCTCTCTCCAGTGCGCAGGGAGCCGATTACCGCAGCTCTGTAGGAAGTCTTAAACTTGGGCAGTGATTCCCCCAGTTTTATTCTTCTGTTTTCAAAATTGTTCAGACTACTCCGATTTCTGTGCCTTTCCATATAAATTTTATATTAACTTGTTTATTACTTCAAAAAATACTGCCAAGAATTTGGAATTCCTTTAAATCTATAGATTGATTTGGGGAGAATCGACATCTTTACTAATCACTAAATTTTAAAATAAAAGAGCAATATGACCACTCTTCATTCTAGGAACTTTCTTTGCATAGAGAGGGGAGATGAAGGCCATTTTTATATTTTTCATACTCTTTCCAGCCCTCAGGAGCTTCTGAGCCTGTGAATCCATTCACCTCGGTCTCAGGTCCATTGGGAACTGGAGGCTCAGGTCACCGTTTCTCTAGGTCCACACTGGGTGCAGCAGCTCAGAATGTGGCTTGCGAGTTGCACCAGCCGATGTACGCAGCAGCCCAGGCCGTGCAGTGAGGCTGGCTCAGATGGTGAGAGGAATCCAGGTGCTCAGCTGAGCCCAGATAAAGCGTTTTGCAGAAGATATAGCAGAAGGTTTCTGTTTGGCCACTTGGTGACCATCCTCCAAAACAGTGAGCGTCTTACGTGTGCTTGTGCAGAATTTCTGAACAGGAGTAAGACCCTATCCTGTCTGTGAGGCAACAGTTTGAATCTCAACTGACTTGCTTGGTGATTTTAAAAAACTCAACTTTTCTCTGACTCATTTTCCTCATCTGTAAAATTAACATGTTCCTTCCAAGCTATTAAATGTGAAAATATCAAAATACAATGGTAGATCAAATGAGTCTAATATGCAAGAGACAGTCGATAATTTGGGAAGAAATTCTCACCTTGAAGACTCAGAGCAAATTACTATCCTGCAGCACATCTGTGACTTCACTGAAACTCAAATGGCCAAATTTTTCAGTGATACAGAAAAAGTGTATCTATATGCCTGTTCGAAATGCCAGTGCTTCCTGCTTTTGCGCATAACCGCCCGAATTCATGGATGTGTACCGGATTTGCTCATGTGAACCTGTTCTGAGTGGACCGCAGTTAGTCTTGTTCCTTAACCTGCCCTCACCGTCCTCCCATTTAGAAGTAAGACCGTCAGGCAGCAGTGTAGGGCTCACTACACCCTGCCTTGCTGTGCCAGACAAAAATGGCTTGAGATAAAGATAAGACTTGCCTGGGAAGTTGATGTGAACGACCTGCTTCTCAGATCCTGAGATGAGAGCCAACAGCTCCGCCCACAGTGCACGGTAGGTCAGTGAAGAGTAAGAAGGAAGGATGTGATCAAGAGGAGAAAGGCCTTAAAGCTGCAAAACTCTGTGTGTGTGTCGGGGTCGGGGCAGGGGGCTTGTTGATAATCACCTCAGAGAAAGGTGCATGTCCTTACCTGAAGGACAGCATCAGGCAAAGCTGGGGACGAAGACTCCATTTCCCTCCTGATTACTAGAGACCTTACAGTCTCAGAGAGAAGGTCCATGCATTTCCTTTTACCCACCATTGCACACTTCTTCCAGCCAGGACAATCTACATGTTTTCCTCAAATACAATCTTTCTTTTCTTAGTAATTTTCCTAGTAATTTTCCAACCTCTGCACTTCTGTTGTTGGTGTTGTCTGCCTTTTCCCCTCACTGTTAAGTAGTGTCACAGTTTCCAGAATGCAACGCATGGAACTCTGGCATCCGGAAGACGTGACAGGGGCGCGATCCCTCCACAAGTAGAGGACTAGCTCTTGGCCTCTTGGTCTCCTCACTGCCCATGGGTCCCTGGGGCACTGGTCCTGGCTTTGAGTGCTCACCTAGGTGCCCAGTGACCAGGCTGCCCAGCGTCCTCCACTACAGTGCTAAGAGGCCCAGGATAGCCACCCCGATTTCTGGTCTCCACCAATGTACGCATCAGTCCTTTATGTCACTCCTTCAAACTCTGCCCTTGGGATTGATAAAGGGTGAGACTGGATCAGTCGAGTGTTCCAGTCCATACAATGTATTAGCTTGCCGATGCCATTTCCCTCCGATTATGTAATGTTTCATCTGGTTTAAATGGCCTCCATCTATACCTATGGCTCCAGGGAGGCCAGTGAAGAATGTCTGGTGAGGGGGGGCTTCTGGATTTTTTCCCATCTTGTACATGACTTGTACTCTGCCCATCAGATACCAGGCTGTTTCTAAGACACAGATTCCTTCCTCCTTACATAAAAGTCTAAAACTGTATATGTTACAGCGATGATTTTCCCTGTAAAATACTTATAGGACTTACAAATAAATACTTAGAAGTCTGAGGAACTACTTAAAGACTCTTGAAAGTGCCAAACACTCTCATAAAAAAAAAACTAAACGAACACATGGCAAATGGGGAGAGAGCAAGAGAGCGAGAGCGAGAATGGGAAAGAACCCCTTCCCTGACCCTACCAGTAACTCACTCCATTGGCATTATTTTTGAAAGTAAAAAGTCAAGTGTCAAACAAATTGACTACTAAAAGTTTTAATAATATGCAATGAAATGATTGAAGTTCATGGGAAAACATCCAAGCTGAAATGTCAGCTCAAAGTTTACCCCCATGGCTTTAAAATGCTGGCCTGTTCTTGGAGATTTCCCTTCCTGGTTCTCTTAGTAAGAGTTTGGCACCTTTGTGGGCCAGCCAACAAAAACGGCCTTGCTCAATGATCTTGCCACACTCCCAGGGGCTAAGACGCTGTGCTTCTAGCCTCTGTCTCCCCATGTAAGAAAAAATAATAGCAATTATTAGCACTTTCATCTGAAACAGCAGAGACGACTTTGTCTAATTTAAGGTAAAACAGGAACGGGAGCTCTGGATCTCGGGTGTCTCATGGACCTGCTCTGGATCTCGGGTGGGTGTCTCATGGACCTGCTGTGGGATCTCGAGGAAGACGAAGAGTTTGGCCTTAGTCTCTGCGACAGGGATAAGACACAGCATTTATGATGCAAAGGCAGAAGAGGTTATAGTTTTTAGGAAAAAGTAAACATTCAAACAATAACTTCTTTTGGTCTTTGCCTGTGTTAACAGGGCCCAACTAAGGTGTTTTTGTTTGTTAGTTTTATTATGTTTTAGAATGACCAAGTTAGAGACTAGTAAATCTACCCCAATTTTATTGTGACAAAGTATAGCTCCAGAAACAACCTTCTGAGTTGCATGTGGACGGCTAGACCATGAAAAAGAGTTTGTATGCCCTGTTTCAACGGCAAAAACTACCTGTAATTATTTCCTCAGTGGGGCTGCATAAAACCCGAATTCCATTTAATCTTATAGTAAACAATTTCTATATTTCATGTCATGGATGAGAATGAAAATGGAGATAGTTCATCAACACCGATCTGTGATATAAAAAAGATCAGCAGAGCCGAGGGTATGCGAGTGCATAAAAATGTTTTGTGTTCTGACCAGTACATCGCTTTAAAAAAATTTTACAGTCAGGCCCAATTGTTCATTCTCGCCATGCAGAAGATACTCACATATTCATTTTTAAAAGGGCAAATCAACCATAATTCAGTTTATAAACTGTGAAGCTGGTTGCGAATGTCTGGATGAATATTCATTAGAATCTCTTAATCTGCCATCGACTGTGATTCATTACGCATATGTAAATATCACTCACTTTAATTGCCCCTAAACTGACTTAACATAATATTGTCATTAGCAAATTATTAGTTATTTGTGTAACTAATGGTACATTATGGTGAGCACGTAAAATCTCCAAATATATGATTACAATTATGATGATGTTTTATGCTGGCGCTTTCTAAACTATTTGATGAAATATAATGGAGTCAGATCAAATCTGGTATGTTAATAGGACCACTGCAGAACTTTTTTCTGCGCCTCGGTCTGTTATCACACCCAGCCACTTACTCTTCCTGACACTCGACTGCTCTGGGTCCTTCCTATTGTCTTGTCTGCACGGAGTCCCAGGATCTTCCTCAACTCTGTTCTCCCACGTTTTACCTAGTGGCCTCAATCCCAGGTTGCTTTTGGCAAAAGTGACTGTTTTTTGAAGTATTCACTCATTGGAAGTGGAACAAGCAACACAGAACGAATAAAGTAGAGAAGACCCGTTGACGCAGAGGATAAAACGAGCACGCGCTTGGACCCCTCAGAGGAGCTTTCCTCTCTGTGGCTGTGTTCGGAGGGTGCCTTTGACCCGTATAAAGCACCAGACTGAAGCTGTGTTCTCCAGAATCGTCATCTTCTAGTGAGGAATTCATTCCTGGGAACCTCTGGCATTCTTAGCACCACTCCTCCTGAAAATGTTGATTACTTGTCCCTTCATCTCCCCAAAGCACTTATCTTACAACAAGGTCATGTAGGAAAGGACTTGCTCTAATCCCCATCACAGCAGTATCAGGAGGTCTGTGTTTCAAAAAGTCACTTACTTACTTTCATCACTTGCAAATATCCCAAGTTTGCTAAGTGAGCTCGTAGGAATCGAGTTGACCCAGCACACTGTCAGGAAAGCCTGCAGTTAGCATCCTTTACTCCCGTTAATTGCCTAACTGACGACAAGAATACGTTAATACAAAATGAGCTAACAGCGCGGGTAGGCCTTTCATCATGCTGCCCTCCTAAATATCAGTGCATTAACAGGCCATTGATGTTTATAAACAGGGATGCAGACATATGCATGTTCCTGTCTTTGATAATGCTCTAGATTAATTGCCATTTCATCTTAATTTAATAAGTGATCCTTTTGGTTAAAAAAATGCTTATACATGAAAAGAAGTTATTGAGATAATGACAGCATAATGAATACAGATTGTGGTACAAATCTCCTGAAGAGATCCCAACATTCCAGAAACATGGTCAAGCATTATTGCATTTAAAGTAAAGCAAATTTTTCAGTCTAACACGCCTTGGGTTTAACACTACTGCCATAAAGCAGAACAATTCTGGTCATTTTGACTGACGGTGAGTGATGGAATGTCCCCCCACCAAGAAGCTCATTGTGAGTTTCAGAGATCTCTTCTAGCCAATGTCATCCTTCCCACTTCATAGAGTGCAGCTTCTACGTTCTATTTCTGACATAACATCTATTGTCTTCTGGTTCACAACCCCACCTGCCTCGCCAGCAGACTCTTGAGTCCCACAAAGTCAAGGGCTTTGTGTCCAGTGCAGAGGCTGGCAAACAGGCCAAATGTGGTCTGTCACCTGTTTTTATAAGTAAAGTTCAGTTGGAACACAGCCATGCCCATTCATTTAGTACTGTTGTAACAGGGACCATATTGGCCCACGAAGCCTAAAACATTTATTATCTAGCACTTTACAGGAAAAGTTTGCCAACTCATGGTCTAATAAACAAAATTTTGCCAAAAATGAATGATGAAATCCCCAAAACATGTATCTTGTTTGTGATAAAAATTTATGCCTCGAATGTCCGCAGAATCACTGATTTATCACGTAATTAAATAAAGTTTGGTCACTTCTAACGCTGACATCACAGAGATGTCAAAAATACCTAATTTATTTGAGGTCCGTTAATTTTGTTATATAGCTTGGCGGACATATTTGGCAGGGTTTATACACCAATCCATTGTCTTATTTATGAGTTATGGTTGAATGCAAACTAACTCAGAAAGTCACTTTAAATTTTGTTCAGACTTCCAGGTCCATGTTAGACTCAAATACAACTCTTTTCATAATGTACACACAAAACGCCCAGCAGTGATATTGCAATTACTAACAATAACTGCTGGTTATGGAGCCACTAACTTCATGCCAGGCCCTGCAAAGCACTTCCATGGTTTATCTCTTGGGATCTTTACGACAACTTTACGATACAGAGACAGTTATATTTCTACATTAAAGAGAAGAATATGGAGACTTAGAGAAAATATGCATCTTACCTAAAGTCACACCGCTAGTAAATGGGAGGCAGGAGCCAGTCCTCAGTTTTTCTCTGCCTGTGACCGGTATTCCTTCCACAACTCCACATTGCCTCAGTAGCGTACGGTGAATTATAACACCTTCACCGTTACGCTGAGAGGTTTATCACATGGCCACTAAAAATTACATTTTTGAAAAACAGTCAACTATCTGGAGACAATCTAATAATGCTTAGTAAAAATAGGAGAATATGAACTTAAATATATTGTGATGCTAATTCTTTAAAATATACGTGCAGTAGGATCTCAGCTGGAGCCCAGACTGCCGCCCCTGTGCTGTGCAGGCGCGCTTGGGCGTGGCCAGTGAGCTGGTGGGGCAGCCCAGCCAGAGCCTTTCTGCTTCTATCTGATGAGCTTCTTGGGAAAGACCTTTTCCTGGTCAACGGAGCTGGGCTGTGAGCTTGATCAAATAACCAGGCTCCTGTTGGACGGGAGAAGTGATTTTGAGAACACTGTGAAGGAGGTTACTCAAACCGCCCCTCTGCCCAGATGCCTGCATCCACTGAGGCACAAGCAATGCTACCTGAGGACCCTCAACCCGACTGCGCATCCGAGCCCCCCATGAGCTGTTGCTGGAAAGGTGATCTGCCCTGCACTCTGAGCTCGCGCCTGCTCTGGCTGGATCTGCTGTGGACTGTCCTTTGTCTCGGCCATTTCCCAGGGGTGTTTACAGCCATGTCTTAACCCCTTGCTGTTTGGGTGGCGTCCTCACAATGATGTGCCATACTGGAGAGACACCACACTGGAGAGAAAGAAGGAGAGAGGCCTCCCTTATCGTGTCCCAGGCAATCGGTAAATGGGCCTGTGACTTAAATTCAGCCACTGGGGATTCTCAATGCAGAGGGGGCCTGCAAGGTGGGGAGGAACAGTCGGGATCCCTTCAGAGGAGCTGGGTTGTCTTCCAGGGTGTCAGAGGCTTGTGCAGCGACAGACAAGCTGCTGGTGTCCCGACAAGACCAATTAATTCCACCAAGAGCAGATGACATGCTATCTGCTCTTCCCCAGAGATGTCCCAACTCCTGCCCATTTTCCAAGTCTTGGGTCTTGTCTCCAGCCTCCCACCATTTGGTCCCAATCAACTCCTTTTCTCCTTCACGTGGCCAGAGTAGGTTTCTATTGCTTGCAACCGATAACTTGACTGACAGAGAACTTCTACACGTGGCCCTTCAAACACCAAATATACGTGATGCTAATCACAAAGTGAGAGAGATGGAAGGGGCCTTTGCCCACCTCCCCCTCCAGCTTCCCTTGGTTTGCATGTCTCATAGAAAAGTCTCAGAATATGCATAAAATCAGTTACGTAGATAGAGAAGCATTAATTTTTCTACTCTGCCCATGTGCAAAAATTGCAAATACTTCCTGATGGGAAATAATTAACAAGGAGAATTATGAGTGCCGTCTTGTAGGAGACCTACGATGCCCAAGGCAGAAACGAAAGTTTCCGCTATTTCCAGCCGACTGTCCTCAATATGGACCGTAAAGGCCACTGGTCATTCCTCTGCCAGAGGGGGCCACCCTCATGGGACCAGAAGTCACGCCGGCAACTAAAAGCATTCAGACAAATCGGCTTCAGTGGTCTCTTCCACGACCTCTTCAGCGCCTCTCATACGAGTACAGGAAGTTGGCACCTTTTTTTACGTTCCAATTAGAAGTGACCAGTTTTCTCACTCAGACCCCAGGCCCTTCATAGACTCCTGAAGACAGTACATTCTGCTGCCGGTCTTTGCTCTCCAGACGCACCCCCCACCGCCCCCCCCCCAACACACTTCCTCAGGGAGCTCTTGTTGGTTAGTTAATCTGATAACTTAGACATATTTAGCTCAGGAAAAATCTTTGGGAAATATCCTCGTAGACATTTGGACTGAAATCACCTTTTTTTGTGCAAAAAGGAAGTCTGAACTGAAATCACCTCTTTTTGTACCTTGTGCAAATCTCCATTTCACCACTTGACCCATGTTAAACTACCCCTTTCTTTGGCTTCAGGCGCCTTCATTTCCTGGACTCGGGGCCCTGTCTTGTGCGCTTAGCGCCTAGCCTAGCACCTGGCCTGTGGTTCACGTAGAATCAATGTTTGCAAAACGAGCTGAGGAATTAATGGTCAGTGTCTTCTGAGATGCCAGCCTGTTATTCTCTCAAATAACATTTTAATTTTTTTAAAGTTTTTTTTTTTAAAGTTCGGCACCTGAGCTAACAACTGTTAGCAATTTTCTTTCTTTTTTTTTTTTCTCCCTGAAGCCCCCAGTACATAGTTGTATATTCTAGCTGTATGTCCTTCTGTCTGTGCTGTGTGGGATGCCCCCACAGCATGGCCTGATGAGCGGTGCTGTGTCCGTGCCCAGGATCTGAACCGGCAAAACCCTGGACCACCAGCACGAACTTTACCACTCAGCCATGGGGCAGCCCCTACATTTTAATTTTGACAGGAGCGTTTCTTGGAGGCTATTTCTAGTTCCAGAGTAGAGGGTGGGTTTGTGTGCTTCAGTCACTGTGTCAGGCTGAAGAGGGGACGTCGGGAGACCTGGGCTTCTTCCCTCCAGTCACGCTTGACACCGCTGGGCCAGGGTGGTCACGGTGCAAACGGCCTTTCATGGAGACTGAGACTCTGCTTGGCTCAAGCCCTGGCCAGGGTCCTGGATTGATATCTGCCCTACAGAATGGAACAGGCTAGCAACAAATCCCTAGATTTCTGGTAAATCTTCTGAAAAAGAATTAGAAAGCTGAGATGAGCATATCTTCAGAAACAGACAAAAATAGATTTTCACAGTCTCTTTATGATCAGCAAGCAAGATGCTCAACGAGCAAGTCTGAGGATGCGCCTCCAGTTGCTGGGGGCCACTCACTCCTCTTCGGGACCCGGTGGCCCAGGGGTGTGATCAGCCAAGTGCTGCTTCTTGCTCCTGCTCTGTTCTATCTCCGTTTAGCTTCCTCTCATCTTTTCTTTGCAGGTCTGTTCAGTGTGTCTTGACTCACCCACCTAGGAAATCCCCAACTTCCTGGGATTCCTGGGCTGGACTGTTGAGGGTTCTCCCTGAGGGCTTGTAAGCTCCCCCATTGAGTCCCTTCTCTTGGGACTGATTCCCCTTGGTCACAGCTTAGCTCCTTGACACATTTGATGTGGCTCTGTCTCCTTGGATGCCAACCTGAGTGTGATTTAGACACACATGAGATGTACAGAGCATGGCTCATATGACTTGGAGGTACACAGTTTGTACAGGGGATGGCAGATGTAACTCAGATGTACACGGGAGAGCAGGGACACGGGGAAATGTTGTGACTTTTGCCTTCAGTTGGGAGGGTGGAGTCAGGGAAGCACTGGAGTCGGCGTGTGTCTTGGAGAATGAGTAGAAGTCTTCCAGAGCACAGTGGTACGTTCCAGGCAGAGAAAGATCTTGTACAAAAGCCAAGTGTGTGAATTATTATGGGACACGGTGACACCACGGATAAAGCTAGAGGACTGTAAGAACTTTATTTCATTGTGAGAAGTTGGGAAGCCATTTAAAATTTAGGCAGGAGTATGACATATAAGCCTGATGTTCTAGAAAACGAATTGGAAGGAGTCAAGAATGGAGACAGACAAAACAAGACAAGACAAGGAACGTTTACAATAACCTGTGGTGGTGAGTGAGGGCTTAAACTGTGGCCGACAGAGTGTGACGGACAGAAGGGAACTGACTGGAAAGGGGTTGAGAGGCTGCTGTCCACAGGCACAGGGATGCAGGAGAAGACAGAGCCAAGAAGGACCCTGAGGTCTACGGTCTAAGTGACAGAACTGTCAACAACGGCATCACTAAAATCGGGAGGAAAAAGGGACTGTGAGGCACGGAGACGGATGGTGACTGGTTTGAGTGCTCTGAACGTGAGGTGTGCTCGGGATACCCAGGGGGAGCTGCCCAGCCCGCCGAGTGATGCATGGATCGGAGGAGGCTGGACTGAGACGTGGATCGGGCATGTTAGAGCCTCCGGCTGGGTGAGCCTGGGCAAGATAATCAACCCACCTGTGCATCAGCTTCTTCCTCTGTAAAATGGGAGCAACAAGAGCGCCCACTTCGTAGGGCTGTTACCAGTGTCTGTGAATTAACCCACGTGAACTTCTTAGGACCACGCCTGACGCTGAGGGAAAGAGTTAGCCCTTGTGTGTTGTTATTACTGTTACCGCCTTTGACAGAAACCCCAATACATATATTCTTTTTTTTTATTTTTGAACTTCAGTTTTCTCTTTTTTTTTTCTGTCTTTATTGAGGTATAATTGACAATTGAAATTGGAAGATATTTAATGTGTTCAATATGACGATTTGATGTGTGTAGACATTGTGAAAGGGTTCCCCCCACTGAGTTAAGTAATGCCTGTCGCTTCACATATTTACCCTTTTTCTGGTGAGAACGTTAAAGTTCTACTCTCTTAGCAAATTTCAACTATACCGTGCAGTGTCATCAGCGACAGGCACCATGTCATGTGTGAGATCCTCAGACCTTACTCATCTTATAGATGGAAGTTTGTGCCCTTTCACCAAATTTTCCTCATTTCCCCAACCCCCAGCCCCTGGCAACCACTTTTATACTCTCTGTTTTATTGAGTTCCAATTTTTCTTCAGCTTCCACGTGTAAATGAGATCATGCAGAATTTGTCTTGTTCTGTCTGGCGTATTTCACTTAGCATAATGCCCTCCAGGTTCACCCATGTTGTCACAAATGACAGAAATTCCCTCTTTTTTAAAGCTGAAAACAGTGTATTATATATACATATATATATCTCATATTTTCTTGATCCATTCATCCATTGACTGTTACACATCTCAGACACTCCCTCCTTCCTCCTGCCGCCCATCCTTGGTGGGAACCTTAGTTCTCACCGTTCACACGGAGTTTCACAGTGGCCCATACTTTCAGAACCATCCCTCACCTGAGGTGAGCGGTGCTTGTGGCAGGAGGGAGGAGCCTGCTGGGGGAGGTCTGCGCGGCTGCTCCTCAGAGTCCACGGCACACCCACCCGGGGGCCACGAGGAGCACCCATGCCACTAGGGCCTCTGCAGCTCTACAAACAACTTTCTTCCTGGTTATAGAATTAATACGTGCACCTTGGACGTGCCTTGGAAAAAACCGAAAAAGTATAAAGAAGAAAATCAAAATCACCTATAATCAAGAATAATGGCTTTATTTATTATGTATTGTCTGTCTGTTTATCGTCGAAGGCTCCCTCCCTGGGAGATGGTGGTGAGGTCTAGCCCCTCGTCTCTCTGCCTCCCGCCTGCCCTGCTCCCAGTGTTCTGTGCAGGTGACCGAGGACACGCGTGTGGTCACCTGGTTTCAGAAAGTTGTCAGGCTGGGAAGAGATGCAGCATTTGTTTGCGTGCCCTGGCTGAATTCCAGCTGAAGCCCTGGTGGATCTGGGGTCTCAGTTTGGCTTCAGTTGGGTCAGTGGCCCACTAGTTCTTATTCTGACCCTGGGCGGAGGGGTGCAGGCCCGGGACATCACGAGTGGCTGCTCTGAAGTGGAGGAACCCTGCGGAGCGGGCCTGTAAATCATCCACTGGAGAGGATGACAGGCTCTGGGAGGGAGCAGGTGTCGCTGGCCCTCTGCCACCTCCAGCCGTGGGCACCCCTCCTGCAGGGGGTGGCTACGAGGGCGTTTCTCCATTATGGGATCTCCGTCTACCACTGAGAACCTGTGTGCCTGATGACCACCCTGGCTCGTCCCCTGCCCAAGTTTTGCTAACATTTTCGCCCTTCTTTCATTTTAAGGGTGAGGAAGAAATTGGGGCCCACCTGCCAGGCTTGGCACTGCAAGCAACCTAGGTGTTTCTCTCCCGATATTCTGATCGAAGACAAAACCTGGGATGCAAGAACCAGTCGACTGCTCCAGTGTGCATCAGATGGTGAAGGTGAGAAGTTTACCATGGCCAACAGCCCAGAGACCACGCTGGCAGAAAATGTCACTTAGACATTCTGATCATGTCGGAAGGGGGCCAGCGTGCCCTGAGCCTTGAACCAGAGGCAATCAGAATACACTGAGCCCGACAGGATCCAAAGCTCTAATTGCTGCTGGTTTGAATTCAGCAGCAAATTTTGCATAATACCCATAAATGACCTTTCTTCAGGGGTGCACTGGCATGATTGTCAGGACCTCGGAACAAATACCTAGTGCCACTTAATGATGGAATGACATATCTCTGATATGCAAATTTTTACAGCACAGCAATTAAGCAGTTTAGAATTTTACGACAGAGTTTGGACTTTATACAACAACAAAAAGAGGGCCAATAAAGGGCTGTGATGGATGGGCTAATCCCCACTGGATATATACCATGTAGCCACTGTGGAGACAATGCATTATGGATACATTGTGATGATTGGGCGCTAATCTCCTGCCCATCCCCCCAGGTCCCCCTAAGCCCTTGCTCACCCCCACCCCCCACCGTGCGTGGCTGAAAACTGCCCGCGGTCACGTTGTTGGGACGCGAGTCTGGGGTACAGATGGGAAAGTTGGGGCGTAGCAATCTGCTGTGTGCACGGAATACAGAGCAAAGGGGCTTGCAGCGAGGCAGCTTGTCAGCAGGGGACAGAACTGGGGGCCATATGTCGCTCTTCTTTTCCCTTCTGTCACCAAGTCTGCCGCCGCATCCTTCTGTCAGGGGACACTAATGATGAACATGTTTTAAACAGTTTTGTTTACCTAGCAACAGCTTTTCTAAGAGGGGGTCTTAATTAGTCACCTTAAACAATTTTTGGTTTGGGGTTTTTTTTTTAAAGCCTTCATTCATTTGTTCACTCATCTGGAAGAATCTCTCTTGCTCATTCCACACACCCGCCCCTGCCCCCCATACCCAGGAGGCTGTTGTTACTGTTTCCATGAAAAAGTGGGTCTGCATTACAAAACTAGTTTTAACAGCGATATGCCATTTTCCTTTCTCTCGTACATACTTTAATACCACGATTAGCTTTGAAGCATAGATTTTTCTCCCCTTGTCAGAGGCAGTGTTCCTTTGTGAAGCTCTTCAAATAGGATCTGCGTTTTAAAATGAAGTCTCATTTGACAAATTTTTTCTCATAATTTGTGTCACTGGTTGCAGCCACTTCCATGTTAAAGGAGCAGGCCCCAGGCTGAATTCACAGCTCACTCTGTCACGACAGGAAAAGGCAGAAAATTCCAATCTGGATTTCATCAGTGATGTTCAAATTTCGCTCACAGTGAAGGCAAAATAACCTCGTAGTGTTTTCTGAGTTTACTTTTGCTGTTGGTTTCTTTTATTTAGTATCAAGCATTTTGAATACCATGAATTCACAGATTTATATTTATACAAAATAATGTAAAATTTTTTTAAATCTGTCAAAACGTAAAATATTTAATTCGGAAGGAGTTAGAAACAAATTCCAAAGCAGCATCACCCGGAATCTTGAGAGTGAAATGCTTTTCTATTTTTAGAATACAATTTGTGACGAATGGGTTAACAGCCAAAAGACAGTACCACCAAATGTGTTTAATTATTAACTCTCGTTGGACAATAGCGTCCATAAAAACCAACAGCACAGGCTAATTCCTGCAGGACTGTCTCTGCTTTCACCTCATTGAACCGGCTTCTGCCTCATTGTGAAGGAACAGCATCTCTTTCAAGCCACTAGTTGTTTCTGTTAGAACCCAGGATCCCTTCAGCCATGGAGCTTTCGCCATTCACTGTCAAGCCTCGTGTTTATTCAGAACAAGGTGGAGTGATTAAAATGTAGGCGTGGTGGCAACAGAACAGAGCTGATCCTGGAAGTTCGTTCTTAGGATTAATGTTCTATCTTTCTTGGTAACTTGGCTGGTGTTTTAGGGAATCAAATAATCATGTTTAATTGAATATTTCTTTTTTCTCCATATGAATTCTAGTATTTCAGAAGTAGATTTTTCTTGAGAAGTCCAAACATTAATTTTTTTAATTCAACTGATTTTTAAAAATTTTAATTAACAGACTTTACTTTTAGAGCATTTTTTAGAGTATTTTCAGAGACCGTTTTCAAGTATTGCAGGATCATATAGAATAGTTTCACGGCCCTGAATGTTCCCTGTGTTCCACCTGTTCGTTCCATCTTCTATCTCCAGCCCCTGGAACCGCTGATCTTTGTACTGTCTCCATACATTTGCCTTTTCCAGAGTGCCCTATAGCTGGAATCACACAGTATGCAGCCTTTTCAAATTGGCTTCTTTCACTTAATAATATGCATTTCAGATTCTGCCATGTCCTTCCATGACTTGATAGCTCATTTCATTTTGTTGCCAAATAATATTCAATTGTATGGATGTATCAAGATGAATTTTTACAGCATTTAATTGTCTCATTACTATTAAAATAGGGGGGGAAAATCTACCCTTCAGAACTAATTGGATATATGTATTGTATGGTTCATTTGATTCTTAATTTTGAGAGTTGTTTACTTAAAAAGTTTGGCTTCGATTTTGGACTAACTAGTAACATACCCGTGATAATTACTCAGTGTAAGTTACATGAAACATGAAGTGGGGAAAAAAAAAAGAGAAACGCCTCCAAGCTGCCATGGTCCGGGCAGGATGCTTGATGAGGTTTAGGGTTAACCAAGAAGTGTCATGTCATCCGATGTGTATGCCAAATGGGGAGAGACAGAGCAGTCTATATATAAGCGAGACTGTGTGAGTGTGTGTGTGCCTGGTGAAGGAGAACTTAACATTTTTAGCAGGAAACCTTGCCAGGAATTCTTGGTCAAGAAGGTGAGTGCAGCAAGTCACCCTGGCAGACTTCTGAAGGATCGCTTGCTAGAAGCCTCTAAATTACACATTCTAGGATGAGGAGGTACCAATTTCCTGAGGAAGCAATGAAACGGAAGTCTTCGTGGTTGACGGGCTGCCTCTCAGGCTGTCGCTTGAGGTAACGCGGCTGGTGGAGGTGGAACGGAGAAGCATTTGTGAAAGCATCAGGTGTCTTCGTGGTGGGGAAGGAATCGAGATATTGGTGACTTCCCTTTTCAGAATCAACATGATTAGAACCAAACTGAGAGGTTGGGATGGTCCCAGCTGAGGTCCATGGGTCAGAAAGACCCGCAAAGTCCCCAGGGAGGAGCTGACATGATGGAAGTCAGGATTCAAACCCCGCCCAACACCAGGGCCAAGTGTGTGGGGCCCCATGTGCAGCTGGGGCTGGAGGCCGAGACTAGAGCCACTCCCTCACAGGGGTTTGCTTCCCAGTGGGTGTGGCCTGAAGGAGCAGGACCGGAAAGCCCCAACACTGGGTGGAACCGCAGCCCTCCAGAGCTCAGGGCCTAAGCATCACCTCAGTGGAAGGACGTGTTCTGGGGAACCAGTGGGAACCAGCACCAGCTTTTAAGGTATTTCATTTCCGCGCAGAAGCAGGCGGACTTGAATTAAATAGTTTACTCCCGGTGCTAGGATAATTCAAGGAGGGGAGGGTCGCAAGAAGAGATCTTCCTGCTTGAGTTGCTGATTGAAAACGGAAGAAAGTAGTGTCACTTGTACCCACAGCTGATGAGGAGAACGTGTCACAATGTGCTCCAGCTCAGACTCTGACTAAGGAGCAGCTCCTCTTTCACACAGAAGAGCACACACACAGACCATTGTCTGTGCCTTCCCTCAGCTCGCAGGCACTGACGGCGGCAGCGAAACGGAGGTCACCAACGCGCAGGTTAGACTGACAGAGAAATCGAGTCTCCACGTTGCTCACACAAGAATCATTTCCCTGTTAATGAGAAGTTCAGCACAAACATTTTGTCGGGCATATTACAGGGTGGCAAAGTCTTTTTTTGAAATATATCTTTTTAATTTTTTGCTTCTAAGGTTCATGTTTAAAAAATAGATTCTGACGTCACCAATGTCAGGATCTGTTATCGTCAGGTGTGTCTCCCGTTTGCTGTGGCGTTGGTGAAGCGGCTGCATTGCTTGAGTTTGGCTGGACCTGTTGATGTCATTGTCACTTCACTGCGTTGTTAATGCTGATGAGTTGAGCTGTTGTTAACGTCCACCTGATTTTGCTGGAGAACTCTCTATTGATTACTTCTGACAAATTTTGTTTGTTAAAATCAGCATCAGTGCTGTTGGGGACTTAGACGAGAATCCCAGAGGGGCACTTTTTAAAGAAACGTTGCATCACTGACATTCCTGTTGGCAAAGACATCTTGTTGCGTGGAAAACCCCAGGTAACAAGAAAGCATTTCTCTGCAATTTAATTGGCAGGCTTTTTTTTTTTTGGTCTTCCTTAGTGATATGAAAAGCAGTAGAATGTCTTTCTATCAAAGATCTCTTAGTTACACAGCAGATGACCTTTTGCACAGAAGCCTGACCATCACCTCTTCACTGATGACAGTTAACACTTACCCACTAACCAGCTCCGGTGTTGGCTGCTCAAGCAGCTAATCCTCCAATTCCAACTCTTTAAACATATTTTGCGTTGATAAAATACAAGTGCTTTAATTTCTCAAACATTGTACTACTGGTCTTTCTTGTTATAAATTTTTAAGGAGCATATGGAATGAACTTTCGTCATTTCCAAGAGCAATCTCTTTGTCTGAGAGACCTCCTAACATTGCTCCTCCAAGTACACCTATCTAACATGCATGCCCATTGGTGCTCATATATGTCCAGATATCATGATTCTACTAGAATTCCATGGCAGATGTGTCTGCACATGCCGTTACAGGTGGATCTACACTAGCTGGACTCCACCTCACAAGGGAGTCAAGCTACCTGGGGAGTCAAGATTCTGATGCCCAGACAAAGCAACATGAGCAGCCCGACTTAAAGAAAATGGTTTAATGTCATTTTTATTTAGCTGTTTGCTCAACAAATATCGTTGAATGATAATTGTGCACTGGGCACTCTCCTTGACATGGAGGAGGTGCACAGGCACGTGTCATGTGAACAGTCAGCCATTCCTTGGTATCAGAGACAGTCGTGCTTGCTGCTAGGTTAAGCAAATCAACAAACACAAGATATCTTCTAAAATTTTGCATGCTAAAAGTCTTACAGATCTAAGGTCTTGTGAAACTCCTCCGTGTCATGCAGAGAGCTCAGCCATTTGTGGTATTTATCGTTTGTTAGGAATATGGGGTGAAGGTGAAAGACATGATCATGGGTGCTGGAATTCCCAGCGATGCTGACGTTGCCGTGACCTCATCGTAGGTACCACTGAGACTCCAGCGTGCATCCCCGCTCTTCTCATCTGTTCTCCCACCTGGCAGGCTGGGCTGGATCAGCACCAGAGGCTGATGGGAGTTTCCCAGAGTCTTCTCACCAATGCCCCCAAGCTTGCCGTCCCCTCGCCCCACTCTCCCCATCTACACCCCTGACTCCCACCCACATCATCTCACTGGCCCTCTGGGTCTTTCCAATCTGACTGCTGAAAGTGGAGGAAAGACAGGAGGAAGCCCTTCTCCATCAGGCAGTGGCACTTCAGTTTTCGAGACGTATAATTACAGGAGGAGTTGTTAAAATGAAGATTTTCAGATTCCACCCCTGGAGATTTTGATTCAGAAGGACAGAGTGGGAGCTGAGTGGTCTCTAGCTGCCCCAAGGCCCCGAGCAGGGCCAGCCTAAACAGCTCGTTCTCTGCCTCATTCTCCCAAGAAACCCATGGTAGCCTTTTTACGGAAGGGGCACCCCTCATTTCTTCACCAGCCACACAAGAGGTGGGAGTGTGGGTCTCTCTCTCATAGAACACGCCCCCCAGAAGGAAGGAACAAATGCTCAGGAAGAAGACCTTAGGGCTTCTGGTTCCCTCCATGACAGAAGGGTGAGCATGGGCTTCTGCTCCTGCAGTAAACAGCTATAAAAGCTGAAAAAATAGATGAAGAAACTGCTTTTGGACATTGATTCACAGACAATGCAGGGGGGTCATCCTTGAAAGAAAGAACGCTTGTGGGTGAGTTCTACACTTACCCAGCTTCGCCTGGAGGCCTTCCCAGCCTGCCCCAGAGGGCCACACGCTCACGGGCAGAGAAGCAGGGGCGGGCTTGGAGCTGGGGAGCAGGTGAGCTTTGCAGGGCAGGGTGCGGGAGAGGAGGGCGACGCGCAGGGAGGGAGCGACTGCATCTGCGTGAGCGTCCTCTGGTCTTTGGTTGGACGAAAGCTGTGCCTCTGAGGCCTGCAGGGAACAGCTGCTGGTCTCTTGCATTTCCAAAGCTCTCAGTGCAGGAAGGGGCTGGTTTCCAAACAGCCCAAGGAGAAACCCCCTCCACAGGCTGGGCATCCGCTGAGATACCAGAAACGCCAGGCCTCTCCAGCCACGTGCTTTGCAGGTTAAAATCTCCCCTTGACTCTTCGTTGCTCTCAGGGAAAAGTGCTGAAATTCTCGTGCTGGCCTCCGGCATGCTGTGCAACCCTTCCAGCCGTCCTTCCTCCTGGCTCCGGGGCTCTCTGCCTTCCAAGCCCCTTTGTCAGCTCCCTCCAACCTCAGGGTCCCTAACCATGCTGCTCCCCTACCTGATAAACTCTCTCTATTTTGTCTGTTCAGACTGTTGAAAAAGCAAGACCCAGCACGGAGGAATTTTAGGGAAAGGAAACAACTCTGTATGGTGCTACAATGGTGCGCAGATGTTATCATACTTGCGTACAAGCCCACAGAACGTGCAGCACCGAGAGTGAGGCCCAACGTAGACTATGGACTCTGGTGAAGATGACGAGGCATCAGTGTAAGCTCATCACTGGCAACAAATGTACCATCTGGGGAGATGCTGATGGCGGGTGAGGCTGTGCATGCAGGGGGCTGGGTGTTTATGGAAAACTCTGTGTTTTCTGCTCAGTTTTGCTGTGCATCCAAAACTCCTCAAAAAATAAAGTCTATTTAAAAAAAAGCAACTATGTGATAGACCTCATGCCAAAGTGACAGAAAGCAAGACCAGCCCAGCACTGACCTCAGGAGCTGGAGGCTGATGAGGACGGGTAACCCACACACGGTTCGGGCAGAGCTGCAGAGGGGACCACGGAGCTCCCTGCCGCGCACAGGGGAGGGGTCACGTCCACAGGAAGGTCTTTCCAGCCTGTTGACCATGCCCTGCACTGAGAAATCCAGCTGAGTGTGCAAGCCGACACAACGCACACGCACACGTGCTCACACGCTCACACACGCTCACACACGCTCACACAAAACAAAATGGGCATTCCATGAGGCAATGCTTAATTTTTCTATTTTATTCTATTTCACTGTATTCTGTACATTTTCCCCTTGCTGGTAAATACCTACTGAATTGATTTTATGAGCCTTTATATAGTTATAATCTGCAGTTTGAAAACCACTGCCAGCTCTGGGGTAGAGTAGGGACTGGGGCCAGCAGATGCACGTTCCAGGCAAAGAAAGTAACATACTGAGTCCCTGAAGGGAGTGCAGATTCTGTTTCCAGTTCCTTCTAGGCGCCTCCCTGTACAGAAGAGGCCGGAAAGGAACAGCTGCGCCGCCCAGACTCCCTTGCAGCTGGCTCTGCGCTAGAGAGAGGTCTGCGGGGCAGCTGCAGCGGCAGGGCTCGGAGGCTGGAACTGAGTCAGGCGCCACCGTGCTGTGGGTTTCTGGTAGTTACAGCTGGAAGAAGGTCTGAACTATGCGGCAGCTACAGGACCGTGGCAGGTGCAGATGCCATTGCCTCGTCTCCGGCTTGGGCTGCTGAGAGGTAGCTGTGGCCGTGGTGTGACCAGCATCCTGACCTCTGGATGGTGATGTTGCAGTATAGTCCTAAACCTGATGGTGGCTTCTGACTCATGCTCCCCTTCAATGGTTTTATAAGCACCTAGTTCCCGTTATTAAATCCCTTTTTCCTTAAAATTAAAAAAAGGAAGCAAAGTGCAATTTTATGCTGATTGAAAGAGATACAACTTAAATATAAAGACAAAGATAGATTCAAAATGAAAGGATGGAAAATGATGTACCATGCAAACACTAATTGTTAAAAAGCTGGAGTGGCTATTTTAATATCAAAGTAGACTTCCACGGAGGAATATTAGCAGAGATAAGGAAGGATATTTCACGAGGATGAAAGGCTAGCTCATCAAGAACGTAATATCCAAAACATGTTATCCTATATGTGTATGTATTTAAAACAAAGAGCTTTAAAATACGTGAAGCAAAAACCAAATAAACTAAAAGGAGAACTAGACAAATCCACACTTACGGCGCACACGTAAACACTTCTCTTTCAGTAATTGCTTGAACAAATAGACAAAACAGAATCAGTTAGGATACAGAAGATCTGAACCACTATCAACCAATCCTCCTTAACCAGCATCTTTAGAACACTGCTTCCAACCACTGCAGGATATACATTCTTTTCAAGTGTGCATAGAACATTCACCAAAATAGACCATATTCTAGCCCATAAAACAAGTCTCAATAAATTTTAAAAAGTTGAAATCATACCAAGTATGTTTTCTGAGTACAATGGAATTAATCTAGAAGGGAGTAATCAAAAGATAATTGCAAAAATCCTACATTTGAAAACTTAGCACACTTATAAATTGCTCTTGGGTTAAGGAAGAAATCACAAGGGAAATTTCAAACATTTTTGAAAGAAAGCCTTATGAAAATATAACATCTTAAAATTTTCAGGATGCGGCTAAAGCAGTGCTTAAAAGGCACTTTATAGATTTTGTAGAGCACAAGATTACATGTTGAGTGACTCGAAACGATATTATGTACAAGAGCAGACATCCCTCGTTTATGCTCTCAGAAGTCAGAACCACGGTCCTGCCTGGGTAGGTGCGTCTGTGGAAGGATGCCCAGGACGGCATCTGGGACACTGGTAGTTTCTGTTTCTTTGCCTGAATGCTGGTTCTCTGTGCTACATCTGCATTCAGTTTGTAAAAACTAATTGATCAGTTCACATAGGGTCACGTACTTTACTGTAGGTATATTAAAAGTTGAAGTTAACTTTACAAGTATAAAAATGTATTATTTATAAGTAGAAATGATTTAAAATGGAAAAAGAATTCATCAGGCAGAAAGGAGAGATGGAGGATGAGTAGAGTCCTTGCCCCTGGTCCAGCCGTGCACAGAAACCCCTGAGAACTGGGGGTCTACACTTCGCCAGACCAAGCGTGGGACCCAGCTCCCCCGTGCAGTGGTGATAGCTCGCTTCCCCTGATCTGTCTCCTGCAGCATGGCGCTGTGAGCCGTCAACACCTGCTGGTGCATCCTGGTGAGAACGGAGGCTCTCAGCAACTGTCAGCTCCATCATAATGCACGCTGCCACCTCACCGCAGGGCTTCCCGGGGAGGTCCAGTCAAGAGCAGGGAGGAAGAAAGTCTGCAAATCTGGAAGGCCATTCGACCTGCATCCTAGAGTCTTGAAATTCCACTCTATGGGAAAGTTAGGAATTCATGCTGCTTTTGAACAGGACAACCAATTATTAGGTAACATTCCACAGGTGTCACAGGTACACAGAGAATTAGGGGTGAAGCTGGGCCTAAAGGACCAGAGTTCAGGGGTGCCTGGGTATAAAGTTTCTGCTTTTTTGTTTTTGCCTCAAACTGCAACGTCTTCTCCGTTCTGCTCTCTGAATAGGAGTATCCATGCATCCTGCACGGTTCACCTGAATGCCGCTACGTTGACGACCCCACCTCAGATGGCTTTACTCCACATAATCTTCCCCTTCTTTGATCTCCGGTGACACTTACTGTTTATGGCACTTTTATTGTTTCTTAATCACACTGTAATCGCATTGTAATTTAGCTGGTTTTTATTTAACTATCTTCTCATTGAAATCATCAGCCATTAGAAAGCAGAGACTTCCTTTCCAGTCTTTTCCGCCAGATTGGAAAGGTCAAGGAAGAGACCAGTCGGTCTTACTCATGGTTTTAGCCATGGTTTTGGCCCCGGCCTCTCCTGGAGCATGGGGCACCACCTCTGTGGAATGAAGGCGTAGTTAGCGGTGCTGTTACAGAATGCCGTGAGGATGAAGCAGTGACATCAAATTCTTGAGTCCCTGGAATGCTTCAGGGAAGCTCTAACTGGCAGACTAAAGAAGGCTCTGCTAGAGACGTTGACGACGGACTGTGACGGGGTAGCGCTCAGAGTAAAAAGAAAGGATCAGCGGCTCACCATTATTCTCGTAAGAGACCAAGCCTCAAAATTCACCTTTCTGAGGCCCTCTCCTGCCTTTTCTTACTTCAGTGCAGTTTTAGAGTCTATGAAATATGGTACTTTATGTGTTTTTGTTTGCTTTCTTTTCCACACAGTGTGTTATATGCCTTTCCCTCTGTGGTGATTATTTTTGAAAGCGTTTTTAATGGGTGCCAAATAACCCATCGTAGACACGGGCCATAATTTATTCTGTCATCCCTCGCCCTTGAAAAGTTAGGTTGTTTCCAAGTATCATGACTTGTAAATCATATTTTGTTTATTTTTGTACATAAATCTGTCACTGTTTTTCTAGTTATTTCCTTAGGACAGAGCCCAAGGAACTTCAGAAGTGAGTTACTAGGTGGAAGAGCATGAGAATTTTAAAGACTTTCTTTTCTTTTTGCTAAATTTCTTTTCAGAATTTATATCATCACCAGGAATATATCAGAGTAACTGTTTTTTTTGTTTTTTAAAGGAGTCTTTTAAAAAAAGAATGGGAGAAGCTTACTCCAGGTGCAAACTATGGGACTATGTGTGAAGAATAATAAAACAAACATATAAATGAAAGAAAGTGGAGCTCTCCATCTCAAGTGACTCCCGGATGGTTTTGGTGACGACAATAGGTGGCAGGAGTGGTGGTCGTGGGTGTCCTTAATTTACCTTATTATTCCACTTGCCAATAAGAAAACAGTGCTCGATTATACACTGTGAGGGTTCCCGATGAATAAATGGCCTGGGCTCCTGAAATTAAGGGGAAACCTGCCTTGATTTGCAAAGCTGGAAAATTCCGCACAGTGCACTCTATCAGATGTGTGCAACTTTCTATCACAACCTGTGGCTCCATTTGTGACTCTGCCTCACTCACAGTACGGGTCCAGTCAAGTGACGAGGCTTAAGGTGCTAAAATAAATTTTGTCGGGCCCCCAATAGGGTGTCTTTAACCTGATTCTGGAAATAGGGTGTCTGCAGGCTTTCCTGTCCTCTGTTTCCCTGGGAGGGGTTCAGCGACCAGTGAGCCGGGTGAGACGGCTGACGGAGACCCTCAGTGGAGAGAGAAGAACCCGGACATGGGGAGGGTGTGTGGATTCAGCTCTCCCATCGGGAGGGTAACAGAGCTTCCACCTCTCCTGAGAGGCGGGAAAGGAGTCACGAAAGCGGGTCCTTCACGGGACAGAGCTCTCTGCGGTGGCCTTCCCAAGCAGAAGGGCCCGACAGAGGGTCTCTTCCTTTGACTTCCAAAATCCTAATCTCTTGGTTTTCCTCCAGTTTCTTTGATTGCTACTTCTTGTTCTCATTTGCAAGCTCTCTCTGCCGTCCTCTTAAATATCGTTTCCTTGGGATTTTAGTCTTTTCTCTTACTTTGCATGCTCCACAGAAGGCATCTCATTCACTGCCATGCATATAATTACTGTCTATCTATCTACCTATCCATCCACCCACCCCTCCCTCCGTGCTAATGGTCCCCAGATCTACTTCTCCAGCCCACAACAATCGTGTGCTCTGGAGGCCTAGCTTCTCATGGCGTCCTTTGCCTCCTGGGCTCCTACTTCCTCACACTGCTCTGTGTGAAGCCAGTGGTAAAGTTTGGCCCCTTCTTTGTGAAGTGACCCTTCACACAGAATTTAAGGGCACAGAAGAGTTTACTGCAGCCTGGGGAGAGGGGCAGAGGGGAGGGGTTTACCATATAGACCTGCCAACAACTTCACCTGGAAGTTCAACACCGAGAAGGCTCCCCCGTCCTGAGCTGTCCTTGGACAGCCCACTTCTGGGTCTCCCAGGCTTCCTCCACCCAGGTCTGGCCGCATCTGGTCCTCAGCTTCCATCCCGTCTCCTCTCTTCTCCCTCCCTGTTCCCCTGCCCCACCCCCACCCCCACGCCCCAGCAGCAAACAAGTCTTTCCTATTGCCTTATGCACAATGGTGCTTAAAAAATCTCTTCTCTGGGGCCGGCCCTGTGGCCGAGTGGCTAAGTTTGTGTACTCAGCTTCAGTGGCCTGGGGTTTTCCAGTTCGGATTCTGGTCGCAGACCTACACACCGCTCGTCAAGCCGTGCTGTGGCAGCGTCCTGCATGGAAGAATTAGAATGACCTACAACTAGGATACACAGCTATGTACTGAGGTTTTGGGGAGAGGGAAGAAAAAGAGGAAGATGGCAACAGATGTTAGCTCAGGGCCAGTCTTCCTCACCAAATCATTAAAACAAAATGCTCTCCTCTGGAGCATGGCAGCGGACAGCCAGGTCCCTGGAGTGCCCACTCCTGTGAAGCACTTGTCAAGGCAACTTTATGAACAAAGGCCCCTTCTCTTCACGTCCTTCCATCACATCATCCTCAATACACATCACATATCCTCTTCCAGCTCCCAGGCTATCTGAAGTGAGAACCCCACCATGTCACCCCTCTGTTTAAACACCTTCAATGGCTGCCATTTTCCTCGGAATAAAATCCCAATTCCTTGCCCACCTCCAAGGCCCTCAGCCCTCAGCCCCAAGCACATCTCCAGCTTACCCCCTTTCTTCCCACACTGTGCTGCAGCAAAACGGAGCTCGCCCCCTTCAACCATGAACCGTCCTTTTGTCTGGTCCCAGCCCACACGCCTGCAAGGACCCATCTCACCCCATTCTCCCTAACGCCCCAACATGTCGCCCACTAACTCCAGTTACCTGCAGGAATCAACCTGGATGTCTCCCCCCACAATGCCTTTTCTGACCCCAAAGGCCGACAGTCCTTTCCACACAGTGCCCTGTATTACCCACGCGTGGCTAGTTTTCTGCATCCCACTGGAGGGACCACATCTGTGAATTGCCTGTCTCTGAAGCCGAGCGTGGACAACACTCAGGGGATGAATGGATGGTTTAATAAAGGGCTTGGCATTTTTTTTTCTATAAATGGCCAGATAGTTAATATTTTAATCTCTAGCCCAACTACTCAACTCTGTTGTTATAGCAAGAAAGCAGGTATAGACAAGAGGTGAACCGTGGGCGTGGCTGTGTTCCGGTCAGACTTTCCCTACAGAAACAGACGGTCGGCTGCATTTGGCCCAGAGGCCACAGTTTGGCAAGCCCCGCTTCGAGGAAGCAATAGCACTCCAATAAACCAAACGTGCTCTTTCTGCAGAGACCACAACAGCCCTGCTCATATTTAGCCGGCGTCTCCCGGTCCCCAGATAACCTGAGCTGGCTAAGTGGCTGGTTGAGGCGCAGCCTGAGGGAGGAAATCACAGCCTCCTCTATTTGGCCAGTGGACGTGCTCCATTTCCAAAATCCCTGTACCACACTCCTGTCCTGTCACATAAAAGCAAATCACAGGGGCCAGCCCCATGGCATTGTGGTTGGGTTCACGCACTCCACTTTGGCGGCTGGCGGTCATGGGTTTGGATCCTGGGCACGGACATAGCACGGCTCATCAAGCCACACTGTGGCAGCATCCCACATAAAATAGAGGAAGACTGGCATAGATGTTAGCTCAGGGCCAATCTTCCTCACAAAAAACAAACAAAAACAAAAATCAAATCAAAATGGTAAAGAATAAGGTTTTTTTGTTAAAAGCTCTCCAAGATAAAGGTTGGGCTTAAAAATTAGGATAAATTTGGTGAGATTTAAAAGCAAATATAAAGAGCTAATGAGATAAAGAGTTAAAAGTAGAAAAGATGAGAGATTAAGCTGTAAGGCCAAAATGCAATGAAAATGTAAAAATTTAAAGTAAACGAGATTAAAGATAAAAATTAAGTACCAGTTGTGTAGAGATAAAAATTATAAATCTATAGGAATTAAGAGGATCAAAGAAATGTCTTAAAAAGGAAGGAGAACAAGAAGCATAGAGACTATAAAAAGGTAGATGCAAAGAATCATACAAAGAGGAAAAAAAGTAAAGACAGAACTGACTAAAAGCAGGGGACACTGAGATCTCAAACCAAGACCCGTGGAGGGAGGGAAAGGCAGATTTCTCTGCATCTCCTGGCTCGTGTCCCGTGAGTCGCGTGGGAACCTGGACAGTGGGACAGTATATACCTCGGACAGGAACACACGGCCAGCAAGGAGCCTTCACTTGACTTTGGGATCTTTGGTGCCCAGTAACAGCGATTTCACTTGCCATGTAGCTGCTTTAAGTAGTAACTGACATTATGGTTAGAAAAGTGAAATTGATCTCTTCGTAATTAAGAAAGAGTTGGTGTACATCTTTGCATAATTCTCTGTTTTTTCATTAAAATGCAGATAAACCATTAAACATTTTCATTCTTTAACTGCATATTCTTAGGCAGTGGAATACATTTGTCCACATTTCCTAGTACTAGCTTCAACGTTATTTCACGTTGAAAAATTCAGTCTCGGTGAAGCAGGTTCTCTGTAATGGGGGTAAAATGAACACCCAGAGCCTGGAGTCTTCACATTTACAAAGCATGACAGGATGCTCCAGGGGTCATCCACGGGCCGCCAGCACGGATTTGCTAATTTTACCGCTGGGTCAGCGTCTCTCCTCATCCACTGCCTCCAGGGCAGACCCTCGGAAGGCCACACCCATGGGAAAGACACCTTCCGGGGAGGGGGGTGTCCTGTCTCGGATCAGGAGGCACAGAGGAGCTGCGTTCTCTCCAGGAGGGTCCTCAGGGCCAGGGAAAGGAAACGGAGGGAGGACCGCCCAAACGTGACCTAGTTTTTTGACAAATGCAAAATAATTGTATGGTCAGAGTAGGCACCCTGGAAGATATTCTCTGATTTGAACATTTTCATGACAAAAATTAAATATTAAAAAATTCTCATTAATTGTAATTATATTAATTCCAATTTAATATAAAAATTTTGAGACAAGTTTTTGTACTTTGTTCATTGGACACACTTATTAAAATTCATTTTTTCAAATAATTTCAGATAGCATATCAGAATGCTCATTATATAATGTTAAGTGAAAAAGTCAAGCTATATCACTAAGTAGAATGATTTTAATTATGTAAATATGAGCATATATATTATTATTTTTTTTTAAGACTGGCACCTGAGCTAACAACTGTTGCCAATCTTCTTTTCTTTTTTTTTCTGCTTTTTCTCCTCAAATCCCCCTGCACATAGTTGTATATTTTAGTTGTGGGTTCTTCTAGTTGTGGCATGTGGGACACTGCCTCAGCGTGGCCTGATGATCGGTGCCATGTCCATGCCCAGGATTCGAACCGGCGAAACCCTGGGCCGCCGAAGCGGAGCACACAAACTTAACCACTCGGCCACAGGGCTGGCCCCTGAACATATATATTATGTTATATATAAATCAAGAAAGAAAATACATCAAATATTTCAAAATGAGCTAACATTAGGGTGTGGAATTATGAATGGCTTTTTCTTCTTCTTTCCTACAATGAACATGCATTATATACAAGAAAAAATATATCGCTGAACCAAATCTGCTATCTAGATGGAAGAGTCAGAGAGCATTCCAGAAATGGATCACGTGACAAAGGGAGAGCTCTCCCCGGAAAGACCTTGTGAGATGGAAACACCGCGGTCCAGCGCTTCCCTGATCGGCCTGGACAGACTTCGAGAAACTGGCCGGGAATCGGGAATCGTCTGTGATGGCTCACGCCTGTGCAGGGCTCTGTGCTCAGGCAGCTCTCGGCTTTCAATCGCGGCTAACTGAATCTCACAAACACTCAGCGAGTTTGGTACGAGCATCCTCCTCTTCCAGGTGAGTGAGCTGAAGTGGAAAGCTCTTCCTAGCACGCGGCATCGCCTAGACGGTCCCGAGACGAGCACGAACTTCATGGAAATGATTCAACAACAAGGAGTTGTGTTGAGCATCATCCACAAAGAGAACTCTTGCGACTCAAAGAATCTCGGTCTTCTGCTTGTTTTGAGGTGAGTGTTGCGTTCACATGGAGAATTTCTACATTTATATATTACCTGTGATTTCTTCTTCAGAAAAAGAGTCCAAAGTCTGCCTTCAACTGCCAATCCGTTTGGACAATACGCACTGCACGTTATGAGCTCTAGAACGTGGCGCATCTTTAAATGCGGAGAAGTTGGAAGCCTAGACATCGTAAAGCTTGCTTTGTTTTGTTTCTGGTAATTGTACAAATGTTCTGGTACGTTAACAGGAAGCATCACAATAAAAAGAAAGAGAAGAAATCGGGAAGCAGCCGATCCCCACATTTTCAGTTTCCACAATCTGCTGGAGCCTTCATTTAAAAGTTTACATCTTTTAGTGGAAAAATTAATTTCTCTTTCACAAGTTCCACTCACATTTTGTTGCTAATAAAACCGAGGATGTAAATACTATTAAGTACAAAACAGCCTGCTGCATAATTGTTTCAAAGCAATTACAGATTATATCGAGCCATTCGTGGAGCAGAAACAGTTTTTTCCAAGACACCAGCTCCCTGTACCTTGAAATTTTATTAGTCTAAGAATTTCATGCACCATATGTTGGAATATGAGACTAGCTGCAATTGAACAAACAACTTTCTGATATATAAGTGAATGATAACCTGATTTTAAATGTGTTTATCTAATGAGATAGTAACTGTAATTTACAACACATATAAAAACCCCCACTGTTCCTCCTGGTGCACCTTTTGGCTAAAATGGGTGATGCACGGAGATATGCTAATGACGATCGTCTTGGTTTTTACCAAGTCAGTAATAAAATTTGCATTTGATATTGTGCACAGTAAACTGGGTTATTAGCCTTGAAAATGAGTCTCATAAAATTTAAATATAGGCTTAAATCATATTAACTGTCCTGTAGGTTTTCTGAGAGGCTTTAAAGCATTGTGTTGGCTCCACAGTGTGGAGAATGCAGATGTTCGCGTGCCTTCAAGGGGGCCCCCAAAAGGATACAGATGAGAGCTTGAGAGATGCACCGAAAAGCAGCCACACTCTGCGTCCAGCTCGAGGACCCGCCCAGGTCGTACCTGGAGACCAAGGAGTCTGGGAAGGAGGGTCTTTCTGAAGACGCCTCCTAAGGGGTCTCTGGCCACAGGTTCTGGGGGCTCATCAGCCCCACACAAGGACCGCCCGACCATCAGCAACAGGACCACAAAGCCCCATGGCTGGACAAGGCAGGACAGCTGACCGTTGTGAAGTGCCCCCTGGTACCTGGAGGTGGAGACAAGCTGCAGGTGAGATGCTGAAGGGCTGGGTGGTCACACTTTCTCCAGTAACTTCCAGTTCCCGTGTCCTGCTTCTCAGCCCCCACTAAGTCGTAACCATTTACTGTCAGGAGAAAGAATGCATTTGAGGGTGCACACACTTCATTGTTGACTCCTCCGTCGAATCAGATGCACCCCCTGGCACCCTGGGCATGCGTCGCTAAGTAGCCCTGTGGGACCCCCAGCAACCCAACGAAAGCTCTCCATCCCTGAGCCAAAGCCTCAGTCCCCACTGCTACCCAGCCACGGCACGAGGAGCCCCTCTGATGTGACCTGCAGGGCCAAGGCTGCTCCCAAGAGGCACAGGGGACCCTCCACTTCTGACTCCAAGACTTTCATCAGGAGACCGCCAGGATTCATTGCTTTGAAATTCTCTCCTCGGCCAAACTTTCAAGCTGTACATGCGTCTCTGTTTTCCTTGGTCACTACCAGAGGTCTACGCCCTCAGACGTCAGCCTCCTACTTGGATCCCCTTCCTTTCTCCTGAATCTACTTCTTCTCTGCTCATTTCTCCCCTGATCGCCCATCCGCCCGGGGAACTCTTGCTCTGTGGGGGATGGTTGCAGATGTGTCCTCGAGGCCGTCACTGAGCACTCGCGCTGCCCACTCCCCTCGAAAGAGCCGGCTCCATGCAGGGACTGCTGCCCCCGCTCCCCCCTCAGCGAGGCTGCCCACGTCTCCCCACTTCACTCACTGCAAGGATGATGGGAGGTCGTCCATTCCCTATTCTGCACGGCCCATCGGGTGCCCGAAGCTTCCATCTTGAGGTGAAAATCCTTGATCGAAGGCGCTGCCCAGACCCCTCTCTCTACCTCTCCCTTTTGCTAACGTCTACAATCCCTCCCCTTTTCATTAAAGACTTTAGCACCTGGCTCAAACTTTCTTCTCCCCCGCTCTGCTTATGAGGAAGACACACCCAGAACCCTAACCTCTCAGCATCTTTTCTCCTAAGCTAGGGACTCACCCTCCCTTCATGAGCTCCCCACTCACACTCCGTGGACGCGGCAGGTCCTTATGGTCTCCCAGGGCTTCTCCATCTCTGAGTTAATAATTCGGAAAGTCCACACTGGCCCAGCCTCCTGACCCATTCCCTGATCTCCACCTCCTTGGACCTCTGGTCCTCGGCCCATCTTTCTGCTCATCAACCGCTCCTCCCATCCTAACTTCTTTCCTAACATTCTGCAGCGCTCCAATCCCGCCACCTCGACGGGGACTTCCTTGGCCGGGGCCATTAATAACCGGCAAGTTCCTGGCGCCACAGGAGGCGCTCCCATCTCTTCCCGGCTCACCCACCAGCCGCAGGTGTCCCTGCTGGACCCTCCCTCTCGCCGCCGCCTCCTCTCCTGGCGCCGGCCGCGCTGCCTCCTGACTCTCCAGCTCTGCGGTCCCCGGCTCTCTGGGCTTCTGCTTTCTCTTCCCGACACGGAGTGTTGACGTCCCTCAGGATTGGGCCCCAGGACGTCTCGTCTCTCTGACTCCCTACACTGCCCCTGAGCGCCCTCGTTGGCTCCCACAGCCTTAAGCTGCATGCTGACAGCTCCCAGCAAACGTTTCCAACGTGGGCAAGTTACTTACCTTCTCTGCCTCAGTTTCCTCCTCTGTAAAAGGGGGACAATAATGGTACCTCCCTCTGGGTTTGTTGTGAGGAATAAGTGAGTTAAAAGTCAAGTAGTACTCACAATAGTGCTTGGGGCTTGATAAGCCCTCAGTAACTACTTCTGCCGCCTTAGCTATTATCATCGTCACTACAGAGCACCTCCTCTTGGATGCCGCATGGGGCCCTAAACTCAGTACCCTGGAAAGTGGGAGTTTTCCCTACAAGCTTCAAGATTTCTCCTGCTGAGTCTCCTGGCTCAGTGAGCACCAATATCACTTACTCGAACCAGAAATAATTCATTTCTCCTTCTTTAGTCTACACACCTGACCAGTCGCCAAGTCTTAAAATTATGCTTCATTTCAAATCCACTCTCGGTTCCCCGAACTAACTGCTATTTCCCTAAATCAGGCCTGCATCCAGCCTGGCCCCCTGCAGTGGTCTCCAGCTGATCTCGTGACCTGCCCAGGGCAGGTCCCACACCCGGCGTTGCCCGAGAGCTCCTCCCTCCACAGTCCCCTTGTAAAACGCCGCCTCCCTTGTGCAAGTCCCTTCCGTGGCCCCGTTGCCCTCAAGATAGTCTAGCTCTTCAGCCTCGTTCGTAAGGCTGTTTGTAAGAGGCGTCACTGTCCTCTCACATCTTCCCTGAGCCCAGACTCTTAGGAGTCCTTTCACTCTGTGCAAGGGGCCTGTAGGCCAAATCCAGCCCTTTGGCAGCTTTTGTGTGGCTTCCAAGCTAAGAACGGTTCCTATGTTTTTAAATGTAAAATATAAAAACAAACGAATAAATGCAAGAACAAGATGACTGGCCTTTCAGCAAGAATAGCTGCTTGAAGATTTTAAGACATTGCTTCTGGTCTGTAAATCCAAAGTATTAACTATCTGGTCCCTAGAAAAAGTTTGCTAACCTTGCTCTGAGCTCCACTCACTAAACTTCTCTCAGTTCCTCCACTACCCGTGCCCCAGGACCTTTGCACATGCTCTCTCTACATCTTATCCCCGGACCTATGTCCTATTCATCCTTGAAATAGTAGCTTGCATGTTACCTTTTCCAGCCAGACTTCCTGATGCTGTAAATCAAAATTAAGTACCCACCTCCTTAGTTAAGTTTAATCCCAAGTATTTTATTTTTTTTAGTGCTATTGTTTTCCCAGTTTCTTTTTTATTATTAGTGTATATATATGCAACTGCTTTTTGTATGTTAATTGTATTCTGCAAGTTTGTCTATTAGTTCTAACAGTTTTTTATGGTGTCTTTAGGGTTTTCATATATAAAATCATGTTGTCTGCAAACAAGGGCAATTTTACTTCTTTTTTTCCAATGTACATACCTTTTATTTCTTTCTCTTGCCCAGCTGCTCTGGCTGGAACTTCCAGTACCATGTCGAACAGAAGTGGTGAGAGTGAGCACCCTCACTCTGTTCCTCTTCTTAGAGGAAAAGCTTTCAGGTTTTCATCTTTAAGTACGATGTTAGCTGTGGGCTGGCTGAGGCAATTTCCTTCTATGATTAGTTTGTTGAGTTTTTATCATGAAAAGGTGCTGAATTGTGTCAAGTGCTTTTTCTGCACTATGTAAAACAGTATGGAGGTTCCTCAAAAAATTAAAAATAGAACTACCATATAATCTAGTAATTCTACTTCTGGGTATTTATCCAAAAGAATAGAAATAGGGATCTCAAAGAGATATTAACACTCTTACATTCATTGCAGCACTACTTACAACAGCCAAGATGTGGAAACAACTTAAATGTCCATTGACGGATGGATGGATAGAGAAAATGTGGAATATACACACCATGGAATACTACACAGCCTTTAAAAAGAAGGAAATTTTGCAATATGCGACAACATGGATGAAGCTGGAGGACGTTATGCCAAGTGAAATAAGTCATTCACAGAGAGAGGAATGCAACGTGCTCCCACTTATATGAGGTAGCTAAAGCAGTCAGATTCGTAGAGTCAGAGTGGATGGTGGTCGTCAGGTGCTGGGGCGGGGAGGTGGGGAGGTACCAACAATGCGCACAAAGTTTCCGACAAGCCAGATGAGTAAGCTCCAGAGAGCTGCTGCCCCCATGCTAAGTGCTCCAGAGAGCTGCTGCCCCCATGCTAAGTGCTCCAGAGAGCTGCTGCCCCCATGCTAAGTGCTCCAGAGAGCTGCTGCCCCCATGCTACGTGCTCCAGAGAGCTGCTGCCCCCATGCTAAGCGCTCCAGAGAGCTGCTGCCCCCATGCTAAGTGCTCCAGAGAGCTGCTGCCCCCATGCTACGTGCTCCAGAGAGCTGCTGCCCCCATGCTAAGTGCTCCAGAGAGCTGCTGCCCCCATGCTAAGTGCTCCAGAGAGCTGCTGCCCCCATGCTACGTGCTCCAGAGAGCTGCTGCCCCCATGCTAAGTGCTCCAGAGAGCTGCTGCCCACATGCTAAGTGCTCCAGAGAGCTGCTGCCCCCATGCTACGTGCTCCAGAGAGCTGCTGCCCCCATGCTACGTGCTCCAGAGAGCTGCTGCCCCCATGCTAAGTGCTCCAGAGAGCTGCTGCCCCCATGCTACGTGCTCCAGAGAGCTGCTGCCCCCATGCTAAGTGCTCCAGAGAGCTGCTGCCCCCATGCTAAGTGCTCCAGAGAGCTGCTGCCCCCATGCTAAGTGCTCCAGAGAGCTGCTGCCCCCATGCTAAGTGCTCCAGAGAGCTGCTGCCCCCATGCTACGTGCTCCAGAGAGCTGCTGCCCCCATGCTAAGTGCTCCAGAGAGCTGCTGCCCCCATGCTAAGTGCTCCAGAGAGCTGCTGCCCCCATGCTACGTGCTCCAGAGAGCTGCTGCCCCCATGCTAAGTGCTCCAGAGAGCTGCTGCCCCCATGCTACGTGCTCCAGAGAGCTGCTGCCCCCATGCTACGTGCTCCAGAGAGCTGCTGCCCCCATGCTAAGTGCTCCAGAGAGCTGCTGCCCCCATGCTAAGTGCTCCAGAGAGCTGCTGCCCCCATGCTACGTGCTCCAGAGAGCTGCTGCCCCCATGCTAAGTGCTCCAGAGAGCTGCTGCCCCCATGCTAAGTGCTCCAGAGAGCTGCTGCCCCCATGCTACGTGCTCCAGAGAGCTGCTGCCCCCATGCTAAGTGCTCCAGAGAGCTGCTGCCCCCATGCTACGTGCTCCAGAGAGCTGCTGCCCCCATGCTACGTGCTCCAGAGAGCTGCTGCCCCCATGCTACGTGCTCCAGAGAGCTGCTGCCCCCATGCTACGTGCTCCAGAGAGCTGCTGCCCCCATGCTAAGTGCTCCAGAGAGCTGCTGCCCCCATGCTAAGTGCTCCAGAGAGCTGCTGCCCCCATGCTAAGTGCTCCAGAGAGCTGCTGCCCCCATGCTAAGTGCTCCAGAGAGCTGCTGCCCCCATGCTAAGTGCTCCTAGCCAGCCTTCAATCTTTTGCTTTCCTCACGTCTTCCATGTGTGAGGGGCCTCGTTCCTTCTGCAGGTCCTAGAGCAATGCGAGGCGCCAACCGGCATCCTGTAGCATTTGTTCACAGAACTGATTTACGGAGTCAGTTCACACACGCCTCTCACAGTAAAGATCACGCCGCGCTGCAGGGGTGTTTTGTGTTGTGTCTTAGAACGTGAGTTCCCGACCATGTGCTCCCTCTCTACATCCTTGATGTCGAACGCGAGGTGGCACAGACTGAATGCTAAGAACCACTGAGAACAACTCCTCAGTGTCCTTACATTCGGGAAAGGCAGTGCTCAGCCAACCTTGCCCGCTGTGGGGCCCTGGGTGTGGAAGGGGTGGCAGCGAGCGTGCGCACAGGGCTGAGCTGGAACGGGCGTTGTCTCCAGCGCCCTACCGTCAGCAACGCTTCCCGCAGGTCCCGAGACGCCCAGCAGGCGAGAGTGGAGGCCTCTTAGGTCATCTGCGGGTTCAGGGATGAATCACTGAGGCGAGGTTAAAATTACGTCCAGACGGACTGCCAATGTCTCCAACAAAATCACAGCGATTCACAGAAGAGTATACATATTGACCAAACACTAATTAACCTTTGTCACACGCTACCTGGACTTAAAACGCCTTACAGAACCGTATAAAGGAGACAGAACAGTCACACTGGGTTTACGCCGTGTCCCGTGTGTCGGCTGTGACCTGTGCACGCCTCCTTCACCCCTCGTCATCCCGTCCACCTGCAGGAGGCGTTATGAAGCTGTAATCACAGCTCACAGGCTCTTAGAGCCTCTGCACCCTGCTTTCCCCTGATTCCGTAGGGTAACTTTTGGGTCTTTTCCCCTAAATATCAGAATGCTTTTCAGAATGTCAGATGACTGCAATTTTCCTCGCTTTTCTGCATAAATCTTGTCTAAGCTTTGTGACAAGTTCCTCCAGTTGGGCTGCAGTTTCTGTAGGATCAGGGTGAGAAGAAAAGAGAGAAGAGGATTCTGCAAACTCGGGAGGCCGCAGCCAGTGTTGCTGGGGACTCCCACAGTCCATAAGCCCCGAGCGGTGGCTCCTTTATCTAAGCTTCCCGATTGTGCCGAAGGAATCTGCCTGCTTAAAGTGGTAGGCTTCGCTTGTTGGGAGCTAATGTGTCATGGGCCTCACTTCTGAATAAGCCAACAGTCATCGAAACAGAGAAGAGCCCTCATCAGATGCCAGCTTCACACACCTGCCCTAAACCGTGCTCTGTGTAGCCCCTGCTCGGGTGCAGTGTGTGTGTATGTGCGCGTGCATGCATGTGTGTGTGCGTGCATGTGTGCGTGCGTGTGTGTGTGCGTGTGTGGAATGGGGGCGGAGGAAGCCGAGCTGTTCATTTTTTAATTAACTTGATATTAAGGATCCTAACTTTCTTTTTAAAACAAAGAATAAAAATGGTGAATGGAATGAAAAACATTAAAATGTGTTCACAATTTATGTTTCCAAGCTTCTAAAACAACGACCATATTTCTTAATCAGGGAAAATTTTGTTTTCAAAAGGTAGAAAGGAGAGGACACTTTTTGAAAATTGTAGCTTGGGAACCCAGATGTCTAGTTTTTCCATCAAATTATCCCTGCCAACAAAAATTGCACAACTCATTGGGGGAACTCACGCACAGGCTGCGGTTGGTCTCATGGTGACCCCAGCCATGGGGTCAGAGGGCGCTGCACCATCAGCGCGTGTGAGCTCTGTGCGCTGTCCTGGGAAGTTAGGGCTGGCGGTGTGCTGTGGTGTTTCCATGCGGTGCAGCATCTGACAGAAGGGCGTGCAAGGGGCCCCATACGTGTGTAACCGAAGCAGACACTGTGTGTCCACACGGTCGGTGACGGCCGCCTCTGAAGCGGCACCGCGAGGTGTATGTCGCTCTGAGCCGACGTGCGTCAGCACCAGAGACAGCCGTGCGCTGAGCGGCTTCATGGACAGAGCTGAGCTGCCAGCCAGACTTGAGGAGACCCTAGCAAACACGCCAGTGGCCACCGTCTTGAAGACGGAGCGTGGGAGCCACGGAGGGCCGTGTCCTGAAGATGCTGGAAGGTTCCTGGCTCGGGGCCACAGCTCGAGACACGTTTATTTCTGTGCTCAGAACACGCCCCGATCGTGGACTCAGGAAACAGCTGAGTCCCGTCTCAGGGACGTGGGCTGGGACAGAGGCCAGGCCCCTGTCGTCCGAGGAATCTCTGCTGGTCAACAAGAGACGAGCTTGTCCTCCCCCGTGGCCTTTCCTACTCGATTTTTTTTTAACAAAGGAGTTTTCAAAACTGGCTATGTGTCCAAAAAATCATGTCCATCGCTCAGTGGAAGCGTCATCATTACTGAATGAGGCCAAGCACAGCCAGGCTTCTCCTTCCAATGTTTTGCTTGTAGATTGATGACAGTTTGAAGATTTTTGAGCCAAAGCGATAAGTGCTTTTTCTGTATTTCACTTTCATCTTTCCTTATCGTGTGACCTTTTATTTGGGAACGTTGATTGCTTTCCGCCATTTGCTTAACGATTTTGACTTCATCCCTTTGGGCATCAGATTGGAGTCATAAAAGGAACAAAAAGTCACATTGCTCTATTTCTAGAGATATAAACAAAATTGCATGAAGACTAAGGCCAACAATAAGTATTTAAAAATGCAAATGCATTTTAGAATGGATAATAAATTTCAGAAAAGCTGCTATGTTGTTTCTGATTTGTGCCGGCGTTAGATTTTGACTCCATAGGAACAGAGGCAGGCAACGCCAACCACCGCCTCATGGCGCAGCTCACCTCGCGCTCAGTGCTGTGGGGACCCACTGTCCAGCTGGGGAGCTAGTCAGCTCAGGGTGCGGCAGACGGAGGGGAGCCTTGACAAAGGAATCAAATTCTGGTACAGACGCCGCAAGCCCCATAGTGATGGTAAGACAGTCCTGGAACCGCCCGTCCCGCCATCACACTTCCCACAGGAGGCCTTCGGCTGTTGACTCTGCCCCTCGTCTGATGAGTTACGTTTTCTGAGCTGCTGTGTGCATCACCCATGTCACCACAGGGACTTGCGTGTCACGTCCTGGCTCTTGTTTTCTCTGAACCTCTAACATCAATTCAAAAGAAGGAGAGAGACTGAGAGCATAAAACGTTCCTTTACATGTTCAAAATTGCTGCTATACGTGCAACGAAAATCGCTTGTTCAAAACACCAGAACTTCGTGCGACAGATACGGTTGGTTTGGTGTGTTATACTCAAAGACCTGTCGACCTTCCCAGAAGTGTGGGGAGCAGGGGACAGCTTCTCTGACCAGTTGTCCGGGTGAACTCAGGCCTCTGTCCTGTTGCCAGAGGGAAAGCCAGGGAGGCCCCGTGCCGACATCTGTGAGGGGGGCCAGGCAGCTCCGGCTGGGTCAGTGAGCACGCCTGCCCCTGGCTCCAGGGTGGCTTGGCCAACAGGGGCGCCAGCAGGAGGCCAGAGGGAAGGAGAGCCCAGCAACTCGAGGGCGTCTCTGGAGGTGGCCGACCTTCTGGACTGAGGCTGCAGCTCCTGATGGGCAGCCCTCTTCAAGCTGGCCTTCCCTCGCTCTCCTCCGCTCTCTCCCTCTGGGTTCTCGTCACCACTCCCACCTCCCCCACCAGGAGCTGGAATTAAATGGGGCCGCAGACGTCACCGGCTGTCCAATGCTGCAGCCCCATCTTCTCGCCGCCTCACCCAGGCCTCTGCCAGTTGCCCCTTGATCAGACTCCTCCAGTCGCCTTCTTGCATGCACGCCCTCTTTCCTGTCAGATTCTGCCTAATCACCTGTTGGAGAAGTCGGTGCAAAGCTGTGCGTTAACATACAGGATCCTTGAAACTGCCAGCAGTCAGAGCAGGCAAATGGCTTGGTAATAGAGTCGGACGTCACTTCTGACATACGCAGACGACTTCGAAGCCCTCACCTGCCCTCTTCGTCTCTTGCCTTTTAAGGAAACGAGCCAATCAGAAAGCCGCGGTGCACCCTCCATGGTCCCCGGAAGTTCAAGTCACACAGCGCCAGCCTTGCCAGGAGCCCTCGCCCAGCCCTGCCTCTCAGCACCAGGAAGGCCAAGCGGGTGGCCCTGCTCCGCCCTCCTGAGCTGTTCAGACCTGCTGGGGCTGCCCTGCTCTGCCCAGACCGCCTCTTACATGAGTCATAAGCCTGTCCGCACCTCTGGGTGGGTCTGCTGCATCCTCAGTCTTGATCTGAGCCAAATTTTGGGTCCATTCTGTGTCCGTGGGTGACCACAATAATCTTCATCCACTGTCGACGAATTCTCACTCAGCTTACACAAATCCCTCAGCACGAAGTCACCAGCACACAATTAGCTACAAAAGGGGCAGGAGTGAGAGCTGCTGGTCCCTGGCCGTCCCGCCAAGCTGGCTCCCCGGGACCAGCAGGAGGGGGAAGGTGCCCTCCTCCCCCGTTTCCCTCTGCGGGCTGCCAGTGCCGGTCGTGGTGGGTCATCGGAGAGATCCTTCAAGGGAAGCTTCAGCAGTGCCACGTTTTTCTCGTCATAACTCCACAGTCTAACCACCTCCCCGGAAAAGACTGGGGCCTCCACTAAGCTCACTCCTTCAGGATTACTAAGTGTTTACTTTCTCATTTAAGGCCGTTTTTACCCGCAAAGACTGCAGCGAAAGGAGGAGACGGCTGGGAGAGTCGGGTGCACCTGAGTGGTCGGGCCGGAGCCACGGTGGGGTCTCCCTGGAGCCCTCCTCACCCCGTGTCTGCTCCACGGGAATTGTTAGACTACGCAGCAGTCGACAAACTCCCACGGCTGCTTTCTGCCTCAGACCCTTCCCACAGGCTGAGCCCCCGTCCGGAGCCCTTTCCCGGGCAGAGCGCAGGCTCAGCCGACTCCTGCGCGCCCTCCACGCCTCAGTCTCAGCGCCACTCTGCCTGGGGTGCCCTCCTACAGCCCTCGCACACGGCGCCCATCCGCCTGAGGGTTCTTGACTGCATCCCCCGCTCGGTGAAAGACCGTGTGGAGACTAAGACCACAACTTAGAGTTACCCACACAAAGCAGACGCCCAGATCCCTTTAAATTTCAAATAAATAAGTTCCTCTTAAATATAACTATGTCCCATAGAACAATTTGACATGTTAAGTCTGGCAACCGTTCCACGGTTTTCTTCGGCACCTTATCCAGAGCCAGCACATAGCGAGCACTGGGCGAATTTACTCTGTAACAGATGGTGGATCTGGTGAGCTGATGCTGATGCAGGAGGAATAAGCTCCAATGGGGGCCAGGGGTCGGACCGCCAAAGGAGAAGAGCACACAGGTCTCACACACTCCTTCCGCTCATGGCACATCCAGGAGTTTCAAATGGAGCATCAGTTAATAGAAGCAAATTTTACCAACAAAAGGAAATCAATTGTGGAAATCAATTATGTAGATTTCAAACCGAAAATCTAATTACCTGAAGATAATGAAGAAAATCTCACTCAGAAAGAGCACGTGACGATGACCCTGACGATCCTGGATTTGCTCCTCACACGGGATCGGGGTCGATGCACTCTTAAGAGAGGTCCTAAACAGGAGCTGGGAAAGTGTTAATTCTGTGCTTTCAGACTCTACGTCTTCAGAGACGGAGCCTTGAGACCTAGGTAGGTTATCGCGAGCCCAGAACTTGTGGAGCCTGGAGCTGTGTTGAAGTACGTGCGTCTGCCCTCTCATCCGGCCCTCCCACAGCCCTGCGGAGTCGCTGCCTGAGAGGAGGCTGGACACTCGACCCATCTGAGCAGGTGGACGGGAAGCCTCAGGGCAGATCAACCCATCCCAGCGCCTGTGCCCGTAGCAGCCAAATCGGCCGTCCTGTTTGCAGTCTTGACTTTTGAAGACGTATGAAATCACACGTGAAATGCCCTTTAGAACTTTTTTTAATTCGACCATCAGTGAGAAAATACTATTAGGGTCACAGCGTCTATGCACTTTCACAATTAAGATGCAATGGCTTCTGCACGATTAATGAGGAGACGCGTGTGGCTGAGAGGGACAGAGTGTACACCGGGGTGGGGGGGGTGCTCGGTTTGGCACAAAGGTCTTCGAGGGACAGAGAGATGACGTTCAGCCTTGGAGAAACAGACCCCGAGCCGCTGGCCCCAGGAGCCCCACTTGGCTGCCTGGCCTTTGAGCGTCCGCTCGTTCACCTGCTTTCCGTCCAGCTTCTCAGACCTGACTTTCTGCCTGTGAGGAGCTGGGACACCTGGTTTTGTTTGCCCAGAGCACGGAAACTGCAGCAGAAAGAATTCCTGGGTCAGACATCGCTCCACGCCCCTGCCGAGGGTCAGAGCTGGGACGTCCCTCGACCCTGCCCTACGCTGGACACCAGAGGGGACAGTGGAGGGAGGGGCGTTCTGGGTCGGGGAGCCTGGTGAGCACACCTGCAGAAGCAGGAAAAGAATGAGTTTACTCAGGGAACAAACATTACGCCATTCTTCTTACTCTAGTACCCAGTTTCGGTGAGCACCTTGTCTTCTCTTGGAAGAGAAATAAAATGTGGTTTTGACGTTTTATTGCAAATGTTCTGTGCAGCTGCTTTTCTGTAAATCAGTCGATCCCCTCAACTCCCCGGGGGCAGGCTGCACACAGCCAGGTTGGAAAATCCTTTTCCACTGCGGGAGGGAGAGTAAGTCCACGGTTGTTTCTAGCGTGGGCCTCTGGGGGCCCTCAGCCTCCCCCACAACCAGCCTCCTGCCCAGGGTGGGTCTGGGTGTGACTGCCTCCTGGGGAAGGAGCCACAAAGGCGGATTTCCAGGCTCAGCTTTCTCCTGGGTAACACAGCAGCTCTCCAGCTCGAGGAGGTGAGATGAGCCAGGATGCGGAGCTTGCTCTTGTCTCCCATCCCTCAGGTGTAGACCGTGGGAGATGGGGGAGGGGGCAGCCGGGAGCAGCGGAGACCATCAGGGACCTAATGGGAGTCGCTGGTCACTCGCGAGGTTGACTCACTCTTGGAGCCTCTGTCTTCCTCGTATGGGGACTGAGTGTGGTCGCACCAGCCAGGGTCTGAGAGTTTGTGTCCCCAAAGCGCCATGTTGAAAACCTAACGCCCAAGGCAATGGCATTAGGAGGTGGGGCCTCTGGAGATCATTAGGGCATGAGGGCTCCACCCTCCTGAAGGGGAGTCGTGCCCTTACAGAGGAGCCTCCAGAGCGCTCTCTCGCCTCCACCCCGTGAGGACACAACGAGCGGCCCGAGACCTGGAAGAGGCCCTCCCTGACCTGCTGGCACCCTGACCTCCGACCTCCGGCCTCCAGAACTGTGAGCCATGACTTTCTGCCCAGTGTAAGCCTCCCTGTCTACGGTATTTTGTCACAGCAGCCCAAGCAAGTCCTCTCTAAAGCGGAGGCTGCTGAACTCTTTTTTAGTTTTCCTCAAGTGTGTGAAGCTGCCTCAGGGCAGTTTAAATAAACATGCGTTGTAAAGCAGCCACAGGTCACCAACTGAGAAGACACATTTCTGGCCAACGCGGCAGCTCCCCGTGGACAAGGCTCCTCCCAGCAGAGTTGCCCCCTTCAATTTTCAATAAGCCCCAAGGAAGGCAGGACAGGTCTGATTGTTCCAGGGAGTCAAGGAAGGCCTTGCAAAAAAAAGACGTTTGAGCCGTGCCTTAGAGGGTGGGTAAGGTTTTTAACGGAGAAGAAAGATGTTCTAGGAGATTGAAAAAGTCACAGCAAATTGCTTGGAAAGCAGTGAGCACACTATGGGGATGGTCTCATTTGATGGCAGCGTTGGTTTCGGGCTATAAAAAAAATAGGGGGAGATCTCTTTGGTTATGTAGGTTGGGCTAGTTTTTGAAGACACTGAATGCGAAACTCAGGAGGATGGGTTCAATGCCCTGGGCAGTGGGAACCTTGAAGATTTCCCAAGGGCTAGCCTGCCATCCCTCAACAGCAGAGGCCCGTTAGGGAGCCCAGCAGTCTGTCACCCCAGGAGTGTTCCCTGCTTAGAGCCCTGGGTGTGTGTCTCCTGACCTACACACCAGGCTAGAAGTTTTAACGCTGGACTTGTCCACAATTTCTGGTCATCACTTCTCCTATCTTCTGTTAAAAAATCTATGGGGGCTGGCCCTGTGGCGAAGTAGATAAGTTTGCGCACTCTGCTTCGGTGGCCCAGGGTTTCACCTGCTTGCATCCTGGGCATGGACATGGCACCGCTCATCAGGCCATGCTGAGGCGGCGTCCCACGTAGCACAACCAGAGGGGCCTAGAACTAGAATATACAACTATGTACTGGGGGGCTTTGGGGAGAAGAAGAAGAAAAAAGAAGATTGGCAACAGATGTTAGCTCAGGTGCCAATCTTTAAAAAAAAGAAAAAATTAAAAGAAGAAAAATCTAACACTGGGAGTTTTTTAATAAGCAAAATTTTGGCACAGTCAGAGAGTTTGGCAGGAAAGTGGTGGTGATTAATTTGGCAATAGTGATACTGACCCTGATACCAGTTTCCCTACACTAAACCCAGCATATATGGGATTAAAATCAAAGCACTCTTTCCCTGCTTACTCCCTGGCTTCCTGGCCCCCAAATCCACTGTCCTCCATGGAGACAGACACCGCCAAGGACAAGCACCTGGATTCATTATCTCCTCCCCACAAAGAGATACAGGCTGGTGGGAAAGCTGCTGACCAGCAAGGTCATGGGCTCCCACCTCTCTGCAAGTAGTCTCAAGGCCACAGGTAGGCTGGTGGGAAAGCTCCGACCAGCAAGGCCATATGCTCCCCCTCCCCTACCTACAACTCCAAATAAAAACCCTTCCTTTTAGCTTTTCGGGGAGTTTGGGATTTCAGCGTTAGCTGCCCTCTCTCCTTGCTCAGTGCTGTGCAAAAATAAAGTCCTACTTTCTTCCACCACACCCGGTGTCAGAGATTGGCTTGCTGCGCAACAGGTGAGCGAACTCACTTCAGGTTCAATATCAATAATAGTAAGGATAAAAAAGAAGAAATAGAAACAAGAAACAGGTTGATGAGACCATAAACCTTATAAGAGAAGCAATAGAACACAAATCTTGGGGAGGCGACAGTGGAGCTGGAGAAGACGGTGGGCAGAGGAGGCGCTCCAGGGCAGACCAGTAAGAACCAGCAGAGGAAGGTGGGCCTAGAGAGCGATTGGTTCAGCTGCTGATTCAAGGAGCGTTGTTGAGCACCAGCTGGGAGCCAGGCATGGTGCTGGACTCTGGAATCAGGCTCGTGGCTCCCTGTCCTCACCTCCCCTCAGCCTCCACAAACCACCCATTTCCCCATGGCACTGGCAGAAGACACCATTGGCTTACATGTTGACAAATGCAGGGTCGCCTTCCAGTTTTTATTTCACTCAAACTCTCTGTAACATTTGACACTGTTGGCTGCTCTCTGCCTCTTAAAGCTCTCTTCTCCCTTCGCTTCTAGAAGACTCCTCTTTCCGATTCTCCTGGGTCTCTCTTGCTGCTCCTTCCCATCCTCCTTTGGGATCTCTTCATTCCCCCCTTACTCCTTCACCGTCAGGGTTCACCAGAGCCGTCCTTGGCCTTCCGTGCACCTCAGGCCACACACTTGCACCCCATCCACAGTGGCTTCCGTCACCACCATTCCAGAGAGTTCCCAGGCCAGGCCACTCTGCTCAGGTAACAGTCAATTTGCTGAACAGATTCACTTACATGTCCTTTGAGCTCAATATGGACTGAAGGGAACTGAGCATCTTTCCCTCAGTAATTGTTCTGCCTCCTGTGGTCTCAAAATATTGACACCATTCACCCAATTGCCCAAGTCAGTGACCTGACAGTCACCTTATCCTCTTCCTACTTGACCTTCCAGCACCTGATCCCCAGGGTTTGATGAGCCCACCACTGTAGATCAGCCCTCCTCCTCTTTTCCCATGGCCAGTCTTTCCAAAACTTCCTGTCTGGACACTGCAATGACTCATCCTCTGGCCACAACCTTGCCCCTCCTCCCCCTACACAAAGCTACCACGTCATTGCCCTACTTAAAACTCTTCAGTGGCTCTACACAACTTATAAGGTGAAATTCGAGTCCATGGTTTATTCCATATGGCCCTTCACGACTGGCCCCTGGTGACCTCACTCCAGCCTCAACTTTCCCATCAGGCTTTCCTCTCTATCACCAAACCCAAGTATCCTCAGGTCCTGGGGCAGGCCAGACTCTTCATACATGATTTTCATCTGCTTAAATTTGTCATCTCTCCTTTTTTAATCCACCTCAAGTCCTTCAGGGTCTAACCTAAATCTCATCTTCTCCAGGACGTCTTCCCTGACCCTCAGTCCGATTAGACATCCCTCTCCTATGTTCCCGTAAGACCAGATGTGGCACCTGTCGGGCAGCTATGATTACAACGTACTCACATGCCTCGCTTGTCAGTTTCTGAGAGACTGTGGTTTACCAGACTGATGTTTCCCAGGTGTGTTCAGACTGACCTGTCATGAGGTACACACTCATGTGGCTCGTGTGTGTGTGGATGTGAGTGTGGAGAGAGAGAGAAGAGGAGAGGAGAGAGGAGAGGAGAGGAGAGAGAAGAGGAGAGGAGAGAGAAGAGGAGAGGAGAGAGAAGAGGAGAGGAGAGAGGAGAGGAGAGGAGAGAGAAGAGGAGAGGAGAGAGGAGAGGAGAGGAGAGAGAAGGAGGAGAGGAGAGAGGAGAGGAGAGGAGAGAGAAGAGGAGAGGAGAGAGAAGAGGAGGAAAGAGAGAAGGAGGAGAGGAGAGAGGAGAGGAGAGAGGAGAGGAGAGGAGAGAGAAGAGGAGGAAAGAGAGAAGGAGGAGAGGGGAGAGGAGAGGAGAGAGAAGAGGAGAGGAGAGAGAAGAGGAGGAAAGAGAGAAGGAGGAGAGGGGAGAGGAGAGGAGAGAGAAGAGGAGAGGAGAGAGAAGGAGGAGAGGAGAGAGGAGAGGAGAGGAGAGAGAAGAGGAGAGGAGAGAGAAGAGGAGGAAAGAGAGAAGGAGGAGAGGAGAGAGGAGAGGAGAGAGGAGAGGAGAGGAGAGAGGAGAGGAGAGGAGAGAGGAGAGGAGAGGAGAGAGGAGAGGAGAGGAGAGAGAAGAGGAGAGGAGAGAGGAGAGGAGAGGAGAGAGAAGGAGGAGAGGAGAGAGGAGAGGAGAGGAGAGAGAAGAGGAGAGGAGAGAGGAGAGGAGAGGAGAGAGAAGGAGGAGAGGAGAGAGGAGAGGAGAGGAGAGAGAAGAGGAGAGGAGAGAGAAGAGGAGGAAAGAGAGAAGGAGGAGAGGAGAGAGGAGAGGAGAGAGGAGAGGAGAGGAGAGAGAAGAGGAGGAAAGAGAGAAGGAGGAGAGGGGAGAGGAGAGGAGAGAGAAGAGGAGAGGAGAGAGAAGAGGAGGAAAGAGAGAAGGAGGAGAGGAGAGAGGACAGGAGAGGAGAGAGGAGAGGAGAGGAGAGAGGAGAGGAGAGGAGAGAGGAGAGGAGGAGGAGCAGACAGAGAAGAACGAGAAAAGAAGAAAGGAAGTCACCGTTTTTCCTAAGATGGGAGGACTGAGGTAAACGTCACTGTGGATGTAGACAAGCTTGCTGGTGTAGCTTGGGGCCAAAAGTTGGGGGAGACAGGGTTTTTGGTAGCCAGTTCCTGCTGTAAAATTCAAGGTGAAGCTATCTTCTTCATCTTGAGTGGGGAGCTGGAGGAAAGTGATAAAATCTCGAAACAGTTACGGTGGGGACATGAAGAAAGACTTCTGTGCAGCATCAATGGCCTGGCTGAGGTTGCAGACTCTAAATTTATGTCGGCTTCCTCACTCAGGTTTTCTACGCAATCTGTGCTGGGTCCCCATTGTGACCAAAACCTCCTGCTTTATTGTTCTAAGAAAACTCTGTGGTGCACTGGCAAACTCAGACCTAACAGAGGTCAGCCAGGAAATTCTCCTTTGGGGTTTCTCGATGTATCCTTTGCCCTTTGGAACTGAGATACACATAAAACCTCCTCCAGGGGCTGGCTTCCTGGGCTTCCTCCAGGGCACCCCAGATGCCAGCACACCCTCGTCTGGCTGAGCAGTTCTGACTGGACACATCCCAGAAAGAATGTCAGAGTTTGGGACATCCCACTAGTATGTGGCCAGAACCATTACCTGCCTGACTTTGAACCTCCTCCGAATGACTATGACATCCGTCGTCAAATTTGTGTCGATACAAGAATACAGATAATGCAGCCTGAAATAACCATCGATTCAACTAAAACTGGCCGTTAAAAAACGTAAGCTGCCTGGCCCGCATGTTCGCCATCTCTCTACAGCCATCGGTGCTGCAGCATTTGGCATCTAGCCCCAGATCCCTTTATGAGGGCTGTGCGGGGTCGCAGAAAGCCGTGCACAAAAGGATCCCAGAGAAACTGGACCTGGTCTTTTCCTCCATCCTCAGGATGGGGACTGGCGAGGAATGGCTCTCAGTTTTATTAGCTTTGCCTCGTTGAGGGGCCTGCAGCTCTCTCCAACTGCATCTAATAGTCCCACTAAAATATTCATCAACCTCTTCTCGGAGGCACGGACTCCTCAGCTCTGCCTGCGATCCGGACGATTTGTGAAAGGTCTCGCTGGGTGAAGTACTGTCCAGAGGGCAGTCCAGCCGCCAGTCAAGGCTGCTTCCCGGAATTTAGGCGGCAGAACCGGAAACCCGATTGCTCAGAGCTCCGAGCTTTGCCTTGATGAGGGCAGCATCTGCAGGTTTTCCCAAGGATACGGACTAATTCAAAAAGCAAAGGCAGGCACTGAAAATGCTCATAGAAGAGAATACTAAATGCTACCGTGAAATAACACGGAGGCTGCTTTTAAAGGAGAAGTCGAGTATTCAGAATTTGAGCTCCCTCTCTCTCCCCTCCTGTGGGGTGGGTAGGCTACACAGAGGATTATTCTCTCAAATGCTGAAGCCCACCAGCTGCCTCTCCCGGCAGGTTCGCCGTGGACTCGGGCCTTACCCCAGAGCAGCATTTACCACATCCCTAGTTTGACGGCAAACCCAGTCTGGAGCTGCCAGTCGGGGGTTAACACAAGCCCTGGGTGACAATACAGAGGCATTCGGTCCTTGCCCACAGTTGCTGCATTGGCACATTTGGCCCACGTTTCTGAAGAGGCAGTGGCTGTGACTGCGGAGAGCGCCCTGCCTGCCACTGCTGGACCATTAGTATGGAAATGAGGCATGTGTGTGACAGGTGGCCTTACAACCAACACAATTAACTTTCTCCATTAGCCGCCGCTCTGACAAAACAGATGCAGCATCAATAAGCAGCCCCTCTCCTACAGGAAAGGAAGGACACACCACAAACCCCTTATTTATAAGGAGGAGCGGTATAATTTCTTCTGTACACCAAGTGGGTGGCACTAGAGCTGGCTTTTGTCTTATTGCTGTGGTTGGTTATTTTTTTGCATCCTTCTTGTGTTAATACCGCGATGCCACCACGGGTTAATTAATGCTCTTGAAGTTTTCAAAAAAGAAGTCGTCACGGATGAAGGGAGAGTAAAGCTGGAAAAACCACACGGGAATTCTTCACCTTTGGCAGAAACTCGCAGCCGATTACCTGGCCTGGCTGCAGAGGGAACACACAGGTTTTAGAGCTTCACGCCCCCAGCAGCCATAACACTAATTAGCAAATCTAAGGCCCTGGAATCTGGTTTTCAAGAACTTTGTGGCACAACAGAAAACGTTCAAAGTAGAGTGGAATACTGAAATCTCGGAAAGCAGAAATCTCATTTGGAAATGTCCTCTGTGTTTTCACTGAGGACAACACGGAGACATCCAAGCCCGGGGACTTTCTGGATTCTGAAGTCGTGAAATACCTAGCAGTGGAATGTAATTTTCTAATTAAGTTCACGTCTCTTATTTAATAGCTCACCTTGTATCTGTCCAGTGTTTTGAAATTCCTTCAGACACAGAGCTTCGTTGCAGCAAGGAAGTGCAACTCTAAAATAATAACTTCGCTATGATTGCAAAAAATAGAGTGTGCATGTTTAACGTGGTAGAACATTGTCTGTTACAAGGGAGAAATTCCAACACTGCTCCCAAACTATTCTGTACATATCAGAATTAAGATTTCTGTTATAAAATTCTTTTAGAATCCGAAATATTTATTATCCCTCTGGCATTACCAATCTCATATGAGCTAGACCAACCATCTAGAAAAAGTCTTTTTCACCTATCTAAAGGGAAGTTCACTCGTGTTTTCTGCTGTGTAGTCTGAGGCTTCTTTGTAGAAGTCGGAATATGAGAAATCTGTCAAACGTCTCCTGGTGGAGGAGGGGCTCGTCTGACTTGTCCGGATGTTTGGAAAGGTCGAGAGGAGGACCTGTGACTCCATTGTGACCTGCCCCAGGGGACGGGAGAGCGGACAGGCATGGTTGGAGGGAGAGTGACCGGGATCGGACCGGGCTCTCGTCCTCACTCACACCCTCCTCACACCTCAGTCCCGTCACTTGTAAAATGGGAATAAGATCCTACTTTATGGGGCGGTTAAGAGGAGACCCTCGATGAGCCAACGCGTGTGAAATGATTTGCTCGTTTTGTGTTGCAGCCCTAGATTGCTTTGGAGGAGGGCGGCAGGGTCTCAGACTCAGTCCCAGACATTACAAATAGCCTCGACTTTCAATCCTCTGCTCTTCTAGAACGAGCTCGATCCCCTCACCTTCTCTGAAACCGTGGGCATTCCTGTAGGACCAGGGTCTCCACAACAAAATGTGTAGTTGATCCTTCAGGAAGAAAAACATCCTGTAAAAGCCCAATAAAGCAGCTGAAAACTTTAAACCAACAGTTTTCAACCCTCGCTGCACAGCAGAACCACCTGGTGGGCTTTTTAAAAATACCCCTATCTGGGCCCCCACTGCTGATGGAGTCATGACCTGAGGGCAAGGATGAGGGTGGCCCAGGGTCCAGGCATCAGTGTCTTCAAAAAGTCCTCCCTGGGCTTCTAAACCGAATCTGGGTTCGAGAACCACTGCCTGAGCTGGTGCCCTTCCTCCCTCCTTTCCTCCTCCTCAGCCCAATGGCGTCCATTTTCTACTTGCTTTTCTCCCCAAATCTCTTCTCCGTCTTTATCCCCACAGGTCCACTCGCATCAGGCCTGACCCATGCAACAGCCTTCTCACTGGTTTTCTCGACTCCAGGTGTTCTCATAATAATCATAAACATTATCCCAAGATAAATATGCCCAGAAGACACCTTTAATCTTATTACAACCCTGCTAACAAATGTCAGTGGCTCGCTGCTGCCTAACAATCACAGTTCCAAGCTAGAGATCCAAAACCAGGATGGAAATACACATGACTGCGTCAGAAATTACACACAGCTAGGGGTCATGTTGTGTGGGTTAAGGGATGCAGAGCTTAAAGCCCTTCCTTTCTGGCCCCTCCCTGACTTTGGATCCAGTCCATCTTTCACAGCCCAGCTCCATTGCAGTACCTCCCTGGCCATGGGTGCTCTTGACTAGAATAGGGTGACCAGCCACCCCCATTTGCCCTGCACTGAGGGGCTTCCGAGGACATGGAACTTCCCGGGCTGTGACCAGGAAATCTCCAAAGCCCGGCGTGTGTTGGTTAATCCAGGCTGCAGTGACATCAGGCTGGTGCAATGACTTCTGGGTTGTGAGCTCGCTGTCTCAGAAAGCACAGAAGCGTCTGTGCACCGATTAACTGTCACTGTCGGCACACATTCCTGTGTGAGTAATTACGAGGTCAGCCCGGACGACTTCTGAAGTGTGCTCCCACTCCAACCTTCTAGGTCTTAAAAAAGTCCACATTGGAACTGAGGAATTATTCTGGAATCCCCATTTAAACGACAGGGCTTGGAGTGAAAGCTGTTCAGCATGATTTTTCAGCATTGTTCTCCTGGTCTTCCGGGTCTCCTCACCTACAGCAGAATCCCCTTGTCTGAGTCCCCTGTGAGTCAGCAGATGGGTCTATGTAACACGTCTGCTATGTTGTGTACAAGGGGATGGAAGCAAGAACTCACGTTGGGAGACGGGGCCTTTGCTTTATGGACAGAGTGTCACAAAGTGCCGAGGTTCACAATGAAGTAACAGGGGTGCGTTGCACTAGACAAATGGCTGCAGGTTAACGACAAGGTCACTCAAGGCAAAACTGACTTCTCCAAATAACGCTCCCCAAAGAGTGTGCTGTTATGATGATTAGAAAGGGCTCAGATTGGAAAAGGATTATGGGATGCTGCACAGGAAAGGGTATTTTTCTCTTTCTTTATAAGTCTTGTTCAGAATATCCATTTGTGGTACAGATTGGAGATCTTTACTTTAGTTCCCCTGATATTCATCAAGAAAACAGTTTTATTTTTAATCTTCTAGTTTTGGAATACGTAACACCTCAACAAAACTTACATTTCAAAAATACAAAAAAAAAAAGTAACCTCAAAAATGTTATGCTAAGTGAAAGAAGCCACACACAAAAAGGCACCTAGTGTATAATTCATTGAGATGAAATATCCAGAATAGATAAATCTCCAGACACAGAGAAGATTGGTGGCTGCCAGGGGTGGGGGAGGGGTGACGAGAAGGAGCTGGTTAATGGGGAAGGAAGGGGTCTTCCGTTGGAGTCATGGAAATGTTTCAGAGCTCAATAGAGGCTAAATTCTGCTGAATTGTGCACTTTAAAATGGATAATTCTATGTTCTGTGAATTTCACCTCAATAAATTATTTTTTAAGCTGATGGAGTAAATATCTCCCCTCTTCTTCTATTTACCAGTCGCCCAGTTCGCCTTTCCAGAGGCAACCAACGCACTCAGTTTCTTGTGTTTGCTTTTAGAACTATTTTATGCATATTTAAGCAAATTCACAGGTATCTTTCCTGTCTTTCTGTTTACACAAATGGTAGCATACTATTCTGTACTTGGTGGTTTTGTTTGTTTGTTTACTTAGCAATAAACCTTGGCAATCACCCATACCAATATTTAGTAACATCAATATTTAATTATTTTTAACAGCTGCATGATATTCCAGTATACGTGTGTAACATAATTTATTTAACTACTCCCTTATTGATAAACTTTTAGATTATTTTCAACTTTTGCTATTAGAAACAACAAAGCAATGAGTAGCTTCGTGCATATGTCATTCTGCACACGTGTGGCTATAGCTGTGGGATGCATTCTTAGAAACCAAAGTGCTGAGTTGAAAGGTATGTGTGCTTGTAATTTCGATAGATAAAACCAAATTACTTGACTCAAAGTGTGTACCATTTACTCTCCCACCAGTAATGTATAAGAATGTCTGTTTTCCCATCATCTCTGACAAAGCAGACACTAGTTCCTTTTGACCAGAAATTTGCTGTAACAATACAGAAGACGCACATTCTTCAGTTGTCACAAATGCAGGCCCAGCTTAGCTGTGTTCTGTCATGTCACAGTTTGCCGTGTGGGAGACTCGGCCCAAGCCGTCATCCCAAGCTGGAACTTTCCTCTTTCATCAAATTCGCTTCCTAAACACTTATTGCTTTGAATTCCAGATGGTTTGGCCAACCTTCGTGAATACGAAATTCCTGAACAGTTTTTGGATGTCCTTATTTTCTGGAAACAAAATCTTTAAGTAATTGTCAGTAAAAATAATTACAGATATGTCAAGTTTTCAGTCTCGGCCAGCAAATGGTTACTGAGCACGGTTCACGAGCTCAGCAAACCCTCAGTCAAATGTGTCGGATTCACACATAACCATCCAGTCAACGAGTGCCAAGCATTTTCTGTCTGCAAGGTGCATGTCAGGTCCTCTAGGTGATACGATCAGGAGTAAAGCAGTAAGAACAGGAATATAAAACAGAAGGTGGCAAATGCTCTACAAGAAAAAGCGCGGTAAGAAGAGAATGATCCCCATGCTCAGTAGAGGAACCGTATCTGAGTGGGGCATCAGGAGCACCAAGCGAGGGTTCCAACAGGTGACACGGGGACTGACCGAGTGAGTGATGACATCCCAGGAAACATGTTAGTGCACTTCTGTTGACTGTATTTGTAGCGATGTATTTTGTAACTTGCGTTTCTGGTTGTGACCTCCCGGTTTTATCTATCACTCCTAATCGCCAGTCTCATGGATGGCTTCCTTCTCCCGCCGAGGAGCTCTCCACAAGCAGTGCGCATGGGACGACCTGGAGACTGGAGAAACCAACCCATCCCTGAGGGAACAGCTTTCCGTTTCTTAGCCCACGTTGGGTGCACTCATTGAACCTTATGGTCAGCTGTGAAATTAAGTCATTTCCACCCAGCATAGCAGGGAGGGCTAATCTTAAAAGCTGCCTTTACAATTATTTCAATATTTTTTTAAATAAAGTATATATTATATAGACGTATATGATATATCTCTTTGTGTTTTTCATGGAATCATTGCATGCTTCTAGAAAATGTTCTAATATGCCTAATAGGTTAATTATTGATCAAACTTTTGTGTGGACTAGAAATGACTACAAAAATTAAATGGTAAAGTTACTGGTGTTATAGAGAAATTGATTTGAAATATAGACTCATGGCAAGAATTCAGTTGAAAACCAAGCTCTTGTTGGATAAAATAGGCTCATTGAGTGTTAAAGCGTAATGTCACTGTGCTAGTGCCCACGGCTAAGAAGACAACTCAAAGTCACTAATTTAGGAAGATATCCATAGCTCCAGACTTCAAGGAAATCCCCTGGAACTAAGGACTTAATAATCTTTAAATCCATCAGACAATGTCTTATATACACAGCACGATGGAGGTAAGATTATTTTACTTTCAACATCTACCCATTATTAAACTTCCTTAACAGAAAATTGGCTCTCGTGCACCTGAGAAACAGAGATACAGAAAATCACTCAAATGGTAGTATTTTTTGTTCACAGTTTAAAAGAAAATAAAGACACAAATGTTTTATTTGATCAAAACTTTTTAAGAAACAATTACTAACTAGAGGATTAATTCTTCCTGCCTTCAGAAAATGTGCAAGTCTGTATTTAACAGGTCCATGTCCCCAGATGGGCAGGAACGGTGGCCGCAGCAGGGACGGCAGGACTCGGCTGGGGCTCCGCCTGCGTGGTGGCCCCTCCGCCCATCAGCGGGAGAGCCGGGCTCTCTGGCACTGCTCTGCCTTCTTCAGCAGTGAGCAAGCCTGGTCTGTTTCTCTTCAGAGAGCCTAAGAGTGAACGCTTTCTTTCATCCCTTCAAAGGAGAGCTCTACCTACCTTTCCACTGAGTTTACTTTTTTAAAAAATTGTGATAAATGCGTAACATAAAATTTACCACCTTAACCATTTTTCAGTGTACGGGTCAGTAGTGTTAATGCTGAGCAACAGATCTCTAGAACTTTCCATCTTGCAAACCAAAACTCTGTACCTATTACACAGTTTCCCAGTCCCCCTCCCCGCCCAGCCTGGCAACCTCCCTTCTACTTTCTGTTTCAGTGAGTTTGGCTACACTACATCTTAGTCCATTTGGGCTGCTGTAACAGAATACCATAGATTGGGTGGCTTGTAAACAATGGAAATTTGTTTCTCACAATTCTGGAGACTGGGAAGTCCAAGATCAAGGTTCAGATCCAGTGTCTGGTGAGAGCCTGGTTCACAGACGGCCGTCCTCTTGCTGTGTCCTTGCATGGTGGAAGGGGCAAAAAAGCTCACCACTCCCATTCATGGGGGCTCCACCCTCATGACCTCATCACCTCCAAATGCCATCACACTGAGGATCAGGTTTCAACATATGAATTTTGGGGGGACACGAGCGTTCATTCCATAACATCCAGGTGCTGCGTGCGAGTGGAATCCTGCGGTGTCCGTCCTTTTGTGGCTGGCTTATTTCACCGAGCATAATGTCCTCAACGGCCATCCATGTGCAGCACGCATCGGAATGTCCTTCCTTGTTAAGGTTGAGCGAGATTCCACCATATGTCCAGATCACGTCTGTTTGTCCATTCATGTGTTGATGGACACTCAGGCTGCTTCCACCTCTTACCTGTTGCCAATGATGCTGAGTTGGACACGCATGGCCTGACTCCACTCTTGATTGAAGTCTTGGCCATCATCTTGGGACTTGTGTTTGTTTCATCCTTGGGCTGCAGGAAACTCAGGGGCTCCCCCACTTTGGTGGGAGTGGTTGATTGGGGACTCGGAGGTACTGGACCCATTTCTCCTCCTTTACGGCCCCAATCTTGTCTCCCACATGTGCCAGCAGCACGGAGGGCAGCCAGGAATGTGGTAGCCCCTTGTTGGATTCAGGACCAGTCACCCGGAGTCACCAGCCCCTTCTCTTTCATCTCTCTTCTTTCTACATGGGGGGAATGTCAGGTTTAAACCTCAGAAAACAAGCAGTGCTTCAGGGAAAACGTTCATCTCATATTTCTATTACACATTATCCAAGTTTGCAAACCAGTTTGCATTTCAGCAACATTCATTATCTTCTTAGGCTTCGTGGCAAGTCTGAGGGATTCCTGTGGGTGAGTTGGTTGGCATCACTCAACTCTACTTTAACACGCATGACTCAATTACACAAGGGTTAGCTAACCAGCAATGAGGAAGAAGTTACAGGTTAAAACAAATGGCGCCCAAATGAATCAAGTGCCGCCTTTCAGATGCCCACCACTCAACAAAGACCTGGCAAGGCGTTTTCTTCACTGGGTATGAATCACTCAGATAAAAAGGGAAAACCAGGGCCACCTACGTTCATAGCTTGTACAGTATGACCTCGAGGCCCAGCATCTACCAGGAGCTTCCTAGCAAAAGGCCCAGCTTCACAGAATGAAAGGGCTTACACATCAGCATTAAATAATTCTCTTAGAGATGCAAATTTCTAATTAGTTACTGTGGCAACTGGAGAGGCCTGGAAGTAAGCCCCTCACACAATGAACCTGAGAGTTTACTTTTTTGATTTACTGCAGGCCTGTAAGGAGCGGGGAGGAAGAAGATAAATATTGCTTTAACTGTGACGAGAGAATAAAGTGCACCAAGCGAAGGGATTTCGTCCTTTGTTCGCCCTCCTACAGGTCTCAGAGGAACGTTGTACTTCACGCACAGTCTTACTGCTGAGAGAACCCAGATTCCCCAGGCTCCACGACATCTCGACTGTCACACACACGACCCCAGCGTGGACTCTTTCTTAACCTACGAGCACATTTTTACGTCTTTAAAGCGAATATGGTCTAAGATTATTTCAACCTTGTTTTGATGGAGTGTTTTTGTTTGTTTTATTTGGTATGTTTGGTTTTTGTTCTTTTAAAGTTATGCATAGTTCTTCAAACCTTTTACTTAGAATGGGGGAAATAAAATCTTGATTTTCTTATGTTTTATGGAGATTTTATTCTCCAAAATCCACTTATTGGAGAGTAATCTATTTCCCAACTTTGAATAATACATGAAAAGAAAGGATCAAAGTGCTCACAAGAAAGGCAGGGGCATCAAGGATAGAATATTAATTTTGTGGAGACATGAACTGAAAAGAAAATTTGTCCCAACAGAATTTTTTAAATGTTTCTTTAGGACTAACTATTTAAATTAAATAATTAAATAATTTCAGGAAGCAAAAGCATAAATATTTTCCCTCGTCTTTCAAAGGCAAAAAAGAGAAAAATTATTGTCAACAAATTTGGGTAATATTTTGTCCGTGGAATATATTACTTTCATCTATCTTCTTTCCTAAATGTTGTAAGTCAAATTTAGAGGCCTAGTACTTGCTCAAAATAATTCAGATGAAACCTTGGAATCTTATAACGGTGCTTTGTTTAGATTGTAAACTGCTATATTCAGTAAATAAATGATTGACTGAAAACTGAATGCGTTGGAGCAAGGCTAAGTTTAGACAACATTTATAACAGAGAGGTCGTCTTGCTTCACCACCAGCTGGCCCCACCTTGCAAGCTTTCTAAATCTCTTCACTGCCCCTCAGCAGCCCCTGCTCTCGTGCCTCCACAGGAAAGTTCACCCCTTCACCTTTTTTCAGATTCTTCCCAAGCTCTGAACCTTTCTCCTCTTCCTCATCCAATTTCACTTGTCTGGTGTCCCCATCTTTCAATATCCTTCTCTGTGCCAGAATATGTCAACTTACATAAACTTCTGTCTTCGGGTTACTAAGTCCTCAGGCGAGGTATTTAGTTTTTAATGGGAGTTTCTATAGACACAATAGCTTAATCCAAAGAAGTGACTTTATTTCATGTAGAACAGGAGCAATCGCAGTACCTGGTTCACGACACAGTCTCATCATGGGCCCATGCAAGGCTCTCTTTTATTCATATATTTGTGGTTTGGGCTTAATAATATAATAAATGCTATGAACCTGCCACCCAACATTCAAACTAGAAGTTTGCCCAACGCTTCTATGTACCAACGTAGCTCTTCTCCATCCTATCCTCCTGCCTCCTCCAGCCACGTCAATCAGTATCCTGAATCTTGTTGGATGATTTTAATAATCTTATCACATTTGTATGTGTTCCTTAAAAGTATATTGTTTAACGTTTTTAACTTTATAACACGGTATGTCACCTCTGGAAACCTACTTTTCATTCAACATTATCTTGCTAAGATTTATCCACAGTGCCTGTGGCTTGTGCCACCACTCTGTCACCACCCAGACGTAAGCCACCATCTCCTCCTGGACTATTTAATGCCAACATACCAGTCATAGTGATTCTGACTATGAGGTCCCTGAAGACTATATCATGACAACAAGCAGGAGAAGTATCAGGGCCACCAACCATGAGACAGCTGGGAGAAAAGCATCACCAGGCAGTGAGGACAGTGAGTCCAAAGCCCCAAGGCCAACATGCGCCTGGTGCAGGAAGGCCCTGGGTCCAGGGCTGAACCAGTGAGGGCAGGTGAGGTAGAAGGCGGGTCCAGAGAGGAGATGTGCTGGAGTAGAGAGAGATCCGATTGCAGAGAAATTATTCTAATTCTGAATCAATTCACTAATCAACCGAATTAGTGGGATGCCACTAAAGGATTTTTTAAATCTCTTTATTAAAATATTATCTACCCAAAGAAAAACACATATATCGTGGTATGAGTTTTGGATGGAGAAAGCTCATTGCCTATATTTTAACAGAATCACTATGACTGGTATGTTGGCATTAAATAGTCCAGGAGGAGATGGTGGCTTACGTCTGGGTGGTGACAGAGTGGTGGCACAAGATGGTCACATTCTGGTTGTTCGGAACTGGGGCTTACATGATTTACTGAGTCAGATGTGGGGCCTGAATGAAGAGACAAGTCAATAACGACTCCAGGTTTTGAAGCTGAGTAACTAGAGGAATATGGTTTCTATTATTTGAGAAATTCCCCTGATTGGGAAGAGGAACACTGAGAAAGGAGCAGGTTTGAGGTCGAATTCAAAAACTGCACTTGGGGCATATTGAACTGGCAACGTCTACTGCACGGCCAGAGGAGAGGTCACCAGGCAGCTGGAGGGACATCTCTGCAGTTAGGAGGCCGTGGGAGGAGCTGAGGTCCCCGAGGGAGGAGCTGAGGTCCCTGAGGGAGGAGCTGAAGTCCCTGAGGGAGTGAGCCCAATGGATGGAGTGGACGAAGAGTCTAAGGAATGAGTCCAGGGGGCTCCAAGTTTTAGAGGGAGGGAGGGTAAACAGGAGCTAGGAAAGTGATCTGAGAAGGAGCCACCAGTGAGGCGGGAGAAAGCCAGGTGAATGTGGTGCCCTGTACGCCAAGGGCAGAACTTGCTTCAGGGGAGGAGGGGGATGGGCTCCGTCAGAGGTTGCTTATGTGGTCAGACAAGGTAAGACTGAGGGGACGATTGGGTTCAGTGATGCAAGCAGCATCAGTGACACTGATAACAGAAGTTCTGGTGAAGTTCTAAGGACGAAAACTGGACTGGAGCGTATTCAAGATACTGATGTGGGAGGATTGGAAGTAAACACAGTAACCGTAGGTCACTCTTTCAAGGATTTTTGCTATGAAAGAAATGAAGAAAAAAACAGACAATAATTGAAAGAGGGAGTGTGAGTCAAAAGAGAAATTTTTTTAAGAAAGGGGAAATAGCAAGATTTCATTTTTTATGGCTGAGTAGTATTCCATTGTGTACATACACCACATCTTCTTTATCCATTCATGCCTCGATTGTCACTTGGGTTGTTTCCGAGTCTTGGCTGTTGTGAATAACGCTGTGATGAACATAGGGGTGCACAGATCTTTTCAAATTAGTGTTTTTGTATTGTTTGGATAAATACTGAGGAGTGGAATAGCTGGATCATATGGCGATTCTATTCTTAATTTTTCGATACTGTATTCATACTGTTTTCCATAGTGGCTGCACCATTTATATTCCCACCAGCAGCGTATGAAAGTTCACATTTCTCCACATCCTCTCCAACACTTGTTATCTCAACATGGATGGACCTTGAGGGTATTATGATAAATGAAGTAACTCAGACAGAGAAAGTCAAATACTGTATGATCTCACTCATAAGTGGAAGATAAAAACAACACCGGACAAACACATACATACAGAGATTAGATTGGTGGTTCCCAGAGGGGAAGGCAGGAAGGAGAAAGGGGTAATAGGGCACACGCGTGTGGTGATGGATTGTAATTAGTCTTTGGGTGGTGAACATGATGTCATCTACACAGAAATCAAAATATAATAATGTACACCTGAACTTTATAATGCTATAAACCAATGTTACCTTAATAAAAAATAAATAAAAGGAAGAGAAAAATAAAGAAAAGAGAAATAAAGTGTTTGCATGCTCTTAGAACGACTCAGGGAGAGGAGAGAGAACCACCCTCAGAAGGCGAGAGGAAGTGGGGTCCCGTGCCCCTGCAGAGGGCTGGTCTTAAGGGGCGCGAGAGACTTTACCCCCAGTAACAAGAGGGACGACAGGAGCATACACTCACGGGGAGATGTGATGGTGGGAGGGTTGGGGACTTCTTTTCCGAACGCTTCATTCTGTCTCCGTGGAGTAAGCTGGGACGAGGGTGGGAAGAAAGCACTGGAGATGTGAGGACAGTAGAGAAAGTAGCAGTGGTCGAGGAAAGCGGGAGAGTGAAAGCATTGCCAGGCCACATCACAGGCTCACCTGAGGCGAGTGATTCTTGGCTGAGAGTAGCCACCAGTGTGGTGGGATGGTCTGCTGCAGCCAACCCGAGCTGCACCGGTCCCTGGAGACATCACAGAGCAGGCAACACATTTAGTCCTTGCAGAATGTCTCTTATATCCATTTCCAATTTCCTTCCACTTAGGAAAAGTTGAAAGCCTTGAACCCCAAATGGCTAACAATCCTGAGAAATGCAGTTGGTCAGAATTTCTCTCCCGTTCTCATTTCTCATGTTCTCCTGACCTCTGTGAATCTCCACACTTTCCACCCCGCTCTGACCCTCCTCCTGGACTGCCTCCTTGAAAGATGCAGATGGTGGCATAACCACGAGAGAAAAACAGGAGAGGAACATGGGAGAAGATAAAGTGTTAAATTTTGGACATGGTGAACTTGAAGTTCCCAAAGAATATCCAATTAGAGATGTCGGTTAGGCAACTGGATATGTGGGTTCAAAATTCAGGAGAGGGATCTGGAGTAGAAAGAAAAGTTGGCATTTCATGGCACCTCTTTGCAGTAGTTGAAGGCTTGAGGCTGTAGCTGTAATCGTTGAAGGAGAATGTGTCCCGGGAGGAATAAAGCACCACCACTGGGGGTGTACCCTCGGGAGATGCTAACATGGGGTGGGCAGAGCTCAAAGAGAAAGAGATGGAATTCGAGCAGCACGAGAAGAGCCCGGAGAAGGTGTTGTAAGAGTCAAAAAAGTAGAGTTTCAGATGGAGGGAGTGAGTAATCAACTGGGTCACAGAGCAGAAATTCAATGGAAGACCGAGAAACGTTGACAGCGTTTGGCTTGACTTCTGCTCTCAAGAGCGCCTTTGAGACCAGTCTCAACTCAGAATGGCATCTTAGCTCCTATGAAATCTGATGTCTGTTTTTCTCATTCATTCATTTATTTACCCATTCACTCAACAAACATTTATTGTGTGTCCTGAGTACCCAGCCCTGTTCTGGGAGCTGGGGATATGTCCATGTGCCAAGGAAAGAGTTCTGCCACCCAGGAGCCGATATTCCAGTGGGAAAAACAGACCAGAAACATCATAATCACTATATTTGAACTTACATTCAATGTTATATTGAAAAGTGCTGCAGAAAAAAGAACATGTAGGTCCAGCTGGGACGGCTCAGGGGTGTGCTGGGCAGCGTGCAGGGTGGGCTTCACTGAAAAGCTGCCATGTGGGGCTTGGAGCAGAGCCCAGGGATAGGAGCTGCCCACCATGCGAGAGCATCATGGAGGCCCAGAGCAGGAGCAGAGCGAGGGGTCAGAGAGCGTCGGACTGCCCCAGGCCTGCGTGAGGACTTGGGCTTTGAGTGCTCATTGCACAGCGTTAGCTGGAAATGTTCTGATTTCAGGAGGGTCCGCTGGTGACCTGAGTGCTCCGTGCGGCGCCCCTTTACGACCTGGACTAAGGCCCTCTCCCGCGGGGGTGGCTCCTGGTGTGTGGAGCACGTCACTCCACTTTTGTCCAGACGTAGTGCCGTTCCTCCTGCCGCCCTGCTGCCCCCGCCCGCTGGCCTTGGCGTCTGGCTGCTCCGGTCATGCTTCCCACGTTCCCTCCGCTCGCCGTCCGTGTCTCTCCCTGGGGCCCAGTCCAATCCCAGGTCCACTCTCGCTCTCTCTCAGGATTTGAAAATCTACAAAATACGCTGATCCTCCTGAGCTTTCGGCACAGACAAAGGACACTGCGGCGGCCCAATTAGGGCAAGGATTTTCTTTCAAAATTGCTCAATTAATTTCCACATATAAAAATGAGTGCTGCGTGGCCATATATCTCACATTTTATATGCCAACCTCACAACTGTTGCCAAATATCATTAGACACACAAAGTTTTACTCGTCTTGCAGCCGATACAAACTCATGGAACAACTGAGCATCCTCCTCTCCATAAATATCCTTAGTATCTTCTCTATCTCTCACATAAATAGGTAAGTGGAGTGCTCCTTTCCCACAGTTCTGGGAATATTATTTAGATTTGGGGAAATTAAAATGGTAGAAACATAGCTGATAATTTATTTTCATCCAGCAGAAGAGCTGAAGAATGTTTTACTGGAAATGGTGCTCAGCCTGTCTTTACTTTCTCGTACATTTCAGAGTTGCTTTCAAGCCTATCAGGAAAATACAAAATACAATGGATAATGTTGTTTTTTCCTATAGAACAAAATACATGGTAAGTTATAATATCTCTCAGCCATAAAATATTAGGATCCTATTACAGGTGTGTTTTTTAAGTAAACCGAAGGCACAAATGTCTGAACCATACATTTATTCAACAAACATCTTCTAATTCACACCACGTCCAAAGCAACGTGCTGGACAACACAGGAGCATGAAGATGCGTGAGACAAGAGTTCTTGTCCTTCAGAGCTCACAGTGACGTAGATTTGTGCACAAACATACAGCAATAACACGTAAAAGCAAAGATGAAATAAACATACTACAAATATTTGGTTTAAAAAGATCCCCTGCAGTGGGTTCAGGAAAGCAGAGTGAACCAGATCTGGAATAGTCCCCTCTCACAAAACTTAATGATACGAACAAAAAAATAGATAAAATCCATCGAAAAATATACCATCAAAATCAAACCAAAGAATGTCCTGGCGAAGCACGAGACGGTGGAGCAGAAGTCCCCAAAGCCCGGCCGCGCCGGGGGCACCAGACTCACGCGGCAGCCAGCTTCACTCTGCATGGGAGGTTAGGGTGAGGAGCGCCGATTTCTTTTAAATCTAGGAAAATCTTACGAATAATCCGCAGCTGGAGAAAGAGAGGGAAGAGGAACTGGCCTGCTACAGGAGAAGGTTTAGAAATCACTAGTACGTGTGCACACCCTCTACCAGGACGCCCTGACATGCGCTCAGAGAAAGAAAAAGGAAAAGAACTACACTGCCGTTTCGGTGCTTTTGTGGTAGGAGAGCAGATGGTTGATATTATTCACTGTTTGGGGCAGTAAGTAGAAATTTAGTCGAAAAGAGAAAAATAGAGGAATAGATGTTGGAGAAATGTCCCTATCCTATAGATCCTATAAACTGGCCACCCCCAAAACTGCCTTTTCTGTATCCCCTCTTGGGTCTGGTGAGAAGAAATGGTAGTTGGGGAGAAGGAGATGAAACCAGGAAAGTGAACAGCCCTCTCTCTCTCTCTTGCTCCTTCCCTCCGCCTCAGAGTGAAGGCCAGAGCCATATGGTAAGGGAGAATGAGCTAAAGCCTGGAAGAGACCCTGTGCTCATCCCAGACAAGAAAATCGAACAAAACAGTGGAGAAGGGAAACCCAGGCCTGCCGATCAGAGAAGGTGAGAGGAATTCAAGCAGAAGATCAGGACTGAGCTGTCAACATTAAGAACCGGCAAGTAAAGAAAAACGTGGAGACAGCACCCATGCATCCACATATTCACGTCTTACTTCCAGTAGCAAGGTATGGAGAATAAACCAAGAGATAAACAGAAAATGAGCAAGTTAGTGAGAAGGGTGTGGAAAAGTGAAGCAGGGAAGAGGGCTGGAGAAGACGGAGGGAGGGGTCCTTTATGAAGGCGGCCAGGGAAGTTCTCCCTGCAGGACTGGGATAGGGCCCTGCAGGTGTCTGGGGCGAAGAGCGCTCCTGGGCAGAGGAAGCAGCGAGTGAAGAGGGAGCCTGGTGGACAAGTTTCCAAGAATGTTGTCAGGAGCAGAGTCTGCAAGAAGGAGAATGTCAGGGGAGGAGGTGGGAGAGGTCGGCAGCCCAGTGCTCGTGGAGGAGGGTGCTGGTGGAGATGGGTGGGGCCTGACAAAGACCTTGCTGTCTCCTCTGGGAAAGAAGGGAAGTCACCGGGTTGAGCAGAGGGTTCAGCTGCTCTGTGAAGAGACTATAAGGAGCAGGGGTGGAAGCAAGAAGACAAATTGATGAGGACATTGCAATGACCCAGGTCAGCGGTCAGCAAACCTTTTCTCTGAAAAGCCCGGTAGTAGATATTTTTGGCTTTGCAGACCCTGTGGTCTCTGCGGCAACTACACAACTCTGCCATCGTGGCGAGAAAGCAGCCAGCAACAATCTGTAAACAAACGGGCTTGTCAGATGTGTCCCCTCCCATGGCCCTGGCTACAGTCTGCACAGCCCTCAGGTAGGGGATGGTGGCTTGGAGGAGGGGGTCACTGGAGAGCTGATGAGATGGGGTGAGATCCTGGCGTTCTTTGAAGTAACAACTTACAGGCTTTGACAGTAGATTACATTTAAGACATGAATGAAGGAAAGAAGTCATGGATGACACCAAGACGGACTAGAACAGAGAACCCAGAAATAAACTCTCACTTATGTGATCAAGTAATTTTCAACAAAGGTGCTAAGATTATTCAGCAGAGAAAGGACAGACTTTTCAACAAATGATGTTGGGAAAACGGGATATCCACATGCAAAAGAATGAAGTTGGACCCTTACCTTACACCATAAACAAAAATCAACTCAAAATGAATCACAGACCTAAACGTAAGAACTAAAACTATAAAAGTTGAGAAGAAAACATAGGGGAAAGCCTTCATGACATTGGATTTGGCGATGAATTCTTACCATCAAGATATGACACCAACAGCACATGCTACAAAAGAAAAAAACAGATGTGGCCAGCCTGCTGGTGTAGTGGTTAGGTTCATTCATTCCGCTTTGGTGGCCAAGGGTTCACAGGTTTGGATCCCAGGCATAGACCTACATAATGCTTATCCAGCCATGCTGTGGCAGCATCCCACATACAAAGTAGAGGAAGATTGGCACAGATGTTAGCTCAGGGCCAATCTTCCCCACAAAAAAAAAAAAAAAAAAAGGAGGAGAAACAGAAAAAATAGATAGGTTGGACTTTGTCAAAATTAAAAATTTCGGTACATCAAAAGACACTATCAACTGAGTGAAAATGTAATCCATGGAATGGGAGAAAGTATTTGCAAATCATATATCCGCTAAGGGGTTCATATCTAGAATGTTAAAAAAAACTCCTACAACTCAACAACAACAAAAAACAGCTACCTTATTCAGATATGAGAGTAGGACTTGAATAGACATTTCTCCAAGGAAGATATACAAATGGCCAATAAGTACATGAAAAGATGCTCAACATCACTAATCGTTAGGCAAATGCAGGTCAAAACCACAATGAGATACCACCTCACAGCCATTACGATGTTTATCATCAAAAAAGAAACAAGCAAACAAACAAAACAGAAAATAACCAGTGTTGGCAAGGACGTGGAGAAATTGGAACCCTTGTGCATTACCGGTGGGAATGTAAAATGGTGTGGCCACCATGGAAAACAGTATTGTGATTCCTCAAAAAATTAAACAAGAATTATAATGTGATCCAGCAATTCTCTTCTGGATAAGTCGCCTAAAGCACTGAAAGCAGGGACTTAAACAGATCTTCATACACCCACGTTCAGTGCACCATTATTCACAATAGCCACAAGGTAGAGGCCGCCCGAGCGTGCACCAGTGGGTGAATGGACAAACAAAATGTGGTCTATCCATCCAACAGGATGCTTTCGGGTCTTAAAAAGAAGGGAAATTCTGCACATGCTACAACACGAATGAACCTTAATAAGGATATTATGCTAAGTAAAATAAGCCGATGACAAAGGGACAAATGTTGTATGATTCCACTTACGTGAAATGTCCAGAGTAGTCAGCTTCACAGGACAGAAAGTAGACTGGTGTTTGCCAACGGGGGATCAGTGTTAGTGAAAAGTTGATGTTTAAAGGGTACAGAGTTTTAGTTGAGGAAGACGGAAAAGAAAAGAAACGTTTCTCTTACCAGAAAACTATAGAAGAAAAGGAGTGGAGAGGCCAGCCCCACGGCCTAGTGGTTAAGTTCGTGTGCTCCACTTTGGCGGCCTAGGGTTTGCTGGTTCAGATCCCAGACATCGACCTACACACCGCTCATCAAGCCATGCTGTGGTGGCATCCCACATAGAAGAACTAGAATGACCTACAACTAGGATACACAACTATGTGCTGGGGCTTAGGGGAGAAAAAAACAAAGAGGAAGATTGGCAATAGATGTTAGCTCCAGGCCAATCTTCCTCGCCAAAAAAAAGAAGAAGAAGAAGAGTGGAATTTTGAAATCAGGGGAAATGTTCAGGGGAAACACAAGGTTGAGAGCCTATAATTATGAGGTCCACCAAAACGCAGGTTCCTTTCCAAGTGCAGAGTTAGAGGCAGTGTCTTCCATCGATCTCCCCCACCTGCGGGAGAGGGAAGCACAATTCTGTCCTCCTGGCAGTGCTCAGGGCCCTACCCTAGCGGTGGAAAAGGCACTGAGGGTGAAATGCCATTTCCAAGCAACTTTCCTAAGTAACCTGCCCTCAAAGACCAGTAAAAATTAAACTGAGCCAGCAGAACGCTGTGTGGAAACAAGAGAAGGGAGCCTGCCACCTGTAAAATGCTGGTGTGCGTTGTGCCCGCCGTCCCACCCGTGAGACGGTGCCGCGTGGACGGCAGTTTGAACAAACGGCCCCGGTTGCCTGCCCTGCGAGGTGCTCTGTTGTCACCTGGCGACTTCCACAGCCTGCCCGCCCTGCTTCCAGTCCCCTCCCCCACAGCCAAGCCCGCCCTTCGTGCCAGGTCGGATGGCCTCCTTGGTGTGGCCGTGACAATGGATGTTCATTTTACCACTATAAAAGGGTTTAATGATTAAAAGGCCACGCCATAGCGCTGGACCACGAAACTCTTTCTTTGGCTCCCAGGAAGCCCCTTTGATTCAAAATGTTCTTTTGACAGGATCAAGAGCGGCTCTCACTCTGCTGGGCTGCAGGAACATCTGCATTGTGATCTGCCACTTCCAGCCAGTGCACACAGTTAATGTGTAATTAATGAAACGCCCCTTCTTGGAGGGGCGCACAATCACGCCAGGGCTCCCACCAACCTCGCTCGGGCCCCCGAAAAGCAGGGCTGCCTTTAGATCCTGGGCCTCATTCAGAGCTGGAAATAAAACCAGTCACAGGCTTATCTGGTCAGCTTACATCTTAATCTTTTTTTTTTCTCTTCTCCCTCTTCCGCCTCCTCGGGGGAAAAGGAATGACAAAAAGGGGAGGGGGAGGGAAAACCCACACACAGCAGCCACTGACCTTGCCTTTCTTTCACATTACTGAAGCTTATTGGGAGGGGGTGAACCGAACACACACAAATGTCAAAGCTGGATGGGGACAGAGCTGAAAAAGCGTCTAGGAAAGAGCCAGAACGAAAAAAGAGAAAGAAAAACACTCCCACATCCATGTGATTTAAAAAGCCGAGCAGGACCGGTTTTCAGACTGATGTGGGCAGATGCCTCGCACGGCCCAGTGGCTGGGGTTGGTACTAGTCTGCTGCGTGTTCCCACTGTGACATCAATGACCTAGGGCAGGTTGGCAGCGTCCCCAGCTGGCCCGCCTGCTCCTCGGCCCCGCGTGACTAGTGCTTCTGAATTTTCTCTGGCCAGACCGGGAGTTCCCGCACTGACTGTAACCCCAGAGATTAGATGACAAGACCATGTTGGCGCCCCGTGAAGTGCCCTGGACAGACTGGACGGCAGGCGGCACTGGAAAGGAGCTGTCTCCGTGAGCGTCCTCCCTGGGCTGCACCTGCGTCAGGGCTCGCCTCCACTCCCTGAGGGCTGTCATCTCAGCGCGTGCGCACCACGCTCCTTCCAAACAAGTTCCAATGTGGATTATTGCAGAACATTCACAATTTTCTCCTGAACGTTTCTGAATCACGGTCTTGGAGAGTTCGGTACTTTTCCAGAGCTAAGTCCTGTAACTCTGCTCTGCACCAGGCTAGTCAAACGGCCACGTTTTCACTTGGAAAATACTGAGGGAGCTCATCTTGAAAACAAAAGTCTTATTTCCAGAACACGTGACAATTTACAATCCAGCAGCCATGACCATTAAGTGCTGCCTTTTTGACTCTTTTTGACCGGATGGAGAGAATCTCAATAAGCATTAGCTGCTGGGGTATCAATGGTACTGGGGAGCTGTGGTGTCTCGTACGAGGGTCCCTTCAATACTGAACGTATTTCCCCCAGTCTAAATATCTTTATTTTGAAGTGAACCCGTAATCAGAAAATTATAGAATGAGTCAATGCGTCTATTTGATTCTGCTGTGGAGCTTAAGGGCTCCCCATGCTCTCGTCTCCTCCATAACTTCACTGAGTCTGCTCTCTTGGGTGCCATTGGATATTCCACAGCCCGAGACGCTTCCAGAAATCCCTATTCGAAGTGGCAGCTGGGAATCCCTAAATCCTATTGTCTTTTCCTTAATTGTCTTACATGACTTTACCCCACCACCAAATGCCTCTACTTGAAACTGCAACCTAAAGAAAACCAGCAACCTCGCCTTAAACACAACTGCGTGTGGTGCCGATGCTGCGTGTCCTCGGTGCCGATGCTGCGTGTCCTCGGTGCTGATGCTGTGGGTCAGCTGTGAAGCTTCAGTGAACGCCTTTCTCTGAATCTCTGCTGTTTCACCTGTAAAGTGAGATTAATAATACTCATAAAGGACATAGGGAGTGTTATGCAAATGCAAAATGTTGTTGCATCTTTTCCTTAGCTAAAGAAAAGCTCTGAAGAATATTCTGGAAGAACCTAGCACCGTTTGCGATTTGCTGAATATTTTTAACACCAGGTTTTGGCAGGGGTTTGTAAGGTCAGGATTTAGGGGCCGGTTCTCTGTCTGAGTCTGGAATAGTTGAGTCTGATTTCATCTGTGACAGGATGGTGCATTTCTCTCTCTGCACCAAATAACCTAATTGTGAGCTACGGTTTCCTCATCCGAAACCGGATTGATGTCCATCAAAATTGATTCCCTGGTTTAACAGCACATTCAAATGACTAGGATGGCACATGAAGACATTGAAATTACATAAATTTATACCAGAGTTTGAGCAATAGCAACATCTCCTAATTCTCTAACACTTCACAAATCCAGTGCCACAAATGTTGCTGTCAACACCCTGTTTATGACTTGCAAACAATAACTGAATTACTACAGAGTTTATACTTTACGGATGCCCGAACTCCATAGGAAAATTGTACTGATACGGTGAGAAGCATATGATGTTGGGGATAAAGCACCTTTTTTTCATCTGAAAGTGTTGTGGTCAAGTTTTGGAAAATGGGTGGCTGCCGGAATTTACTGGTCTGCTGTGGAATAATTGATGACAGTCACTCTGTTGGTAACGAGGTTTATTAAACTCAAAACACTGTGAGTTTCACTCCCACTGTCCCAGTCAAAGCATTATCTGTGACAAAGTGAAAAAGGATTCAGCTATGTAATATTCTAACATACCCTACATTCTAATATTCTATGCTATGTAATATTCTAACATACCCTACATTCTAATATTCTAACATACCATAGAAACTATCCTACAAGTTACCTATCAGACTATCATTTATTTATGGAATACTTTAATTAATATATTTAATAATATTTAGACCAAATATCAAACTTACTTAAGCCAAAGTCTTTAAAAAAAAAAAGAGGAGGAAAGATTATGCATCCCAGACTTCAGGTCCTGTAAACCCACACATACCGACAGTCCCGTATTGGCTGGAAAGAGCTGGAACCTCCTAGAACATTGAGCATCCTCCCGTCGGCTGGACAGGAATCCCTCCTCGCAAAGCTGAGGTTAGCCTACTTCTAAGGCACTAATAGAGAAGGAAAGGAAATTTTCAAAAGGAACTTTCTACCCTTGATTCCTAGGCATTCGGGGTCAGGGAGGATATAATGTCTGTGGAGGGGATTAACCCCCTTCTGGTCCCTCTGCTTCTGAGAACACTGAGCCCTCCACCCTATCCCGCCGTGGGAGGCACTAGGAGCAGCCGACCCTTCCAGAGCTATAATTTCTTCAAAAAAGTTTCCTGACGGGGCCCGCCCCCTGCCCGAGTGGTTAAGTTCGCATGCTCCGCTGCAGCAGCCCAGGGTTTCGCTGGTTCGGATCCTGGGCGTGGACATAGCACCACTCATCAGGCCACACTGAGGCAGCATCCCACATGCCACAACTAGAAGGACCCACAACTACAGAATATATACAACTATGTAGGGGCTGGCCCCGTGGCCGAGTGGTTAAGTTCGCGCGCTCTGCTGCAGGCGGCCCAGTGTTTCATTGGTTTGAATCCTGGGCACGGACATGGCACTGCTCATCAAGCCATGCTAAGGCAGCGTCCCACATGCCACAACTAGAAGGACCCACAACAAAGAATACACAACTATGTACCGGGGGGCTTTGGGGAGAAAAAGGAAAAAAATGAAATCTTTAAAAAAAAAAACAACTATGTACCGGGGGCCTTTGGGGAGAAAAAGGAAAAAATAAAATCTTTAAAAAAAGTACCATTGAGGTATGATGTCTACAAGCTCCACATTCCCCCGAGGGTTCCTTCTCAGACAGGAAAATGAGAGCACAGGAGGAGGGAGGGGCGGAGGGTGTTGCTCTGAGGAAGTGGAGAGGTCAGGACAATGCAGCCCTTAAAATGATGATGAAATGACTTCACCTTTACACCAACTTTCATACCATTGACTTCTGGGTTCACGCAGATAAAACCGTGATCTGGGAGCCGATGTTCCCCAGAATTAACCCGATGCAACTGATAAAGCCCACAAAAACAGGCGGAGGGCTGAATGTGCTTGCTTGTTGTGTTTTTCCTTTAAAAAGAAAATCAGAGGTAGAAACTGTCCTCAGGCGCTCCAGGCACTTCAAAGTGCTCTGCCTGTCTGCCTGTCGAGCACTGGAACAGGAGGGAGCACTGCGCATTTGTGTTTAGTCATTAATGTGCTATCTTGTGCCCCAGCCTTTAGGTTATAAACCTCGGAAGGTCGAGGACCATGTCTGTTTTCCTCGAGGGCAGCGTATTTAAGACAGCACTCTACACACTGAACGCCTGGTAAGTGCTCGCACATCACGACATGGTGCTGATGGAGTTTACGCTGTTCTGTTTAGTCCTTGTGGAGGAGGTGGTGCCTAAGCAGCTGCTCCAGCTGATAAACATGCAAGTTTCCCTTACGGTGAGCTAGTTACTTGCTTTCCAGCCCCGTCCCCCATGACTTGGAGGGTTGGGCTCAGACGTGTAAAACCTAGAGAGAGTCAATCATTAGCAGGTGGGAATAATGCCCAAACGACACCAGCAGACTGTGTTTGTCTAAAGAGCCAAAGTGGATTGTCCGTTAGCATTTCTCAGAAATACCCAAATAGAGCCAACAAGGGGCTTAAACCATTCCACATTGTTTCTGAGTTTTTGCTTTTGGGGGAAAAAAGCCACAGCTAAGCTTCCTGGATGAGGGTGAGTTTTCTCCCGTCCTTACAGGGGTGACAGAAGGAAATGCAGTAAAGGGAGAGAGAAGTCGGGGGCTTCCTCTCCCCTGTGAGCCCCTCCTCCTGTCCACAAGCAGGAGCACGGACGAGGGCAACAAATGTCCACGGCTGTCAATGCCACTTCCTTCACTGGATATCACGTTTTTCTTCCTTTAAAACTATATTTCTACTTCCACTGTCCATGGGTGACCGTGAGCTGAGTTTTCTGCCTTAGGAAATTGGTAATAAGCCTTTTAATTTATAAAAGATCAAGTTGCCTAAATTTTACTTTATTAATAGTGTGCAACACACAAAATGTGCTTCCCTGATGTATTCCGGAGCAAGAAAGGCCAAGTCTATAATATTAGAGCCACAAATTGGCATCTTACTTTCCTTCAAGATGCTTTGAAACATGTAATTATGAACATAACTCTGCTTGGGAACTTGCTCTCATTAACTTCATAATTAGCAAGATCTTGTTTGATCTTGGAATTCCTTAGACATTGCAGCTGCAAGGCTGCTTTGGTCTTAACACATCGGAATCGACAATTAAGGTGATGATAACAAAATCAATATCATTTTCCTGCTTGTACATTTTTCCAAGGTTGCACTGAGCCTAATTGAAGAGAGACTTACATTAGAAATACTTTTAAAGTAGCATTAATCACCTTTCTTTTAACATGAAGGCAGAATGAATTCCAGCTTAGTAAAGAGCTGTCACCAATTAAGTCATAGGTCGAGCAGTAACACCAAGTCCTTGTCCTCATCTGCTCGCCACACAATCCTGCAAGTGCGAGAAAAAGTTGGCCAGGTGGATTCCAGAAAGTTCCTTCCTGGGGCCGGCCTGGTGGCACAGTGGTTAATTTCACAGATTCTGCTTTGACAGCCCAGGGTTCGCCGGTTCGGATCCTGGGTGTGGACATGGCACCGCTTGTCAAGCCATGCTGTGGCAGGCGTCCCACATATAAGTGGAGGAAGATGGGCACGGATGTGAGCTCAGGGCCGGTCTTCCTCAGCAAAAAGAGGAGGATTGGCAGCAGATGTTAGCTCAGGACTAATCTTCCTCAAAAAAAAAAAAGAGTAGAAAGTTCCTTCCTGCACTTTCATTCTCGGAGCACCCCCTCACACTCGAGAACTCTGTTCAGAATCCCACTGCTGCGGTCGGCTGAGTCTCAGCCCCAGTCTGGTAGTTGGTGAATAACAACTTCTTCATTAATTCTCTTAAGACGTTGTGTTTGACCATTCTTGCCACTTCTGGTATTTGTTGCAAGTGTGAATTTAGCTCATTCAGAACTTAATTCATTTTTGCTCTTTTTGTTTCATGGTCAAAATTTCCTGCAACATTACCAATTTCATGTAAGTTCTGTGCAAGGATATTAGGACCCAGGATAGATTTACGTCTGCAAAGTCAGATCTCGAATATGAGCTACTGTGTGCTTCATGCTGAGCTCGCTCAGCCTCCTCGCCTCCTTGGAGCTCGCTTTGCGCCCTCCCTGCCAAGCGGTGTTCAGTTCTGTTCTTCTGGGAAACAGGCTACATGGCAAAGCAATTTCCCCTTTTCATTTCAGTTTCCAATTGCTAAAAATTTCTTTTAAAATTGACTCTCTGTCATTGACTATACAAAAATTCTTCAAATAGTTAACGGTATACACTGCACTCTCTGACAAACACCATTCACCAGACTCAAGCTGCCGGGTTCTCTGACAGCTTTCAGTTCCTTCCGTATCCTGGCTGCTTCCTCCTGGGCTGTCCTGCCTATCAACGCCTTCCCCAGATGTAGTGGCAACACAGAGTGATACGTGGGGACTGGCCAGTCTGTGGAGGAAGGCGCTGTCCCCTCCCTAGTTCTGAACACCATACATCTATTGATAGAGTCTCATTGCACTTGTTTTGGGGGATACCTTAGCCAGGACAGTTCCAGAAGGCAGAGCCTGAGATCAGAGATGGCACACAGGTAAAAGCTCGTGGGCACATAGTATATTTGGGACTGGGGGATGAGAAGAATGTCACAGGAGGGAGAAGAGCCAGCACAGGGCTCGTGGTCCAGTTGGTCACCTCTGTGGGAAGCTGGGGCTCTATCCGTCCAGGACCCTCGGAAAGCTGGACGGGATGCACCCCAGAATCATCTTCCAGGGAAGAAGAGCACATGGATCTACTCTCCCCTCCCTTGCTGATCTGGGGTCACTAGGTGTCGCTGATCGCAGACTGTCAGGGCCTCGTCTTTCTGAGTCTGTGCACGTGTTCGGCCAATGCCGGCATCACGGAAGCCCTGGTGCAACATCCGAGACGTGTGAGGTGTGAGGCACCCACGTGCGAAGCTGCCTACAACAGCAGTGGCTTATCGGAGAACCCGGCAGAGAGGATGCGAGACGACGGGTGTTGGACTCAGGTAGCTGAATCCTGAGACCGAGTCACGGTTAACCTGCAGTCGACTAACCCCGTAAGTCCCTTATTTTTGTACTACTGGGTTTATTGTCACTGTTTTCTGAAGTTATAGAATCACAAATATTTTAGAGATGGGCTGGACCTTTGAGATGATGTTGGAGATAAGGACACTGAGGCAGAAACTGGGGCAACAGCTCTCCCAGGGCACAAGGCTGGTCTAAATACCGGCCTCCATTTCTCCTGCACTTTGTAGACGTCTTCTAAACCACGCATTTGGAACTAGTTCTTAGGCCTCCAGGACAGGAAGAGTTAATGGGGCCTGAAGGCCATCGCCTGCATTCGGAGCCCTCTGAGGTCAGTTCCGCCAAGCACGCAGGTGTTTATGTAGCTCGCTGAGATCCACATTTATACTGGAATCTGTTACCAGGAGATGCAGCCCGTTGTCTCATTGTCTCGATTCTGCTTTTCTTTATCTTGCAGCTAATGCCCTTAAAGCCTTACAGCTTCTTTGATTGTTGTAGGTTTGAAATCACATGTCAGAATATTTAGCACAGGTGTGTGGAAGCAGGGCAGCTTGGGAGAGGCCTGGGGCCAGCCGGTCTGGGCACGTCACAGGGAGGCTCAGGAGCCACGGGCCTGGGGCAGGTTACGCTGCCCCTCCCTGCCCGACTTCCCTCATCTGCAAAGTGGGGCAATTGCCGAACCACCCCATGGACCTGTTAGGATGCTTCTATGAGGTGACGTGCTCTGTTAAAATCATTAACACCTTTAAGATTGGTCTCTTTTGGGGGGAGGTGTTTGTTTGTTTGTTTGTTTTAAGATTGGTCCTGAGCTAACATCTGTTGCCAACCTTTTTTTTTCCTTCTTTTCCCCAAAGTCCCCCAGTACATAGTTGTATATTCTAGTTGTAGGTCCTTCTAGTTGTGCTATGTGGGATGCCACCTCAACACGGCCTGATGAGTGGTGCCATGTCCGCACCCAGGATCTGAACCAGCGAAACCCTGGGCCACAGAAGTGGAGCTCGAGCTTAACCACTGGGCCACGGGGCCTGCCCCCTGGGGGGAGGTTTGGTTTGTTGTTTTGTTTTTGTTTCCTTTACAGTATCATGAAGGCTAATTTTCTTATTCAAAACTATCTCCCCTCTTCTCTCTCAGGCGTGGAAGAAGTTGGACATCTGTGGTTGCTCATTTATGTATATTTAGCTTGTATTACGTTACGTCCTCTATTTCAGTGACTTCCAGCACAGCTTTCTCTTTCAATGTGAAGTAGAGTAAGACCAGTTCCCTACCAGGTCCTGGGTTTTGAAAATATTGTCTGCCTAAAATTTTTCACTTCGTTTTTAATAGTAATTAATAACTTTTTAAAATAATAAATGAACAACAGCAACAAAAATGAATATCACCAAGTAGAAGAACTGAAAATGTTTGAATTGTGGATCCTGATGCAACTTCAAATTGTAGTGACCACCTGGATGTGGTATTCTGTTCATGGTTATTTTCAAATATTTCAGGCTCATCGGAGTAAAAAAAAAATGCATCCATTCAGATAAATGAACTGTATTTAATATAATTATGATATCTTTTCCATCAAGTGGAAATAGCAATATCTACATCATCTCTTTCACGGGTTTGAAAACGGAACATTTCCGTTTTTTTGACAAATGCCACACTTTTATTGTTAATCAGCATCCTCCCCGTAAAACTTGATCAAAAATGAGTAAATAAATATTCCACCAACTTTGAAATAGTCTGTTTGCAGAAGTTGTTATTCGTGGGTGGATGGATTGGGCCGTTCCTCGTGAGGATGGGAATGCAGCCACGGTCCTTTCAGAAGCTTCAAAAGCTGCCGTCCTCGGACAGCCAGCCGCAGGCAGGACGGTCAGAGGAGACACACAAGTCGTCTCAGCAAAGCACAGTCATTTAGGAATGCACTGTCTGTCTCCTGCTTCCATGTGAAAGGTCTTGACGGGGTGGTGTCTGTAGGTTTATTTCATTTCTTGGTTTTCCAACAGAAATCTCTGCCCCTTCCTGCTCTGTTTGCAGCAGGAGCACCAGCTCAGAAATCTGTAAACACGCCGGCTGTTTTAAAGTAGATTCTGGGGCATAATGAAGTCCGCACTCCTCGCAGCCTGGCCTGCTGGGTTCAAGCCGCTGAAAGCAGCCGCTGCGGATTTCTCAGCCTTTGGAAACTGTCTCAGCTGTGAGTTTGCTCAAGTGTGCAAAGGCTGTTTGCAAGGGAGGACTCCTGCTGCGTGGGTGTGCTCTCCTCCCAGGGGCACAGAGAAGGTGCTCTGGCTCCTTCATGTCTTCTCTTTTCCTAGAACTGACACAATAGCGTCTTCAGCAGTTCCCTCTGCCAGGGAGCTCCCCCTCTCGAGTCCCTCACACTGGGACACTTTTCCACATTTCCAGGATTACGGCCCCTTTCACTTAGATCTATGTGTGCTGCCTCCGCACACAAAGGAGCACTTGGGGACAGGATTAGCAGGATTAGGGGAGGCTCACATATGTCCAGTTCAAGCAATTGGTATTCAAAGCTTTACACTTTCAAATGCCACCAAGAGAGAGAAAAGGAGCCAGGAGCTCACTTTGCATTTTGGCGCCTTCCAGAGAGGAACAGGGCTTTCGACTGGTGTTTAAAGCCGAGGGGATCAACAGATTCCTCCCCTGTTTAATCCAGCCCAGCATCCATGGCCTCTAATCTGGGGAACCAAATAGCAGTGCTCCCGGGCCCCCAAATCTCAAACTCCTGCACCGGGGGGCTGCCAGTGTCCAGGCGGCACACCACACAGCGTGTGTGGACAGCAAGTGACTTTCCCAGCGGTGACTCGCTGTCTTAGAGACGGGCGCTCCTGCAGAGGCCCTGGCAAAGCACTCACAGCTCCCTTTGCAGGGGTGTAACTGCGAGAGCAGCTTCCCCGTGACTGACAGTGAAGGTTTGGTTTGTGTTCAGTATTGGTCGCTGGGGTGAAGCGGTTGATGGGCAACGGAAAGGAAAGGAAAGGAACTAGAATCACACTTGAAATTGGAAAACCCGTCGTGAAACAGTGAGACTGTTTCTCACACTTGGTGTGGAGACGAATGGGCGCCCTCCCCACCCGGCAACACAACTGCTTTTCTTCTCAGTCCTTCTGTTCTCAGGCCACGGAGCAGCCCGCCATTTCCCCTCCCTCTCTTCTTCCTAGAAAGGCCTGTTTCTTTAGGAAGCAGCAAATATCCTTGGAAAAAGGGCCCCTTTTTTAGGTTATATCATATGCCCTCTGATTCCCTGACTCCCACTAGCTAACACGTAAGAAAATTTGGCTCTGGATTGTGTCATATTTTGTATTTTACCTGGCAATAGGGAACCTTGATCACAAAGTTCTATTTCCATGTATTTTGCTAGTATTTTGACATCTTTCCCAATGCTGTGGATTTTTAAAAAATTAACTTCTCATAAATTCTGGAATATTACTTTCAATGAAAAGGTAATGCTAAAAATCATATCCCTTTTCCTATAGAAAAATTTCTTTCTACATTATTTTTATTGGTGGAAAATGATTTACACTAGTTGTTATTGGACCTGAGGTGCTGTCCCAAATCTGTCACTAATTAGATGTTAACCCTAAATAAGACACTTATTTTCTCTTGCCCTCAAATTCCTCACGTATAAAATAAAGAGGTTGGACTAAGATGTTAACAGCTTCGTTCCTAGTCCTGTGCAATCTACAAACCGCTTTTACATAATTCTTTAAAGTAGCTTTGAGCTTACGACTTCTGCTTCTCTTCATAATCATTTTGAAAGAAAGCCACTTATGTTAACTCTATCATAAGAATAGTTATATCTTCACAAGACAAAAAAGTTGCCTTTAAAGAAATTCTAACAGTTCCTTTTGTTGCAACAGCTCTGGAGCAGGAATTTTCGGAGATGTTTTACAATGAGACGCCACCTCTGGAAGACGTGATCTCCGATACCAAAAAGCTTTGTGGTGTCAAGTTACATCTCCCCCTCTATGATCACTGGTTTTTTTCCAGTTTATTTTCCCTCTCTTGTTCAGAGTGGGCAAATTCAATGGTTTTACCTTCAGATTCACTGCTTCTTCCCTCTGTCATTCCCGTCTTCTACTGAGCCCATCTAGTGAGATTTTTATTTTGGTTATTGTCTTCAATACCAGTTATAAAATTTTCATTTATAAAATTTCAGTTATAAAATTTCCATTTGGTTCTTCTTTACTTCCCCTATTTCATTGCTGAGTTCTTGTATTTTTCCATTTGCTTCAAGTGTGTCCGTAACTGCTTGCTGAAGCATCTTTGTGACAGCTGCTTTGCAGTCCTGTCAGATGGTCCAACACCAGGGTCGTCCCCGTGTTGGTGTCTGTTGATTCTTTTCTCATCCAGGTTGAGGTGATCCTGGTTCTTGGTATGACGAGTCATTTTCAATGTGTCCAGGACATTTTGGGTGTTATGTTCTGGAACTTTGGATCTTACTTAGGTCTCCTATATTAGAATATCTCTGTGGAGACCACTCCTGCAGGGGGAAGAGAGGCTCATTCTTCACCACTGGGAGGGGATGTCAGTTCAGACTCCTTGCCCCTGCAGTCAGACTTTGACAGCAGTCATTGAGAATGGTACTGTAGACAAAGTACTTTGACAGCAGTTGTTGAGAATGGTGCTGTAGACAAAGTACTTTGACAGCAGTCATTGAGAATGGTGCTGTAGACAAAGCACAGGTTCTGGAGCCAGACAACACTGACTTGAATCCTGGCCCCCCACGTACTCACTGTGTGACCTAGGACGTGCTCCATAACCTTCCTGAGCCTCAGTTCCTTCATCACTAAAATAGGGACAATAATATATAGCTTAGGAGGTTGTTTCCAGGATTAGAAATGCTGCATGTTCAGAGCCCAGCACATAGTAGGTGGTCAACAAATATTAATCCCCTCTGGTTAGAAAGTGAGAACCAGCATATTGGAAGACATGCTGTAGAGCACACCACCCATGAGTCCCTAATGGATAGAAACTTCACCACTCTATTTTCTCCTCAGATTTTCCCCCAAAAATTCTGTGTTCTAAAAATTAATTTGTATGTCCTAAAAATATGATACATTTGTAAAAATCTTCTCTTGATGTCAGTGTCACAACTTGCAGGCCAATAGACCATCTGATTGTCTTGTTCATACCTTTCTTTCTTCTTGAAGTCCAATTACTCACACAATTAAACAGCTTTAAAAAAAAAATTTCTGTTGAAAACTTGTCGTAATAAAAAATATCCCTGCAAACGCTCCCTGTGTTTGATTTTCACAGATGCTATCTTCCTCAAGAAGCTTTATGGTTTTATTTGTGAGCTATCCTTACCTTGTTTCTCAGTAATGGCTTTTATTTTCGTTTTTCATTGTGATAAAGTTTGCCATTTTTAAGTGTGCAGCTCAGCAGTGGTAAGTATATTCACATTATTGTGCAACCAGAGTCTAGAACTTCTTCATCTTACAATACTGAAGCTCTATACCCATTGAATAATAACTCCCCATTTCTCCTTCCCCCACAGCTCCTGGCCACCACCATTTTACTTTCTGTCTCTATGAGTCTGAAGACTCTAGCAACCTCATTTAAGTGGAATCATACAGTATTCATCCTTTTGTGACTGGTTTATTTCACTCAGCATAACGTCCTCAAAGTTCACCCATGTTGCTGCATGTGTCAAAATTTCCTTCCTTTTTTAAGGCTGAATAATATTCCATTTAAATATAGACCACATTTTGCTTATCCAGTGATTCATTGACGGCACTTGCGTTGCTTTCACTTTTTGGCCATTATGAATAACGCTATGAACATGGTTGTACAAATATCTATTCAAGATTCTGCTTTCAATTTTTTTTGATATCTACCCAAAAGTGGAATCTCAGTAATATTTTTAAATTTACAAACCTTATTTTGGGAGCAAGAGGAACTGAGTCTTCCCTTTACATAGCCACATACTGTGTGTATTATAACATAAAATTTAAAATGTTGGTTATCATCTTGGAATCTAGGAATATCAATTAAAATGCATATGCCTGCAAATAACAGAATACCCAAGTAAGTAAGTGGCTTTAACAGTAGAAGACTTTTATTAGACTTTAAAAAAAGGTGGTTGAGAATTTGACCCAGGGCTAGTCTAGTGGCTCAGTCAACGCTCGCTCTCTTCCTCCTTCTGCTCAGCCAGTCAGTTGGCTTTTCATTCTCATGTGACCTCATGGTCACAAAATGGCAGCCCCGGTTCTAAGTATTTTACTCTCTGGAAGCAGAAAGTAAAAGTAAAAGGGGCTTCCTTCTATCAGAGAGGGAAAGAACTTTCCCGGAAGCTTCTAGCAGGCTTCCTCTTATTCTCATTGGTCAGAACTGGCCATATGCCCCCCTCTATCTCAAGTAGAAAAGTGTCTGACAAAATGGAAGTAGATCTCTACGATCGAGACCAGCCTTGAGCTGTCCCCTCAGTGTGAGCACATTATCGAATATACAAAATCAGACGTCTGTTCATACGGGAGGGGATGAGGAAAGCCTTGGACAGGCAGGTAGAATCTGTGTGGTAGACCCAGCACCCCCGTATCTCAATCCCTCCCTTGCTGCGTGGAGAACTGAGCCAGGCCCACAGTGTGGAACCTGGGATGGACTCGCAGTGCACCTGCTGGCACCCGTTCCGCATTCCCGTGGTCCGCTTACTCTCCTGTTCTCCTAAAGACTAGTTCATAGCTTCTGTCTCTTCACATTCCCAACATCTCGTTCCTCAATTCTCAGTTTGGTCTGTGACCTTGCTTCTCATTTGACTGAGGAAATAGGATTAAAAGGAAATCTTCCAGAAGCGTCTACCCCCACTTCCGCCTACCTTCCCGCATCTGGGTCCACATATTCTGTCTTCTTTCTTGTTATTATTTCCTTGTTCATACTTAAGGCCTGCCCTCCACTGGTGTGTAGAGTCCATCCCTTCTTACCTCTTTGAGGGCATGGATCCCTCCTCCCCTCCAGCATCAGTTTCCTCCCACTACGAGATTATTCCCATAAATATACAGACACGTTGTAATTTCTCCCATCTTAAAAAAAGAGAAATACTGCTCCAGTAACTGCATCATTTTTCTGCTTCTCTTTTCAGCAGAACTATTCGACAGAGTTTTTATGCTATGGTCTCCATTTACTCCCTTCCCATTTTTTCTCAAGCTTACTCCATTCTGAGTACTCCCCCACTATGCCATCAAAGCTGCTCTGGTCCAGGTTGATAAATCCACATGGTTGAATCTCATTCTTCCTCTCATCAGAACCGTCAAGAGAACCTGACACCGCTGATGACCGCCTCCTAAAAACCCACGTTCACGTGGCATCCAGGAGGCCACTGCCTGGGCTCGCTGCCTACATTAGCAGCTGCTGCTGCTCAGTCTCCTTTGTTGCTTCCTCCTTTTCTTCCCTTTTTCCAGGCACTGCACCAGAGCTCAGTCCTTGGAATGTTCTCATCTTTATTTGCCTTGGGTCCCGTGATAATCTTATCTAATTTCATGTCTGAACATGAACGTGAACGGCAGACATGTTTATGCAGCTGCCCACTTAACATGCGCATTTGGATGGGCGTTTCACACTTCACGTCCAAAATATCTCCCTCCTCGGTCCTTCCCATCTCAATTGTTAAAAAATAATTGTTTAAAAATGATACAAGCCATGACTCCCATACAGATATAAAACGAACTCAAGTCAAAGATTTTATTTAACGCAATTTATGACGGAAATCAGCAAGATATTACAGCCAGTTCAAAGACGCACTCAGAGCAAAGACGTATGTGGGGAATAAGAAATTCTGCAATGAATTTACAAATACACTCCAAATGGGTCTATCTACAGAAAATAGTCAATTACATTCTGCTAAACACAACCAGTGTGCGTGTTTTTCTTTTTTAGTTTTAAATTTTGTTTAATTTATGTGTTTTATAATCATGGTGACATTTCAGACTAGAAACTTCTAATATATTAATTTATCTGTAAATATTTTATTAGTAATAATATATTCCTAATTAATAATTATTTCTTTTATCTGTTAAATCCTTTTCTGCTGTGTTCAATGTGCTTTTGATGGCAAGAATAACTAACATCACTACCCGTTTTCTACAACTTACAAACTGCAAAACATCTTAAAGACAATGGAAGGCAGAGATGTCCTGAATGAATGAGTTAGACAAGACACTCATTTACCTTTGAGTCTTTTCTTTTTTTCCCACTTCAAAGTCCTTCACAATTTTTCCTGACACGGTGGATTGCATCTATATTTTCTGCAAGATCAAGCCAAAAACTTTGAGTTCATTTTTAACCTCTCTCTTTTCCTCGCTTTCCATATCCAATCTCTCAGCACATCCCGTTGCCTCACGCTTCAAATTAGATCCAGAATCTGACACCTCTCAACACCTGCACCGCACAGGTGGTCCAAGCCACCGTCATTCCTTGTCATCCATTCTCAGTAGAACACAGTGAGCCTTCCAAAATATGAGCAGGTTCAAGTCACTCCTCTGCTCACAACCCTCTCCTGGCTTCCGTCCTTAGGGTGGAAGCCCAGCTTCTCACTAGGAGTAGAACTTAGAATTTCCTGCCGGCTCTCCGCCTTCTGCATCCGCGGCTGTTCCCCCAACCCCAGAGCTTTCCCTCTGACATCGTTGTTTGCTATCTTTCCTTCACTGGCTCTCTTCTGCCACATCTGCCTCCTTGTTATTTCTCCAACTTGCAGGCTTGCTCCTGCCTCGGAGCCTCCTTCATATGTTGATCCCTCTGCCAGGAACACTTTCCTCCTAAATCTAAATTACTTGGCCTTTTGTCCCCTCCAGGTTTTACTCAAGTATCAAGTTCTCAGAGACCTTCTCTCACAACATCGTTCGCTATATTGACCACTGGTCTCCTCCCCATTCTCCATCAGTCCTTCCTGCTTCCTCCCCAGTTGATATTTTTTCCGTGGAAATTGTCACCATCTGACATAGTGCAGGTTTTACTCACTTACGTGTTCCCCTTATACTTTAAGGCAATTGAGGGAAGGGATATGGGGTTATGTTTTTCGCTTTTGCATTCCCTGTGCCTAGAACAGTACCTGGCACTTTGTAGTTGCATAATAAGTATTTTCGAATGAATGAATGATCTCTAGCCCTTATGAAATAACCTGGGGACGTTGTAACGAGATGATACTGGTAGTGCAGTGAGAAACTGGATGCAAACCCAGATATTAGGTACAGCTGATGCACACACATCAGTAAAGGTCCTGGAGTTTCAGGGTGCAGTGGTCGGAGGTACGAGACCCAGTAAACGTCAACTTGGGCCTTTCCCTGTAAGGCTGAATTTCATCACCGCCAATCCGGGCACGTCACCATGAAGAATGGGAGGAGACAAAAGAAGCCGTGTTCCCCAAACGCCTCAGCCCGGCACCTTCTGCTGAGCTGTGTTGGTGATGCATCGTGTAGACCAATGGCCCGAAAGGGTAAGTCCCACAGTGTAAGGCCTGGTGCTCACTCTCGCCAAGCCTCAGACCCGGTCACCTGCAGACCACTCCACGCTGGGGACGAGAAAGATCTCACCCGTCTCCCCAGAAGGAGAGCTGTCTCCACGTGTTATATCTCGTACTACCTGCCCGTGTGGCCTCTCCCTGACTCTGATAGTGGCTGTCAATCTTGCGAATCTTGTGAATGCCTTTTTTTCTATCCAGCTAAGCAGAGAACACAGTTCGCTTTCACCTGGAGAAGGTGGCAGTCCACACTTGCACTGCTGCTTCAGGCTCAGCTCTCTGACGTAATTCAGTCCACCTGGCCCGCTCACTGCTGTGCTTAGTAACGTGCTTGCAACGTGTCTGTTGTGTGTAAGCAAGGCAGACTAAGGCAAGATTGCTCTAACTAAGAGAGCAGCAATAAAGTGACTTTTAGAACTGAAAGGTTCATTTCTCGTTCCTGTAATGATTCCAATATGAACGGTCCAGATCTTTAGGGAATTCTGCTCTACACTCCAATTTTGGGGGCTATATTTTTTCTAAGTTACAGCTTGCACACACCTGGGGCATTTTCGTCATCGGCATGGTTCAACTGTGGTCAGAGAGCAGAAGAAGGAAGAAATGTGGAAGGGACCTGCCCTCACTCCCAGACCTGGACAGGGCACTTACAGCTCCCGCTCACTTTCCATCAGTGCAAGCTTGGTCACGTGGCTCCTTCTAAGAGTATGGACGTCTTGGAGCCCGTCAGGGCAGAGCAGACTTGGTAAGTGTTAGCAGTCTCTGTCACACTGTGCTTGTTACTTTGGGCTCTGCTCGTTTAACAGTGCTAGTTACCAAGGAAGAAATCCTTCCACAAGATGACACAACATTCTCTCCAGTGAAGGGGAAGTTGGGACCACCACCAGGCCCTTGTGGGTTCTTCGCATCATTCAACCGCTGGGAGAAAAAAATATGCCATTACATTGGCTAAAGTTATTTTTATGCTCATTATCAAGAGGAAATGTTCTTGCTAAAAGCTGGGGAAAGAGAAGATGTTCTACAAATCAGATCTTCTGGATGCCTAGCACCACTTCCAAGGTCAGCAGTAGAGGCTGACTCTTCTGCCTTCCCCCTACTACTTCAGGTAAGTTGTCTCAGGGGTATTTAAATGAATAATTTAACTTATGGATTGCCTGATATCAAAACAGAATTAACTAAACTGGAAGAGGCCAGCCCTGGTTGTCTAATGGTTAGATCCTGCGCTCTCACAGCAACGGCCTGGGGTTCGCTTCCCAGTCAGGGAACCACACCACCCGCCTGTCCGGCGTCATGCTGTGGCAGTTGCCTGTTGCTGTGATGCTGAAAGCCCTGCCACCAGTATTTCAAATACCAGAGCACTCATGGTGGACAGGTTTCAGAGGAGCTGCCACAGTGAGACAGTCTAGGAAGGAGGACCTGGCCACCCACTTCTGAAAAAAATTGACCATAAAAACCCTGTGAACAGCAGCAGAGCATTGTCTGACAGAGAGCCAGAGGTGAGGGGATTGAGCAAAAAAACTGGGCAACGGACTGCTCTGCTGTCCACAGGGTCACTAGGAGGCAGGATGTTAGGTTTCCCCTGTAGGAGAGAGGAGGAGTACATTATATTTATTATTTTTTTGTTCACTTATTTGTATGAGTGGTAATTGCATTATGTTGGACGTGAGTACGTTTTCATTGCAGTAGTTGCTGGTCAGTTCAGCTATGGGTGGAAGGCTGCACACGGGTGCTGAGTAACCCAAGTGCTGGCCTGTGGTGGGCGTGATGGATTGGCCTTTTCAACTTCTATTGTATTCTCTTTATAATTAGAGAGAATAAAACGTTGAGTTTTTATTTCACCAATTACCTTACAAGTGGATGCAGATTAGAGTCTTTAGTTAGATGCACTCATGCAACCCTTGAAAAGTAGAAGTGAAGCAGAATTCATTTTCCTGCACCTTTTAAAAAATTCTCTCTTAGCCAGCCATGTCCTGGAAGTGTCATACTTTTTCTTTATCAATGTCCAGTGTCCATTCTCCTGCTTCTGATTATCAGAATTGATTACGACAGTTTCTTCTTGACTCCAGCTTCCTGATTCCTGGGTCGATTTATTCTCTGAATTCCTGAGTTTACGATTCTAGTTGCAACATCAGTGTCAGAGGTAGTAGCTCCTGGCAGGTTATTTTTGTGTTTTTCTCAGAGTCATTCCTGGAGACCCAGCCTAGGATCCACTCTTTTGGTCCTTCCAAAGATATTTGCAGCAGGCAATTTTCTATACTAAATCCTCTACTGCTTAAAATAGTGAAAATGGTTTCTGTGCCAGCACTGCATTCTCACAGACACACCTATGAGGTTTGCCTCCTTCTTCCTTATCTTTTTCTCCATCATGCTTCCCAGAATCCAGATGTGATAAATACCCTTTTGAGCCAAGAGCATAAGGGTCACATACTTGGGGTGCTGGAAAGATAAGCTGGGAGTCACCAGGTCATTGAGGACACGGGGAAGCAGAGCCACCATTCCAGCCTAGACTGCGTTCTTCCAGTAATAAACTGGGCTAGAAATCCACAGCCTACCTCAGAGATGCCACAGCCTTCCTAGAGCCGTCACTTACTTGGCTGTGTTCTCTCTCACCTTTCTCCACTGGGGAAAATAGCAGGCTTTTCTTGTGGTCCGATCCCCATATCTTTGGCCCCCTTTTTCCTCTAGCCCATGCTGGCCTCGGCTGCAGGGCATACCTCTTGCTCTCTGCCTAGGCTTCTCTGTCACATGACACCTGTGGGGACTCTGTTGTCACTCCCCATGTGTGGTCCAGAGCTGGAGGTATTTATTGGCCCATGAGCAGCCCTCACCCCGGGGCAGGGGGACCGGAAACAATGGCTAAATGCTTCTCCACTTGGTCCCTTGGGTGAACACATCAAGGTTGCATTCTAGACACTCGAGAAGGACCCAGAGAAGTCAGTCCCAGTGCCCAGAGCAGTGATCACCCTGATAAAGCACTTCCCACTGTCCTCCGCTCCCTCGCTCTCCCCACGCCCCTCTCCTGCTCCTGGGGTTGTTTTCCAAAGAAACGTCCTGTAGAGAGAGAAACCAGGATAAGAGCAGAAGACACACCTCATATGCTCAGGGTCTGTTCTCTGTGACTCCAGGACAAGTACTTAATCTGTTATAATGACCAGTGTTAATAGCAGGAGCCTAAATGTCACTGGCATCTCGCACCTAGATTATAACACCGGAAGTGAGGGGCCACGGTTTACTTGCCTTTGTTCCCCCAGAACCTCTAGTTACTGATGCATACGGGGCACTGAAGAAATGCTGAGTGAATGAGTGAATGAAAACGATGGTCTGTGGTTTTTTCCAGGGTATCAGAGGTGGGAACCTACAGCCAGCCCAGAATAGGACTGAGTCGATGTCAGCCACTGGAAGGTCTTTTAGGACAAAGTTTGGCAGGACTTCCAAATCCCAAAGTGCAAGTGTCACCACCTCCTCCCCATGTGCGGTCAGTCCTGGTCTGACAGGGTGAAGAATCCCCAGGGTGAGGACGGGTACTGACTGGGGCGCAATCGGAAGACTGCGCTGGCAAAATTTTGTTTGGGACTCAGAATTTAAGTAAGCCTGATGGTTTCCAGGGCTTTCCCTAAGAGAAAAGCATAGCAAAATTTAAATCATGTTTCCTCCGAGAATCTTCATTTCTAATAAACAATCAGCTACTTGCCCACCATGTTACTTAGAGGGACTGAGAACTTGTTATTCTGCCTTCTAAGACTAGTGGATTCTATACTCAATTTCATTTCTAAAAGTCCCAACACTTTCCAGGTACCTCCTATGACATCTGAGAGGTACTTTGGCGTACTTTACATGACTAATTCTCAACTTGCTAGGGGGTAGGGACAATAGGAAAGGATGATTTCTGCCTTAATAGTGAGGGTAGATGTAAGAAATTTTTTAAATAGCAGGATGACATTTTACAAGGCAAACTATAAAAGAATAAAGTTGAATGAATATTTTTGGCAGAGTCAGACAGGGTCAGAAAATATTTTATTTCAAAAGCATAATACTGCATGATTTAAAAGGTTTGCAAAATGCTATTGTTTAATCCTCACAATGACATATGTCATGAGTACTATTATTGTCGTTGTGCAGATGATGAAATGAAGGTTCAGAAATGGGGAGAAAAGTGTAAGCAGACACAGCTGGTAAGCAGCAAGTCCTATCCAGGAAATCTGGTGGGTGGTGCAGTCTTTCTTGGGTAACACTTGCCTCTCGTCTCCACACCCCAGGAGGGCGCGCCCACCAATGGGAAGGTGCTTCTCTATGTTCACAATGTGAGTCATCAAAAAAAGTAGTTTACGTCTCTCCAAAGCTTGTCTTCCCTATGAGCCCTTGGTATCTGCAAGTTTTGCCAGAAGATAACTTATTAAAAAACCTACACAGTATTCTCTGTGTGTTTGTTGTATTCTTTGCTGGTGTTTATTTTCTTTCCCTTTCTTGTTGATGGTTTTCTCAAACAGGGACCTGAAGGACACCAGAAACACTGAGAGGAGCTGTGTCCTGCGATTCTAGTCCTGTCTTTAAAAAGATGTTCACTCCAGGCTGCATATGCTCTTTAGTTTTTAGTTTCTACAACTACTTAAGACTCTTAAGTTGAATTAGTTAAAGACTCTTGGCCCACATCTTTCCTGACACACACATTTTCGGGAATATTTTTCTATTGGGTGTCTCTTCTTGGCATTACTTTCCCCAAAGGCATTATTTTCCATTTAATGTAATTGCTTCAATTAATAAATCTAACGGGAGCAAAGGAGCTCTTATCCCCTGCTTTACTTTCACAGGAGGTAAAACTTTGATAAAGATGAAGAGATAGGGCAATTTTAGCAAGTGTACTTGAAAATTAGACACATAATTGCATTTCTTTTTATACAAATAAATCACATAAAAGGCTTTTCCCAGAGAAAAAGAATTTTAACTCTGGAAAGAATTTTGAAACAAGCTTATAAATCCATGCTAACAATTGCCTTTTTCTAACTATGGATTTCTAGTCTTGTAGTCTTATTTAAGTAAATCGCCATGGCATTATGTGCAATTACTGGGACACTGGAGTTCTCCCTCAATATAACGTTGAAAGCTTTTTGTTTTTCTTTTTGGCAACAGAAAAAATTAACACCTTGTTGGGGAGCTACCGTATTAAAGTCTAAAAATTCTATTTCTCAGCAGAGTTTCTGTCGGATGGCTCCTCAGTCTCCCGGTGTCCTCAGCAGCAGATGCTGAGCCATCTCTGCACCCAGAAGTACGTTCCCTGAAGGATCACCCAGCGCTGCCATTCCCACGGCTTTATCCAGGCAGATTGCCTGGTTTCACATCCTGCAGGGTGGGCGAATAGGGCACGTGAGTGCCACAGGGTCCCGGGGCATTGAAGGGAGGTGAGCAGACCCGCCAGACTTCCAACTTTGGAAAACAGCCACAAATGGCTCTGGACTAAAATGCTAGAATCAGTGTTAAAGTTTCCACAAGTATATGAAGTAAACATGTATTTTGGGAGTGCTTTCTTACAAAGAACTCTGTAGAGTAGGATTAAGCTTACCTTCTGTGAGCTAAGGCCGTGTTCAAAGTGTGTTCTACGCCCTCCTTCTTTTTCTTTTTCTCCTCATTGCAGAGGTTATTTTTCTAAAAGTCTACTCATATTTATTATACTTGCCGTAATGAGAAGAACAAAAAACAAAGCTCTAATGTATCTAATTAAAATACTCATTTCTGTGCACATAAATAGTCCAATATTCTGCTATTTCTTATTATCAAGGGTTATAGGATAGATAGTCAAAATCACTAGGAAAAATTGAGGGTTTGGAAGATTATCCAGTTTCTTTCATCAATATCTTAAATAATGTCACAATGTCATGTTATGAAAAGATATTAATTCCCATTATCATTTTATGTTGTAAAAATTAACATATTCCAAAGGTATAAGACTTTCTTACTGCCAGTTCTTGATAGCGCTGTTGAGAATATCATTTCAGTTGTTAAGCAGCAGACTCGGACTGGTCTGGAAATAAAATATAGAATGAGGAATTTCTAGAAATTGTGAGTGATAATTTGTTTCCAGCCTGCTTTCCCTCTTCCACCCTCTCCCCCTGCATCCTCAAAAATCAAAGAAAAACAGGACTTGAGGCTTGAATTGTCTGGATAATTCTTCAATTTATTATATATTATATTATGATGTGAAGATGAAGACGAAAATTCAGCCAATATTGTAAACGGTGACAGTTTGGTTTTATACACTTTACATTCAGATTGTTGGAATTAGGCAAGCAAAATAAAGCATACCATAAATAGGAAAATACAATGGCTCATGAGAAAGGAGCATATATTACATTTTCATTTGTTTTTAGAAATGATAAAGCAGAGTCTACGTGGTCCTACCACAGATTCTGTATAAAATCAATCAGCCATGGAAATGTCGATTTTTTGAAAACTGCCATTTTGGCTTTTCAAGATTCAGTAACAGACACCTTAATCATCATTTTCTCAAAATAGTGTGTGTAAATCTGTATTTGGTAGGAGTCAATTTAACTCTTCGAATCCAATTCTACTTATGAACAGGCATGTAATATGTTCTCCTTTGTCTTTATTAGCATCTGAAAAATAACTTATTCCTTTTTATTTAGGAATCAAAGGCTTCAAATACATATTTAATGTATTTAACTTTATGCAGATATATATGTAAGTTTCAGAACGTATGTGAATAGATACCTGTAATTAAAAAGTAGTGTAACAAACTGGTGACATGGATGTTAATGTCTCTTTCATCCTCCGTTGCGCTATGTGTAGGTTCTTACATTCTGATCTCTTCCTGGTATCTATTTATTTATATACTTTGTGATAAATCAGAATATTGCCGAATATAAAGTGAAAACAATACATATGCCGCATAAGACATTTATCTCTAAAGTAAATATTTATCTCTAAAATGAAACTAAATTCTTTAAGCACTTTAGCAAAGAGCACAGCAATATGTATCTAATTTTACTAATAGAATATACCAAGGAGATGATACGATAACTTCCAAAAACAAAAAGCAGAATTTAGTATTCTGCCCTATTTTATATTAAGATATGAAATTGCATACAGTGGTTTTAATTATAATATCAGAAAAGAAGTAAATTAACAACAATAAAATACCAATAAGAAATCATCTACTTAGCGATTCTTAAAGTATTGGTAGTAATGGAACCACAAATCCAAAATGTCAGGGCACATGCCAAGAATGTGTGTATAAGTATGCAAATTTTAATAAAACTCATCAGTTTGCATGATTGATCATCAGTGATATTTAAATTAACCTAAACATTCCAATCTCGAGGAAAAATGTTTTCAATTATAGACTTCTTTAGGAGAAAAACTCAGTACAGGTTTTGGCAATTGAGCAGATGTTCCCAGAAAGTTAAAAAACATAATAAGAAAGGGTACTGAAATATGCCCACTGATTGAGCAAAATCCCATAAACGAAGCCCGGAAGCTGCTGTCTCCTCGGTCTTCAAATGGTTATAAGGAGTCTGGAAGTGATGGCCAGGCTTCCCGCTTACATATCTTTACGATGGAACTTCTACTTCTGCCAGCGGGCTGGTTCCTCTACGTGGTCACATAATTAGAGCCTCGTCATTGTGCGCTGTTCTGGGCCCTTCCTCGCACCCTCCAATCTCACACTCAACACCGTGAAAAGCCTCATAAAATTCTGCTGTCCTTCAACCTCTGCTATTTTTCCTGTATGAAAACCAGATTTTAAAAAGATGAGAAATACCGGACAGATCAGCGAGTGTTCAAGATATTACGTAAAATATGGGGAAACCCAGAAACGGAAACACCGTAGTCAGTCGGCCCAGATCCATCCTCGCGGCCCCACTAGAGCCTATTAAATGGTCAGAGCTCCGATTTCGGCTCGGAGTTCGGTACCCTCACCACCCTCCCCCCATCACCCGGGATGCGCTGCCGAGAGGAGAGAGCTCCTGCTCGGCTGCGATTTATGTTGACATTTAATTTTTTAAAACTTGTCTTCTTTTCGTGTAATGGCTTCTCGGATGCACCTCACAGCCTCGATGCTCCGGCCCCGCCGCTATTGTTTTGCTCGGATAAAGACAGAAACTTCTGTTTGAGAAGTTGCTCCGGGACCAGCTACTTTTCAGGCTGTCCCTCCGGTTGCGACGCTCAGAGAGCGCGGGGTTCCCTTTTGTCCTTCTCGTTTTGGAAGCGGGATGGGGCTGGCAGGTGAGGCCCGCAGGGCAGCCTCCCGCCGCGCGGTCTCGGCCAAAGTTTCTGCCGGTCAAGTTTGGGGAGACCGGAGCCCTGGACGTCGCTGATTGATCGGCTCCTCACAGTGGCCGCCGCGGTCCAGCCAGCACGACATTTGCCGCCGGACTCTCGAGGGGAGGAGGGGTCGCTCCTGAGCCCAAATCGCGAGGCCTCGGGCGGCGCCGCAGCTTCTGGAAAAGACCTCGGCGCTGGAGCTGCGCAGAGACGGGCAGGGGGTAGGAGACGGCCCCTGGCGGCGGGGGCGGGGGTCGGGAAGGGCCGGCAGGGGTCCGGAGCGCGCGGCCCGGGGCTGGTCGGCCGGGGCTGCAGAGGCGGTGCGCCCGGGCGCGCGGCTCCCCGGCCCGGCCCCGCTGCTTCCCTGAGTCGCGCGCACGCGGGGGACCCGGAGGCTCGGCCGGAGCGCAGTCCACGCGGCGGGAGGCAGCCGGCCGGCCCCGCGGCGCACCTGTTGCCGCAGAGCGACCCCCGCCACCCTGCCCGCTGTGCGAGTGGGGGATGGTCAGGCCGCCCGCTCCCGGCCTGTCCGAGCCCCCGCATGCAACCCCGGTCGGGGCCAAGGTCACGGCCTCTCTGGCCAGGCCCCTTCGGGCGCCCTTCCTCCCCCTCCCCGACGCGCCCGGGTGGGCGGTGGCAGAGGCGGCCCTCTGACAGGCAGCCGACCGCGCGCGCCCAGCAGCCCTGTGTCTGCTCCTTGGGCTCAGGGCTGACCCGAGGCGGAGCGGGGGCTGCGGTGACCGCCCCCCCTCAGTGAAAGCTACTCCGCGAGGCGAGCTGCCTGGGGTGCGTCTCCGCCTGGGGTCCTGGCGAGGGTCGACCCATTTTACAGCGAGCAACGCTGTGGCTCCTGAGCTCTCTCGCCCTCTTGTCGCTGTTACTTCCTCTCAGTGACAGGGGTAGGGAGCAAGCCTCCTCGGAGGGTCTGGGGCTCCTGGAAGGCCTCAAGACAGTGCTTGCCGGCCGGGCCTGGGCCCCTAGGACCGCCCCACTCACACCCAGCGTCCCTTCTGGACTGCAGAGGGTGACCGGGGAGGAGAGCGCGCGCCGGGCCCGGCCCGGACACCGAGGACCCGCTTCCTCCAGCGCCGCCGCGCCAGGAGCGAAAAGCGCTTCGCGGGTGGAGGGGGCCTGGCGGCGCAGGCAGAGCCCCGGCGCCCCTTCCCGCCCGGCGCTGCCCCGTCGGAGCTTGTCACCGCGGGTCTGCGGCCCCCTCCCGTGGAAAGGCGATGCCGACGAGGCGCCTTCTGGTTCGACTCCCAGAGCCCCCGCCGCTGTCTTTCCAGCCCCGCAAGTGAAGTGGTCAGCTCGTATTGAGAGAACTGCTGCTCCTCCTTTATTCCCTGCAACCTTCTTGATTAATCTGGGGGATTTTACACCTTATTTCATTTTGTCCACTGAGAAAATTAGGATTAAAAAGAAAAACTAAAATGCCTTTCAGCAGCGTTTTTCTACTCCTTCATTTGCAACCCTTCCGCTCTAACTACACTTTGCTACTTCCTGAAATCAAAAATCAAAACGTAGATCATCAAAACTCAGTAGGGGCATGGGAAAGACAAACGTCGATGTCGAGGGTCCGGAAGGCTGTGTAGGAGTTCGGCGGGGCGGGCCTGTGCTCCAGACCAAAGAAAGGGGCGGAAGGCGCTTCTCCTGCAGTTGGGGCTCCCGGGGGACCCCCCCCCCCCTTGATCATCAGGGAAGCCGCTGAGGGCCTGGTCTGGACCCCACCTCTCCCCCAGCTTCTGCCCATCACCTGGGATGGAATCCGAATATATGCAGATGATCTGAAACCCTTTTTTCCCATAAGCAGCTCAGGGATGTCACTGTCTGAGCTCAAATGGGCGAGTCTGGTGAATTAAGAAACATTCCTTTTGCTGGATATTGGCTGTTTGGACATCAATCTTTCCACATCCAATCGAATCTCTTCGATTCTGCCTTTTAAGAAACTTTCCTTCTACGGAGGTGGAGGCGATAGGAGGAGAAGAGGCTGTGTCCTGTCTTCAAGGGCACCAGGTCCTGGCCTTGACGAGGGGCTGTTGGCCATTTTCTCTTCTTTACAGAGAAGCAGACTTCGGCCTAGAAAAAGCGTCGGTCCGGCGTCGCGCCTCCCCTGCGAGTGCTCTCGCGGCGGGACCGTCTGTCCACGCGGCGCAGCCTCGCAGAGCGCGGGCTCCGGACCCGGCACGCGTCGCTCTCGTGTTGCCCGTTCGATTGGTGTCAGTGGGGCCGCCTCTGCCCCACGAGTCCTCGGCACCTGCAGCGACTGCGCCGCGCGGTCCGCGGCCCTGTCTGCCCGGGTTCCGGGATCGCCTCGGTTTCGCACTTGCCGCCCAGACGCTCAGCTGCAGCCTAAAGTCTGTCTCGGGTCCCTCCGAGCCCGGAGCAGGCGGCGCCCAGGTTCTCGAAGACGCCGCCCGGGGCTCTCTGCCTCCGGGCACGTCTGCCTGCCCGCCCCTTGCGCCGAGTAGCCTGTCCCGATTGACAAAAACTCCGCAAGGGGTGCGAGAGACCGGCGCCACCTCCGCGCTGGAGCCGAGGGCTACCAACGCCTGGCCTGGTCTCTATCGCCAGAATCCACTGTGCGCCGCAGCGCAGTGCCCACGCGCGCACGCTCAAGGGGCTTCCAGACCCTTTCGCTGCCGACATACACACGGGCGCACACAACCGTAGTTTATTATTCGACCCTGAGCTCCCGCTTTCTCCGACCCCGTGGCACTGAGCTGCAGATGCTCCCCAGGCGCGCGCGCAGCGCCCAGAGGCCGCCCTGTGGGGCTGCAGGCCGGCACTGCCCGCCAGCTCGCCAGCGCCAGGGCCCGGGGCTGCGGGGAGGCCCGAGCAGGAACAGTCTGTCCCGAGGTCTCGGGAACCTCTCGGTGCCCAACTCCCTCCCGCCCTCTCGGCTCCTTTTCCTCCCCTCCCCTTCTCAAGCTGCTCTCCTTGTAACACCAGGGTTCGTTTTTTCCCCTCAGTTCCAGGTCTCAGAAGTTAGAGAATTGAGGAAAACTGAAATTCTTTCAGTAATGTTATTTTTTAAACGAAAGAGAAGACATAGAAAGCAAGAGACCCGTTCCCACAAGTGTCAGGGCACACCCCTGGTCCAGGCACGGACATCTCGTTGAAACCACCAGGAGGGCCCAATAAACAGAATGAGCCCAATGTCCGTGTTTAGGAAAAGAGACTTAACGGACAAAACTTCCACAGCGCGCGTCCACTCGGAGCTCGCCTCCCCTCCCGCCCGCGCGCTGACCCCGCGCTGCGCCCGCCTCTCTGTCCTGGAGACGCTTCCCACCGACGGCTCTCCCCACGTTTCCCCAAGCTTGGGAGGAGCCCTGAAAGGGAGGAGAGCGAAGGGTTCGATTCCCCTCTCCAAACCCGGAGGAATCTCCGCCCGACCTTCCCTTCCTCCGGTTCCTTCGGTGTGATTTGGTTAGGGAAATTGGGAAGGGGGGTGGGTGGAGGAAAGTTTGAAAAAAAAATCAGGAGGGCGCGAGCTGGAGCGGTGAGTGTGTCAATCAGAGGGTTTTGTGCCTGGGGGCTCCTAGCGGTTCTGAGCAGAGGTGTCCCAGGGCGGCCCCACAATGCATATGAATAGGAATCCTTGCTAAATGGGACAGCAAAGCGCACCGCCCTGAATGATGGCACGTCATCCTAACCAGCCCAGGATAGATAGGAGGGCTCCTTTTGTCTCTTTTCTCCGCCGCCGCTCTATAAAAGGCCCTCTTTCTCAGCGCGAGGTTAGTTCGGGCACAGGCGGACGAGCTGTCCGGGCTGCAGGCCGACCTGAGCGGGAGCGGGGCGGGAACCGGGCGGGGAGAGGCAGCGCCCAGCCTTTCTCCTCACGTCTGCCGCGGAGAAGTGGGTTGCCGAGCTGTGCAGATTTTTTTCATTCAAGATTTTCTTTCATTTCCCGCCTAAAGCCTCCCCACGTAGGGCCTCATCCCCTGTAATAAAATGAATTCTGATTCGAGCTCTGTCTCCAGCAGAGCTTCATCTCCGGACATGGACGAGATGTATCTGAGGGACCACCACCACCGCCACCACCACCACCAGGAGAGCCGTCTCAACTCGGTCTCGTCCACGCAGGGCGACATGGTGCCGAAGATGCCCGGGGACAGCCTCTCGCGGGCCGGCGCCAAGGCCGCGGGCGACAGCACCAAGTACAAAATCAAGAAGCAGCTGTCGGAGCAGGACCTGCAGCAGCTGCGGCTGAAGATCAACGGACGCGAGCGCAAGCGGATGCACGACCTGAACCTCGCCATGGACGGGCTGCGCGAGGTCATGCCCTACGCGCACGGGCCCTCGGTGCGCAAGCTCTCCAAGATCGCCACTCTGCTGCTGGCCAGAAACTACATCCTCATGCTCACCAGCTCCCTGGAGGAGATGAAGAGGCTGGTTGGAGAGATCTACGGGGGCCACCACTCGGCTTTCCACTGCGGGACCGTGGGCCACTCGGCCGGCCACCCGGCGCACGCCGCCAACGCCGTGCACCCGGTGCACCCCATCCTGGGCGGCGCGCTCGCGTCCGGCAACGCCTCGTCCCCGCTGTCCGCCGCCTCGCTGCCGGCCATCGGCACCATTCGGCCGCCCCACTCGCTGCTCAAGGCGCCGTCCACGCCGCCCGCGCTGCAGCTGGGCAGCGGCTTCCAGCACTGGGCCGGGCTGCCTTGCCCCTGCACCATCTGCCAGATGCCGCCGCCGCCGCACCTGTCGGCTCTCTCCACCGCCAACATGGCCCGGCTGTCGGCCGAGTCCAAGGACTTGCTCAAGTGAGCAGCGGGCCGGCCCGGCTGCCGAGGATGCAGGACAGCGGCGCGGGGCCGCGGGGCCGGGCCGGGAGGGCAGGGGGAGGCGGGCGCTCGCTCGGCCGGCGGGAGGGCAGGCGTGGGGCTGCGCGGGCTCCCACCCGGTCTGAGAGATCTCAGACCCACTCGACCCCCGGAGGGAAAGGACCAGAACCACACCGCAGTTTCTAGGTGGTAGCGGAGGGGGAGTCGAGCCGAACGTCGCGTTTGCATGCGTGCTTCTTTCCCCAGGCCGCGCCGGTGTCCCACTGCCCCACGCTCTTGTCAAAACTGCATTTGTCCTATAAAGACGGGACCGGTGTAGCTAAAACTTGCGAAGGGACTTTGCAGTTGGCTTTCTCCGGCTCTGTGTTCTCACCTGGAAAAGACAACCATCCCTTTTGTGCAAAATAAGTGTAAATATTTTGTTGCGATGGATGCAGTTATGATTGTCACTGTCCTCTCCACACTTGTTTTTCTGGAAACAATGGGGAGAGAGAGAGATTAAGACCCAAGTTTTAAACCTCAACTCCGGTCCAGGGCATGACATCTCCTCTGTGGGTTTTCCCTAAGACGCAGTGTAGGTCAAAAGAATGCATGTGCGCTTCTCCATGAATCTTGTCTAACCATGTTGTGCAGGCCGTGATGCCATTTTCCTTGTAACAAGGATTTATTAGTGAATTCTGAAGTACTCCATTTATCTGTCTCTGGTTGTATGATGTGACAAAGGGAGCAGAGTGCAAAGACCCCAACCCACGCACAGGCGCTTCTCCCCCGCGCCCACCCCCTCAGACTCCGTTCCAAGCCACCCTGAGCTGTTCCTGGGCCCGACTGCAAAAGCCTGGGCTCCCCCGGCTAGCTTGCCCCCATCCCTTGCTCAGTTACTCTGCATGCGGGGTCGGCTCTCTCTATCATCAGCTTTGAAAACTTACTGTAGTTTGGGGAGGGCGCCATTTTTATTTTCCTGAACATCTGCTTGAAGTATTTTGTTAGGGCCTCAAAGACAATACCTGTCTTTATTTTTTATATATTCTTGATAACTATGATATATTTATTAACAACCAGTGTTTCTGGATGAGATTTCAAATAAAAAAGAACCTTTAAATGCTGGCTTTGCCTTTGCCTAAAATTTTTGAAGATGGGGTAGTGGGTAGGGACCACACAGACCCAGCCAGGTGTGTCTGGGAGCAGGTGGGAGGTTTGGCAGGTGGGCAGACGGGAAGATTTTTCTCTGGTCTTTTACAGGTAAAGAGATGGGATAAATTGGTGTTAACGATCAGAACTAAATGTCCTTCAAATGGGGCATTGTCCACATTGGCAGTCTTGTGATATCTGAGCTCCTTATTCCTCTGCAGTAATCAGACCCTCATAAACTCAGCAATTGAGATTTTTAAACAGTAATCTGGAAACCCAAAGTGACAGGAAATGAGAGGCAGAGTGATGACCTCGCTGGCTGTGTCAGCAGCAGATGAGAATGAAGCAGTAAGTTAACTTCTTTCACTTTTAATTGACTGTGTGTTTTTTTAAAAAAACAAGTTAAAATCTAGTGTGCGTTTTTGAAGTCAACAAAGAGTGGTCCTAGAAAATAATCAAATACCCGGCCCACCTACCCCCTTGTCTGCAGCCCCTCAGAGAAAGGGAAGGCCACTCTGCTTTGTAAGGTGAGCGTCAGGTGAGGCCAAAGATTGCCCAATTCACAGCATCTCGCAAATTTATAGCAGGAGTGCTCCCTCCCTCCCTCAGAAGATGTCGACCACACTGGGTGTCTTCTACATACGGGATGCTAAAACAGGGGTCGTTTTAATCCATGTCTCCTCTCTTCACTTCCCTCCCCTGCCTGGTAACACTTCCAAACAGTTTGTATAAGTGAAAGTGATCCAGCAAGAAGGTTTGCTTGTTTTTAGAGGACGAGAAATCAAGCTGGAGTGAAGGTAATCCCAACAGCACAGCCTCTGCTTCCTACTAAGGGGAAGGGAGACCTGGTTGATGCACCAGCCCAGAGTGCACCTGGATTAGGTGTGCCATCTCTCCCTGTAGGTGAGGCCTAAGGTCCTCTTCAGAGGGGAGGCCGGTGGTTTGGTGGTTTCCACCGCATGGCAACAGAGCTGCCTCCCTCCAGCATCCCTCGGGTCAGCACATCCAGGAAGCCTGTGCCCTTCCTCCTGGGTCCCCACCGCCTGCCAGGGGCTGCCCCTCTCTGAGGGCATCTCTGTGGGTCAGGTTCTGCCGGACTCCTTCTCCTGCACTTCTCTTACCCCCTGACGCCCCGACTCCCCACTGCCAGGGAGAAAGACTAAAGCAAGGGCCTACAGTGGAGGGCGCTTGTTTCCACTGGGTTTAGGCAGACAAATGGGGGAATAATCGTCTGCTTCCCAAGGGTGATTCATTTCTCTGGGTGGGGAAAGAGCTGTTGAGGATTTATTTGAAACCAACACAAGGCAGCCCTCCAGCCTTTCCTGTGAGTTTATTATTTAGGCAGCGGAGGGGAGGGAGAAGTTTCATCAATCAGGAAACGACCTCCCCTCAAGCCACCGGCCTCTTTTGAGTCGGTTGCTGGAGGCCTGCACCTGGGGAAAGGCTGGAGGCCTGGCCCGCGGCTCGGCTCAGCGGTGGGCAGCCCTTCTCCAGAGCTGGAGCCTGAATCGGGGCTGGACAGGAGCCCGCCACACTCCCTACCCAGGGGAGCTTCGCAGGTCCTGCTGCTGGGCCAGGTACCCTTGAGTTACTGCAGCCGCCAGTTTAAAGAGCTGTGAGGTCAACTCTCAGGCGTGCACTGTGCTCAAAGGAACCCTGAGCCTAGGGGAGTCTATCCTGGGTTCTTCCAGTGCTGAGCTGCCGGGAGAGGTTGAACTCGTCTCTGGTCACAGATGCTCTTTGGGCCTAGAGACCCAGACAAACGATCCCTGATCCCTGTAAGAGCAGGGCAGGAGCTCAAGGAGGGAGGCAGTGTGGGGGCCGGGTCCTCCAGAGTCCCGATTTGTCTGCAGGAATCGCCCCCACTCGCCTCGCCTCCGGAAAGGGCCTGGCCGACCTCAGGCGGTCGCCTGGGGATGTGACTTGCACGCGACTCTTCCTTGCATTTCCCATTAAATTATCAAATTACTGAAACAAGAGACAAGATGACAGGGCCACGAAGGTGCGAATGGTTCTCGGCAGTGGTGTTTTCATCGTGAATTTGCCACCTTCTCTAGAGTTCTCAAGTTTAAAACAGTTTTTAATTTAATCTAGAAAAGCGGCTACGGGCCCTTCATTCCAGAATAAAGTTGCTTTGCATTTAAAGGACCCCGAAAGCGTCGTGGCGGAGATGTCCTGAAGAGCCTGCACTTCCCGAACCCTCGGTCCGTGTGACCGGGCCTGAAGGGCGGGAGAAGGTCACACTCGGAAAGGGGACGCCCCCGCGCCAGCTGGTCCCCCAGCCCGCCTGCCCTCCAGGGTTCTGGGGCCCTGGGTTTATAGCCCGGAACGGGGCGGGCAGCGGCGGCCTGGGCGGCCTCGGCCCTGGGTTTCCCAGCTCCTGCAGGAGGAGCCTGTGTCCCCTCGGCTTTCTTTCAAGCCGCTGGGTCGGGAAACGTTTTGTCGCCTCCGCTGAGGCCCTTAGAAGACGCTGCCAAAGCGGGTCCCTCAGGCAGCCGTGGGTCCTCGGCACCTCGCTCAGCGCACAAGATGTGACAGCACCTTCCAGGCCCCTGCGGAGACTGCAGGCCCTCCCTCCCCTCCCACCGCCCCCCTTAAGGGTGGGCTCCAAGCCCGGCGCCCAGACGGACGCGCCCCTAGCCCAGCCTGCGACACTCGCTCCGCCGCGCTGCCGCCCGCGGGGGCCGGGGACAGGCCTGGGGTGGGGAGACGTGTGCAGCCTCCGCGATCCCCGACGACGCCCCGCATAAGCTCAGCCTCGTCCCTCTCGGGTCCTTCCGCGACCCTGGCTGGAAGAGCCCCTTCACCCCCACTCCCAGGACACCGCCCCCACGACCCCGCGCCCGGACGGGGCAGCTGTGCCGAGGGGATGTCGGGGACCCGGACCCCTCAGGCTTGGGAGGCGAGCCAGGGAGGAGCTGCGGTGCAAGGAGCTGGAAGCATCTGGAAGGAAGCGGCCAAGGAGGGGCCCTGCGGGGCGGGGCGCACCTGCCCCTCTCGCCGGCCTCTCTCAAACTTTCGGGAAGAGGAGTGCCCCGCTCTCCCGGCTCCGCAGCCTTTCCGAGCGTCTAGGGCCCCGTTTCCCTCGGACGTGGCCGCGAGGAGGCGAACCCCCCGGAGTCGCTGCGGGGGCCGCGGGGCCGGTCGGCCGCGAGCGGGATCCTCGGGCTGGGGGAAAGTCAGTCTCCGTGCTGGACCCCGACCCCCCGCCGTCCCCGTGGGCCCAGGGCCGCAGACAGAGAAAGATGCGCCGGGAGGGGCGCCCCGGGCCAGGCCACCCCAGACCGCGCCAACACTTGCGAAGAGCCTCGGAATAACGAAGTCTTTATGGAAACCAGGAGGGAGAGAAAACAGAACAGACCCACACGACCTGGGGCCGAGAGCTGGGCCGGCCGTCCTGGGCCCCGCGCCTGGTGGGAATTCAGCGCCAGGGGTGGGCCGGGCCGAGGGCGAGGGCGCTCCGCCGGGACCGGCTCCGGGGCGGTTACTCCCGCCCCAGCAGGACAGGGAGGGGCAGTGCGGAAGGCCCTGGGAGGCAACTGGGGGTAGCTCCCTCGAAAGTTTTGGGGTTGCGTCTGGTCCTGCCTGGACCAGGGCCCGTCTTTCCCTCGCGGTCTGCCACCGACTCCGCGGAGGGTGCAGGAGCAGTGCCCTCATTCGGGGGCGCCACAATTTACAGGCAAGCTGCGGCCCCTCGAGCTCCCCTCATCTCCCTGAGCCTGGAAGACTCCAGAAGACTCAAGAAAGCTGCCGAGCCGCGGGGCCGGGACGCGCTTGGGCCACGGGCGGGATCCCGGTCCCGCGAGGACGCGAGTGGGCCCGAGCACGCTGGTGGAGACGCTCTCCTCCTCCTGGTCCTTCCGCTCCCCCTTCCTTCTACCCCGAGAAGAGCGGGGAATTCGCCTCGTCCGAGCCCACACGTGCACCCCGGCAGCCTGAGCCCTGACATCATTTCCTTTGGAGTTTCTCTTGATCTTGCTCCCCTTCAGCAATGAACGCCTTCTGAGCGCTCCCGGGGTGCCAGGCCCTGTGAGGGACACCGGAGGGAAATGAGGGGCAAAACAGCAAGACACCGAAATGCACAAGATGTGGGTCTGCGCTCCGGGTCCTCAGAGCCTGGGGGGAAGCACAGGTCCCCTAGTCGGGGGTGAAATCTCCGGGCCGCGGGAAACACTGGCGCTGCGGTCTTTCCAGAGGCTTTTTCAGTTGCTGGAAAAGTCACTCCCCGTCCCCGTCCTAGACAGAAAGGCCGGGAGCAGGTGCCTCTGATGAGCCTCGAAATAAAAGAAGCGAGGGTGCCGTCCTGGTTTCCTCGCTGTGGTGTAGAGATTTATTGACGCTGAGATAAACTTGAGTCTGGGGCACCCCCGTAATTCATGCCCCCATTAGTTATTACTAAATGAGCAAATCGTTTTTCTTTTAACTGGGTTTTAAAAAAAAATAAATACAAGGGGGGGATGGTTGGGAGAAATCTTTTTTTAATGGGATTAGATTCATTATCCTCCTTGTCTGCCTGGTCCCTGAGCCACAGAAACCCGCCTCCCCTCGCCGGAGTTCACCAGGCTGTGTTCTGAACATGAAACAATCCTGTAATTTCCTTCAAGAACAAAAGTTTTCAAAGGAATGACCTGCCCGGTATCCCCGTCCATAAAGTAGAATTGACTTAATGGTCTGTTAATTACTCCACCCCCGCAGGGGAGGGAGGCTTCCCAAGGATTGCTGAGCAGCCTCTGCGGAGGGAAGCTGGGGTCTGTCCCCAAATGTGCAGCTGGGGCTGGCCATTGAAAGCCCAGACAAAACACCTCTCTGATAAATAATCCACTAGAGCACAAAGCCCCAGCACACCATTGTGAGTCCCGGCTGCATCCTCAGAGCACCCAGGCAGCTCCTGGGCTTCCGGTGATGTTTGAAGCTTGAAGCCGGGCTTCCTGGACAAAAGTGAAAAGGAGCTTGCTTGACTTTTCTGTCCACTTATCCTCCTGTGTTGAATTTCTTCCTTTTCGTTTGGGACGCTGACTAGACTTCTTTTGTCTGATCTTTTTTTGTACTAATTACAGTTTGTTTTGTCATTTAATGCATTTTTGGTTTGGTCATCTTTTCCAGTTGTTTCTCTGTTAATGATTTAAAACTAAGATGACAAATTTGAGTGTCATAGTAAAAAAAGGACGAAGTAGAGAATCAAAATGTAGAGATGGATTTGAGTTATTATTTTCCGTGACTTTTGTCACATCTATAAGGAAACAAGTGCATGATGCAATTTCTAAAATTAAAACATCATCTAGTTAATTTGGCATCAGAGACAGTTAAGCAGAAAAATTCAATTTTTAAAATTCCTCTTTAAGGAGGAAAATACACATCAGCATGTTCTATACCAGTTAAGAGAGTATTGATTTCAATTTGGTGTACATTTAGCCTTTGTGGGCCAATTTAAACAAACATCACAGAAAGATGAAATGTGGCATCTACAGAGATGGGTCACGAGAGTGACCAAGATTTGGATATGATCTGTTTTGAAAATTAGCTCTTTGTCTGAACTGAGCAAGCCACTCCATCAGCCACATCCACCATCACTTCTTAAGGAAGTGACCCTGAAGGATCATGTGTGGGTGGAAGCTGACCTTTGCCTTACTCCACAGTTCTGGACCCCGGGTGGTGTATGAGCTAGTCAACATAAGGCATGGACCTAAGTAGTGGCATTAAATTGTGTCCATAATCGTGTTTCATATAGAACGGTGGCAAACACATGCTTTTCTCTCATTGGGAAAGTGTAAAAATCTGGCGAATCAAAAAGAAACCCAGCATTTTAACTCAGCTTGACCCCCAATCAATGCTGAAATTCTGTTCTTGTTTTCTTTACTGAATTCATCTCAGTTACATGAGAAGTGGGATCCAGATACAGCATGACAGACAGTGTGATCATTGGAGCCCAAATAGTGTTGTTCCTTCCAATAAAACCCAGATGAAAGGCCATCTTTGCATGTCTACTCAGCGAGGTCCTTAAGATCCTGACCTCCCCAGCTCTATGAAAGTAACACATCAACGTGGAAAACGGACCATGTGGACCCTAAATCTCACGTAAGGGAACAGCGAGGGGAGATGCTTTTCCTATAGGTCCTTACTTGACCACTGTAGACTCTTTCCTTTTTCTATAACTAACCTCGTTTGAAATTGCATAAGAAGGTTGCTTATCTAAAATATATACCCTTATGATATAAAAGGATGTTCTAGAGTTTGTTGAAACTAGAATTAGGGTCAATGAAACATTCGATGTTTTTCTACAGTTCAGGCTTGAAAACAAGAGGTCGGAAGTGAGCGATGGGAGAGTTTGCAGAGCAGAGAGGGAACGGATTTCCTAAGTGAGGCAAGTAAGGCAAGAAACAGGGTGGGCTCTTTAAAAAGGCCAAACACCTCTGCTGGTAACATAGTATCAAGAGTTTCCCTTCTTAGTTTGGCCCTCACATCCACGGGCTTTAGATCATCAAGACACTACGTAGAAAAAGGACCAGTTTGCTTACTTCCAAGAGAGGAACGATTTATGGGTGATTTTCTTTCTCCTCTGTCTTCCTCCTCAATTTTCCTTTCTTCCTCGATTCCTCCATCTTTCTTCTCAGTTATCATCTTCTTGCTGTCTTTCTTCTTCCTCCTCTCTGTTTCCGTCTCTGCTGTGTTCTGCATTCCAGTTTGTCACCCACTCTACTTGTCCACTTCCACCTGCACAGCATTGCTTTAGGCAGGGCCTGGAGTCTACATTCCCCCAGCCTTCCCACTCCGTCTTGCATGCTATCTGCCTGCTCCTCCTCCTGCTCCTGTTGGCGTTTCTCAGAAGCCCCAACACCCTCTTCATATCTTCACTCTCTGCCTGTGTTATGTTACAGAAAAAGGAGCTACATGAAAGTGTGTTCTACACATAGAATGAGCTGTACAAAAGTGTTAGAAAGCGCTTTAGCTTTCATGAGGATGTGCCTTTCCGGGAGACAGAGGTACTGTGGTGCACACTATATCTAGGTTTTACCAGCTGGTGTTAACTTAGGGTAAATATTTATATTAATGGCTATAGCAAACACAAAGTTCTTAGTATGTGCCAGTCATGGTTTTAAATACTCAACACATATTAACTTATTTAATTCTCATTACAAGCTATGAAGGTGGTTCTACTATTATTCTTATGTTTGCAGATGTGGAAACAGAAGCATAGAAAGTTAAGTAACTTTCCTAGGGTCACGCAGCTGGTGTGACCTAGAAAAGTGGTGTCCCCAGGCCAGCAGCAGCATCCGGGAACTGGTTAGAAACACAAATTCTTAGACTTGACCTTACTAGCAAACTAATAAGATGGATCATCACAGTTTCATGGGTGCTGGCAGAAGACACAAGACTCCCAGGTCGGAAGCAAAGGACTTTATCTCTCTGTATAGGAAGACCCTGAACACCCTGTTCACGCTGTGCCCCTGCTCCGTTGGTTCCTGTGAGAGCAGTGCAGAGGAAGATGCTGCACTCCAGTCGACTGCCCTACATCTGAGGGATCTTGAGCTTAGAGCCCCGATCCTTGATAACGGGCCTCCAGCAGACCTGCCTGACCTTTGTCCCAAAGTGTGACATTATCTTTACTATCTTGGGCGGCAAACACACCTGCCCTCTGCTCTGGAGGGAGATAGGCTCCCTGTCTTCCAAGGTTGTTGTCTGTGCAAACACCCTCGATTAGACAGTCCAAAATGAGTCTGTCAACAAAGGTGTTTGTTAACAACTGTCTTCTCCCAGCCCATCTTATTTTTGTGTTTTATGTGCTTTTTTCTCTGTATGCTACCCCACTTTTCCCAACATTGTTCCTCACATCTGTCCTTTCCCCATTGATTTGTGGAGGCAGCTTTACCCGATGTCAAGTTCCTGTCTGTTCTGGGTCTGCTTCTGAGCTCTGTATTCTGTGCCATTGGTCTATTACCCTGTTTCAGTGACACTCCCAGCGTATTGCTATTGCTATGGCTTAGCATTATGTCTTAATATAAGGTAAAGTGAATTCAGGGAGAATAAATATTTTACAGGATGTCCATATTTGTCTCCAAACTGAATACATTCTAAGCCAACCAGAATAATGATTTTTAAAAACTGCAGTGTAGACATTACAAGATTTTTATCATCTGTTTCTTTAGGTGGTGGAAGAACAGATATGTGTCTATGCAGGCCTCTTAGAGTATAACATTCTTAGTTTTTCACTCTGTTTCCTCACCTCCCAGCTAATAATCATGGGTAGGAGTTCTCGAGCTTTCTGGTTCCCCATGTGAAGCGGTCTAGTGCCTCATTGGTCAGGGACTAATTATAAAGATGCAGAGATGCTGCTCGTCACGACATTTGATTGTGTTATATATTCTACATCGTTATGGACCTGCCACCCAGTGTCTTGGACAGTAGGGAGTAGAGCGTTTTCTCAAGAAGGAACTTCCTGCTCATCCTGAAAGAACATTTTGCAGAGGGATTCAAATATTGATGGAAGCCTTTCCAGCAGGCTCTGCCCAGCTTCCAGGTCTGGGCACATGCTGTCCCCAGTGTCTGGAACCCTTGTTCCCACCCTGCTCCCCCTTGCCCAGCCTATTCCCATCCCATCTTCACTTCTCAGCTTGCTCTCACTTCCCTGGGCAGCCCGGGCTGGTTGTAGTTACCCCTCCACGTGCCCCCACTGCCCAATGTACCTCCCCGTCACTCATCACCTGGAACCACCTGCTGGTCTCTCTCTCCCACTGGAACGTGAACCCCATAGGGTAGGACCATGATGGTCCTGTTCACGCAACAGAGTGTCTGGAACACGATAGGCTCTTAAAGGACATTTTGAGGATCAATGAATGGGAAATGTCAGAGAGGAGATCTGAGCGTTGGGTGGGCAGTTGCATAAAATGATTTTTAGTTTGCCTTCTCACTGTGAGATTTCACGAGCATGTGATACAAAATCACAAAGTCAGAGTCAGATTTTTACATCTAGATGCATTTGCTTCTATTTAGAAAGATGTAGCTCCATTGGAATACAGGCTTTTATCACATATGCTCCTAGGCACTTTTGGGGTAGAAAGCAACTTTATAACTGAATCAGCTAAAATTAAGAGGAAAGAGCCACCTCGTTACCTGACTGCTCCGTTTCTCTGTGTTGCGTTAATAGTAGCTGCCTTTGAAGGGAGAGCATGCGCTGCTGTTTCCCTGAATTCTTTCAGTGCTCTGGCAGGGTAGCATAGTGGCTCCTTCCACAGGCGAGGAGAGCAGGGATTAAGCGTCGTGGGAGGGGTGCGCAGCCAGGGAACAGCACAGCTGCGTTTTGAACCCCGTGCTGTCGGACTCCAAAGCTGGTGCTCCTGAAAGCTGTGCTGCATGTTCCTGATATCCTCCTGGTCTGTTTCTTTGGCTTCTCCCTCTCCTTCTTCTTGGTGGCCACGTCCTGTTGAGGGTATCCTACGTAAGTCTACTCCAGTCCATGCCTCCCTGGTGGTTCCCATCGTCTCCATAACAAGGTCTTGTTTGCAGAGGGTCATCAGGTGTCCGGTCAATTCTTTGCTCCCATTGTTCCCTCATTCAATGAACTTGCCCTCTCTGGGCGCTGTACTGGGCTCCGGGGGTGCAGCAGGGAATGAGGAAGGGTGGTGCCAGTGCTCAGAAAGCTTGCAGCCCAATGGGGAATATTATCAAGCAAATGACAAACAGCATGCTAACCGCATGACCGAGGGCACCATAGCAGTCCCGAGGGCCCTTAGCCCTGGTGGGGGGTGTGCCAGGCTGAACCCTGGTCAAGCGGAGAGCTGGGGCAACAGGCGACAGAAGAGTGTCCAGACGCAGAGAGAGAGGGGATGGGACAGGAGTCTCAGTGGCGCTGGAGTGTGGAATCCCTCCGTGGGAGCGCAGCCAGAGGGGAGCAGAGCAACGGTGCTGCAGAGAGAAGCAGGAGGCGCCGCAGTCCACTCAGTCGTCCTTTTCAACATCTGTCAACTAAGTTCCTACTTCACTAATAAACAAACTCATCACGAGCCGCACACTGTTCCACGGGCCTCACATCTGTTAACACATTTAATCCTTGCAACAACCTGTGAGTTAAACTATTATTATTCCAGTACGAAGGATGAGAAAGCCAAGGCTCAGAGAGATGGGGTAACTTTCCCAAAGTCACACAGCTATTAAGTGACAAGGCTGGAATTCGAACTCAGGCAGCCCATCTCCAGTGTCCACGATCTTAACCACTGTAGAAAACTGTCTCTGGGGATGAAGTGACGAACAAGACAGAGAAGCATCTCTGCTCTCCTTGTAGGGAGGAGACAGAGAGCAGTCAGCCAACCAACAAGTGAATTCACAAGATAGAGATGAGCGGCGTGAAGAAACCCAAACAGCAGGACAGCGTGCGTTTGGCTGGGTTCATTACACTTAGCTGGGGGTACAGAGGGCTCCACCGAGGGCAGACCCAGGAGCTGTGACCTGAGGGACAAACTGAGGCCAGAGAAATCCAGGTAGTGGGCACCCGCGTACATGAGTCGACGGGGGAGATGTGCGATGGTTAATTTTATGTGTCAATGTGGCGGGGCTGCCATGTCCAGTTGTTGGTGAAACACTCTTCTAGATGCTGCGGTGAAGGTATTTCGCAGATGTGATTAACACTTACAGTCAGTCGACTTTAAGCAAAGGAGATCCCCCAGGGGGTGAGCCCCATCCCATCCCGTCAGCTGAAGCCTTAAGAGCAAAACCTGAGGTTTCTCAGAGGAGGAAGCACCGAGATGCTGCCTGTGTTTCCAGGCTGCTGGCTGGTCCCACAGGTGTCAGACTCAGCAGCCCCCAAGTCACACGAGCCAATTCCTTAAAATAAACGCCCGTCTCTCTCTTTATGTTAATATACACGCATACATTCTGTTCCTCCAGAGACCCCTGACGATGCCTGAGGATCAGTGAAGGAAGCCTCAGCCCTCATAAAGCTTCATCCCGGGGACGGAGGGGCCCGAGACAGCAGATGGCATAACCAGGAATCTACATCCAAGAGCAGGGCCGGCCCCTTTATTCTTCTTCATTTCTCCGTCCGCACCGGGATCGGGGCCCTGAACCGCAGACACCGGGCAAATCTTTGCTGGCTGAGGGATGACGTTGGGAGTCAGGAGAACAAAATTCCAGTGCCAGTTCTGCTCCAGCAGAGCTGTGTGGCCTGAGTCCACTCACTTACCCCTTCTGAGCCCGTTTCCTTCTCTGTGCAGTGAGGGTGTTGGGACAGAGTTTCCTGAGTTATCTGTGATTCTCTGAGTGTGAGTGGAGGCAGAGAGGAGGATAAATAGGTAGCTACTCTCTCTGACGAGAGCAGCGAATGTCAGAAGTACAGTCCCAGACGACGGGTGTCGTTAGTCGTGCAACACGTGAGAGATGGCCAGGACGCCCAGACCTCGTCCGCACCTTCAGCTGCTGCCAGGCAGCTGGGTCTCCCTGAGGGCTGTGTGCGGAGAGCCGCCAGGCCAGGGACTCGTCCGCAGCTGGACTCCGCTCCAGCCCGGGTCTCCCCGCCGTGTGTGAGCCTTTTTGGTTAAGACCCAGATCAGCAGCGGGTCTGCTCGATGCCTCTGCTCCCGTGAAACTCCTGTGCTAGTGTCCTGGGGCTGCCATAACAAACGCCCACAAGCTGGGCGGCTGAAAACAAGAGAAACCCATTCTCCCGCGGTTCTGGAGGCAAGAGGTCTGAAACCAAGGTGCTGGCAGGGGCGTCTCCCCTGACGGTGCTGGGGAGGAAGCCCTCGTTGCCTCCTCCAGCTTCTGGCAGCATCACTCCAGTCTCAGCTTCTGTCTCCATACGGCCTTCTCCCCTCCATGTGTGTCTGTGTCCAATTTCCCCCTTCTTATAAAGACACTGGTCACTGGATTTGGGGCCCACCCTCCTCTGGCATGACCTCCGTCTTCACTTGATTGCATCTACAAAGACCCTATTTGCAAACAAGATCTCATTCACAGGTGCTGGGTGGACCTGAGTTCTGGAGAGGGCACTATCCCCCCAAGGACACCACATCATCTAGCCTCCAAGTGGGCCCAGTCTTGCTGCACCGACCATGGTGTCCAGGAGCAGCTGAGGAGAGGGTCAGGCCTGCCCCAGAGCACGGGCTGTTGCCCGACTCTGTCCTAGTTGCAAACGCTTTAATATTTCCCTGGACCCTTCTACCTCCTCCCTGAACGCCCTGTTGGATCCAAACAAAAGCTTACCTACGTATGTGTGTGGGTGCGGGTGTGTGCATGTAATTTTGGTGCATGCATTAGGCAATGGGGTGGAGTGGAGTTGGAGAAGGGAGGGGAGGGGCTAGACAGTGAGGAAGAAACTTCCAGACTCCCTGTAAGTGAGCACATGGGAGCAGCCATTCTGACCTGCTGTTGGGACGTCAGGATTGGAACGAAACATTGTGTTGAGCGCCTAATGGACAACTCATTCGTTTCACACCAAACCCAGTTCTTAAGAAAATAGCAGAGCAGCCCCCACAGAGTGCTTTACACCTTCAGGTTTGCAGAAGGTCAAGGAGAATGTTAAGTCGGAAAAACTTTTTGTTTCTCCTTAAAATGGATGTTGGAAGGAGAAAAATTAGGATTATTTTTCCTTTGGTGAGATGACAACTTGCCTTTTCTCCGTGTTTGTATACTGAGTCTCCCCGGGTCCATTACTACACATCAACTCGGGTACACAAGTGGTTGTCTACTGCTCTCTTAGTGCCTAGGGCTGTCTTCTTATCTACTTGCTTGAAATTGTATTTCTTTATAAAAAGGGGAACATTTTCCCATTAAATACTGAAGATTTGGGGGACATCTGCCATGCGGTAGATTCTTCCCAGGATTCTGGAGACACTGCAGTAAACAATGTTGATCAAGTCCCTGGGCCTTCCCAAGTTTATAGTCTGATGATATGATTATCAAAAAATAGTATTTCCTTTCATGGGAATCATTGAGTTATGTTTTTTACCGCATTATCTGTTGGAAAGTGAGTATTTTACTAAATAATCTGTGAAATCTCTATGTAGAAGGTGGTAAATCTTTTCTTAAAAATGTCTTTTCTAGTTTGTCATTTGCCTTGTCATTTTGATTATTTTGTTGTTTATTTCTTTTTTTCATTTTTGTTCTTTTTAAAATTTTTTCTTGAGTTTAATTTCTGTTGTTTGCTTTTTTAATTCATAGAGAATATGTAGTTATAGCCACAAATTCGTTTATTTCAGATTATTTTTTGTGCTTTTGCAAGGCATTCTATATGCAGAAATGAATAACCATTGATCTTTTATATTAGTAATCTTATAACGTGACTCAGCAACAAGAGCTAATGTTAACCAAAAGCCAATGCACTTTTTAACAATCATCATATTTAATCCTAAAACACTCTCTTTAGGTAGTTTTAATAATTGTCCCCATTTTATGAATGAGCAATGGTTTATTGATGAGACTTAGAGAAGCAAGCATCTCGCCCATATTTAAACAGCTTCCACTCAGACGTGAACCACAGCGTCTCCACCTGGGAAATACTCCAGAGTCCGGTGCAGGGTGAGGACAAAATCAATTTTCCTCCCTCCGTAACTGCCAGCACTTTGCAGAATGATCCATTGATTTCCCTTCCTTCCCCATTATCGAGGATGTCTCTACAACACGTGGAACATTTCACCTAACGGGGGCTTTCTTCCGCAGAGAAGGGCTTTTGTATGCAGTAAGCATGTTAACTGTGCTCCTCCTTTATTTTGTTCTGTTTGAGGAAATAAGAAACATGTTTAACAAGATTTTTTTTTTAAAAGATTTTATGTTTTTCCTTTTTCTCCCCAAAGCCCCCCGGTACATAGTTGTATATTTTAGTCGTGGGTCCTTCTAGCTGTGGCTCAGCGTGGCTCGATGAGCAGTGCCATGTCCGTGCCCAGGATTCGAACCTACGAAACCCTGGGCCACCTGCAGTGGAGTGTGTGAACTTAACCACTCGGCCACAGGGCCGGCCCCTAACAAGATATTTTTTAAATAAAAATTTCCTATGTATCTCTAATCTCCCCTCTTAAAGACCCTTAAAGAAACATCTTTCAGGTGTAACAGCTGCGTTCAGACTTAACCCTTCAGGAGGAAATCGGATGCCCACGGTCATCTTAGATAAATCTTGCTGATTCTGTTCCTAGGGGATGATGCTGGACGAGAAAGATACTGTTGGGTTCTTGAATTTCAACCTACCTCCTTGTGACTCAGTTTAGAAATATCTGGAAAACGGCGTGTGTGGTGGAAGGCAGGCTGCCGGGGTTTCTGAGCAGAGCGCAGACTCACTCATTTCCGCTCCTTCCAGAAGAGGGTTTGGGGCACCTGAGGCAGGTTCACGCAGGTGAGTGTGAACCCGACTGTGTTCCCTGGTTCCGCCCGCCCTTTCAGCCCCATTAGGCTTTAAACAAAACAAAATTGCTGCCGCAGAATAGGAGGGTGGACGGCGGTTTGCGACAGACTGGAAATGCGGCAGCCCTGGTTGTTTCCCCTCAGGAACTGTGAGGCTGTATCTGACACTAGTAGGAAGAAATAATCTGGCCCTGGAGAGAACCTTTGTGATATCCAATTTTGGTTTTTCTGGGACGAGAGTTGGTAAAGGAGTAAGTTTCAAGTCTGTGGCGTGCCCATCACCCTCTGCTGTCAGGCTGCCCTTCTGGAAGTTGGGAGACGTTCATACCTTCAGCAGGTGATTGGTTGACCATCAGCAACCACAGGGCGTTTGCATGGGCATTGCAGCCACCGCTCACTCCTCTAGTGCACACTGAACTTTGGCCCTAATTCCGTACAAATCTACAGACAAACAATTTAACACTTGATTTAATTAAAAACCAACAATGTGTCTCTTAAATCTCTTGTTTAAAAAGCTTTCTTGTTGCAGAAATCCAAGGAAGTAAAGACATTAAATCTCAGTTTCTTGTTTTAAAAGTGCTTTACATATATCACCACCAACCAGCTTGTAAATTTTAGTCAGTCCTCCAGCCAGTCTTTTAAAGGAGCTGAGAAATGTCCCTGTGCCCTCAAAGGACACACCTGTTATCTGAAACCGTTTTTAACCAGCTTGTTACACAGCTTTGACAGATCAAAGACCCCAGACAATGGACACAAACCATAACAATGGTGTAGCCTTGAGCAAAGGTCCTGTCAAAGCCGGGCTTGTGCCCGTGGCAGGATGGCCCGCAATTGAAAATAAATTTTACTTGAATAAGTACCTCAGCCGATCAGAGGCACTGCAGAGGCTGAAACAAAAGCAGTTGGGGATAAGTTATTGACTCCACTGACAGCCTGAATGGACTGCAGTATGCCAGCCCACTCCTGGTGAATGCGTCAGGTTCTGAACTGAATTAGGTGGCAGGTGCACCGACCATTTTCCTGCCCCCCTGAGACAGCAGACAGCCTCATCCCCGATTCTACAGACAAATGTTTAGATTTGTTTTTCGTGTTGCACGGCCATAAGTGAAAGCACATTTAGATCCTTTTTCCTTGTCATCCATCTCCGCTGTGTTCTGTGCCCACGAGCAGGTCACACCCACACTTTGGTGTCACGGGATTCACAAGCCTGGGCTGCCACCCCCTCCCTCCCCTGCAGGGCACAGATCCCAGGATGATCTGGATTCTTCACTTGACGCTACGGGATTCCAGGCCCGGAACAGAAGCTCCTCTTCTGTTCTAGAGATTAAAGTGCAAGGACTCACATCCACGGTTTCTTCCATCTTAAGAACACTGAACGGACAGAGGCATGGACGTTCCGATAGGTTTTAACCAGAAGGATTAGGCAGTGGATTGGCTTTTCAGTTGGGAGCAAGAATACAGAACTCAGATACTTAAATCTGTAAATAGTATTTCCCACCAACAAACCTTGTAACCCCTGCCAAGGCCCCAGAGCTCAAGCAGAAAGTCAGGAAGAGTTGGCATTTTTCTGCTGTGTGTGTGTCTCTCTCTATCTCTAGATATCATCTATCTATCTTTCTATGTATGTATGTATGTATGTATGTACCTATCTATCTATCTATATATCTATGCATCTATCTATCTGTGTATCTATATATCAATCTAATCTATCATCCATCATCTATCTATCTTATTATCTATGTATCTATGATCTATCTGTCTATGTATCTATGTATCTATCATTTATAATTTATCATCTATATACCTACCTATCATCTATCTATGTATCTATCTATCGTCTATCATCTATCTATATATCTACCTATCATCTATCTATCGTCTGTCATCTATCTATCTACCTATCATCTATCTATGTATCTATCCATCGTCTATCTATCATCTGTCTATGTATCTATCTATTGTCTATCTATCTATCATCTATCTATGTATCTATCTATCGTCTATCTATCATCTATCTATGTATCTATCTATCGTCTATCTATCTATCATCTATCTATGTATCTATCTATCGTCTATCTATCTATCATCTATCTATGTATCTATCTATCGTCTATCTATCTATCATCTATCTATCATCTATCTATGTATCTATCTATCATCTATCTGTCGCTGGTATATTTGGCTTTAAAACATTCCATTTTACGATCTCTCCTGGCCCATAAGGAGAGATGCAGGATCAGCTAGACTTGAGATGCTTTGACGCCAGCTCTCATTACTTAATCATGAGACACAGGACTATTAAGACTCCTAAAAATTAAAACCCAGACTTCCAACCAGAGAGGGAGAGGCTGGCATATGCCTTTGGCTGTGTGCCTTATTAAAGCTAATGAGCAAGAAAGACTCCCTTTTCCTAAGTGTCTTAAAGCCCTGACATCTTTCCTTTCAGTAAAGTATCTTTTTCCTCTGAATATTTCCATTACTCATTATAAATAACTGGACTTTTCTTGACATCAACCTTGAATTGTAAAGTAGAACTCCTTCCAGAAATTGTCAGCCTCCTCTCCTCCCCAAAAATGCAGGAATAGTAAGATTTTTTAAATTCCTAAACTAAAATATCAAATTCACATCAGTCCAGCCATTGCTGTCTTTTCAAGGATGTCCACCCATAAGTTGGCTCAAATCTCCAAAGGAACTTTATTCAGTTGTGACCAGTATTTATTTCACAATATGATTTTGCTAGATTCAGTGGTTCATCGTTTGCATTTTAATATAAAGATAGATTAAATTTTTTCATTTCTGGAAAAACATCAATATTCTATTATGTATGTATGTACGAATATGGATGACACCGTCTATCCAGAAACAAGAAATTGGTTTTGCTTTACAGCTACCTAAAGGCTGCCCGAGTTGACTCGAGGCAGGGCCCACGGTGGCTCTCACTTGCTGGAGCCGTCCCTCCCCAACCACAGCAGATGGCGTTTCATAGCTGGTCACAAATGGCTGTCAGCGAGTGTTTGTCTGCCTGCCAGTAACCTGTGGTTCGGGGACTCCCTCAGAGAGTGTACCAGCTCCGACTCTGCTGATAACAGCATCCGAGAAAATGATCTGTCCTTTCTTGTCAGGCACAAAATTAGCCATCTCACTTTCAAACTGTTGACAAGGGGGACATGAAAGAAACAAGGACCGTGCCAGCCCAGCTGACGTTTCCTCAGCTCTGGTTCTACCTAAAGCGGACAACTCCAAAGCAGGCTTTGTGACAATGTTGTTGTCACCAAATTGACAGTGTTGGTGGAACCTCAGTTCTGGTACCAGCGACTCCTGCAGTGACGTGCTGGAACTCTCCATTGGGCCAGTTTTGATCTTTAGAGCAACAGATATTTTCTCACCCTAGACTTCGATCAGACTCCATGCTGAAACGACCTTTCGTGGCTGACTTCGGATGAAAGAGGAGCAAGGACAGAGTCGGGTACAGGCTCCTAGCAGCCGTCCTGGCTGCTCTGGGCACCACCCCAACTGGAAGGCAGGCGCCCACCCTGATGCCTTGTGGATGCAGACAGTCCCAAAGCACAAGAGGCAGCCACTACTGAACCAAAGCGGAGAGGACGAGGGAAGAAGAAAGAATGAGAACAAGGAGACAGGAGGGGAGAAACAGCAGTAGAACCAGCCAGGAAGTTGGAAGGAACTAATATTTGCCGAGAGTCTGTTATGAGCCAGGCACCGAGCTGGTGCTGGTGAGGCACCAAGTGTGTCATCCTCCCAGTCATCTGTTGAGCTGGGTGCCACCATCCCTACTTTAGAGATGAGGGAAGCAGACCTCTGAGAAGTTAAGTTACTCCTCTGGGGCCACAAAACTAGAAAGTGTCAGAAGCAGCATTCCGACCCCGGCCAATGCATTGGAGATTCAGAGCCTAGACTCCAGGGCTGGGCTCCTGGCTTCGCTACCCACCGGCTGTGTAAACTCGGTCAAATTACTTAACCTCTCAATGCCTCGGTGTCCTCGTCTGTAAGACAGGGCTGTCAAGAGCACCTATCTTGTAGAGTAATCGCAGAGGATGCAAGAACTTATAAGTTCTCTGTGCAGTATTTAGATAAAAGTGAGCTGTCTGCTAGTGCATGTTTTTATTATTATTGCTCTTGTGTTTTTCAGTATTTATTTCTGTATGGGATCACTATCTCCTTATTGGTTGGACCATTATCTCCTTTTAGCATCCTCACTATGACAAAATACTTTTCTTCCAATGCTCTTGTATTTCTGGTTATTGTTTATTATTTGAATTTTAAGGAGATGAGTTTAATTTCTAAGGTTATATTGTCAATCTAGTGTACAGATGTGGAAAGCGCAGCAACTTTTGTATCAGAAACTGGTTGAATCCTATTTGTGCCATTTCTTAGCTGTGTCATCCCGGGCAAGTTGCTAGACCTCTCACAGCCTCAGCTTGCCCACCTATATAATGAAAAATACTTGCCAATTTGTAGAACTATTATGACCAAATGAGAAAGAGCGTGTAGAGTGCGTAGCACACAACAGGCACTTTGTGATTATAGTTATTATTGTTCTACTAAATAACTAGACTCTGGCTTGCATTGTGTAGATATCTGTGTCACCTCAAACGTGGGTCACAGATGTCCTTCCAGAACGTCTGGGGTGTGTGCACGGATTGGCGGAGCGATGACCCAGGCTGCCCTAGCTGTCTCTCTTTTCCTCCTGTGACGTTTCTCGCATTTAATTCCCCCTGAAGCAGTATTCTGGGTAATGACCGCCAACTGCCGTAACCATTTTGTCTGGCAGCCGTAGGCTGTGTCCCACGGCTCGGGCGGGCGAGGCGATGCTCGGGCCTCAGGGAGCAGGGGTGGGCTCCTTTTCGGAGGGTGCCCGCCTGTCAGGTGAGGTCAGCGTGGTGATTAGGGAGCATCCTGTCATCACTCCAGGAGAAACGAGAGGCTCCTCCTGCCAATTGTTAATGATAATGGGCTTATAATTCCAGCACCACATTTTACTCAGGAGGATCCCAAATGCTTCACAGATCCGCACATAGCTTCACCCACTCTGCCCGCAGGCATTGGGGGAGCGAGCTTGGAACGCGGCCACCACAGGGAGCGGTGCCCTCCTGTTTTAAAAATGGGCCAAAAAATAGTGTCAGAGCAACTATAAAGCATAGCGATCAATGTAAATGCTTCGCTTACATGCTTTGCTTAGTGGCTAAAACAGGAGTGAGAACAAGAGAGAAGAGGAATATTTGTGCTTTATATTATTTTTGATAAAAATTGTTCATTTTACCGCTTCTTGGAACTCCCAAATGAGCCTAAGCTTATGTTTGCAGGTCATTAGTTCCTCGACAGAAGGGCTTAAGGGACAACAATTCTTAAAGCTCAAGTTCTCACCAAAAAGAACAGGAGGCAGCTCTAAATTATGAAGTAAATTAAAGAGAAATTTATGGCACATTTATATAAAAAGTCTTTACTCGCAGCTTTTCAGCCACGCTACTTTTTCGGATGATCTCCGACTGTGTAACAAGCCACCCCCAAATCTGGTGGCGTAAAATAACAGCCGTTTCATTTATCCTGTGATTCTGTGTGTCAGGCGTTTGGGCAGAATGTGGCGGGGCACTCCTGTTCCACACGGCATCGCCGGGGCCTTTCAGTGGGACTTGGCTGGAGGCTGGAGCTGGTCAAAGGCAGCCTCACTCTCATGCCTGGAGTCTTGGCCAAAAGTCTGGGAGGCTGCTCAGCTGGGCCCCTCTCCAAGAGGCGTCAGGACCTCGCCACCTGGTTTCTCCAGGAAAGTGCTAGAACTTCTCACCTGGACACTCGGATGGCCGAGAGGGCCCACGAGCAGGTGTTCCAAGGAGAGGAATGGGGTCTCTCAGTCTCTTGAGGCCTCGGCTGAGAACCGCCACCTCCGCTGTCTTCTGGTGGTTAAAGCAGTGACACAATACAATCCACTCGGAAGTGACACCACCCACTTAGCTGTGAGGGAACAAGACAGACTCGGCTCTCAATGGAGAGTGTCAAAGCCTGTGTGTCTTTTTTTGTTTGTTTTTAATTGGCCACACTTTCGTTGAATAAAAGTTTGGAGCAGAAACTAATTAACGGATGGATCTTTGTACTTTGTTCTGACCTTATTCTAGGCAGGCATTCTGTTAACTTGAACAACTTTGTCCTTCAACCGTTAGACAGCGCCAAGGTCGTGCAAACATGGCAAAAGATGGGAGTGTGAATTCTCAGGGGAATTTCTAGGAATCTCTTAGCTGAAGCCAGCTATTGCAAGGGGTATGTCCCTAGGGACTTCACTCAGTTTAAAGTTTGTTGTGTAGAAGGAAGAGAAAACTCCTGTCAAAGATTTCCCTCAGGAGCCATGAGAGAGACGCTTCCAAAACGAGAGTGGAAGAGCGAGATTTTGCCATTGGGTTTCTCTTCATTCTTTTGTTTTATATATTTTTTTCTCTCACTTATTAGGTGCTTATTATTCTAAGCACCTGACCACTCCATTTCTTCCTAACGTTCTAGTCCGTTGCTTTATCTTAGATCCTACAAATAAATGCTTTAAACTTCCTTCCTCGAGCCCCAGGCTTATTGTCTTGCTGACTTTCTGCCATTCCCGTCTCATTTGTCGCCAGCTTGGAACAATCTCCATCCTGTAGCTCCATAGCATGAATTCCAAACAGGGGATCATCAAGATGACCCTACATTTGGAGAAACGGGATCTATGTTCTTTAGCACGGCTTTGGCAATTCCATGCGTCTTACTGCTCATAACTTAGAATATTTCTCCCCTGGGTGATATTTATTCCTTTTCTATTGCAGTCACAATCCCATCTTGATTTTCTGTAATTTTTAGTACTAGATTATAAGTAAGCACAGCCAACACACCCTATTTATTGAATTTGAACAAACAGAAGACATTCATCATATCTAAGATGCATCATCAATGCTGTTCCATTTAAAAGAAAATAAAAGAAACTGTCATTAAACCATAACTCACTGTTAGTTGTAAGACGCATTCCAGTTTCTGAGATGTCAACATGTGCAAACAGGTACATACACACATTTCATGGATGATAACATATGAAGAAATAGAGTAAAAAGTAAAGGAAAAGTAATGAATATACATCCATATTAATGAATATATATACACGACACAGCAAGAAACAAATGTTAGATACCATAGTGCTCATTTCTGCAAAAGATCAGAGGCGATGGTTGGTATCTATAACTTCCTTCTTCAACTAACCAGGACATGATTTTTCTTCCAATTTTTTTTTTAAATTTTAAAGTTCAACGGTAAAGTTACTCTGTTGAGTTGCTATAAATGTTTCTAAACAGTCGCTGTCAGTTCCCATGCCTTCTCATCGCAGACTGGCGGCAGCAGTCGGTGGATCTGCCCGGGGCTGGAGCACAAGCTTGGAGAAGGCTGCTCAGCTGCACCTCCCTGGGCTCCTGTGGGTGTGTATTACTTGAGGCAGGAAAATGGATATTCACACTGTGTGTCTATTCCAGGAAGGAAAACCACTGATTCCTCCGTGACTCCAGGTGTTCATTGTGTCCAGTCTGTCCTCGATCACGGCGAACACGCCTGGAGCGTGGTGCTGTGTGTGGGACTCAGTGTTGGCGTCTGGTGGCCAGCTGAGTACACAGCGTGTTCTGATCCAGGTCAGCCTTGGTGACACTGTTCGTGTTGAGTAGGTGCATGGGGTCCATCCCCGCTCTTATGACAATTTTGCCCATGAGCCCATTTAGCACGTTCTGGAACGCCTGAGAAGAGACTGGCCCACGCGCACAGAAGGAGTCCTCTCTTATTATTGAGAGCGTTCTTTAACAGGGGAGCGGTTTGTGCACCATCTGACACCACAAATGGCACACAAACACACTTACACACCTGTCCGATTCTGAGAGGTCCATTCCCACAGCCCTTCCTCACATGTTGTCATGAATTGTCTAATCTTTTCTTTCCAAGTTCCAAGCAATTGGCCAAATCATAAGCCAGTGGTTAAGAAAAGGAGTACTATTGCTCATTTTTCAGCGACATTGAGCTAAAACAGTTTGATTCTTCCCACTGAGGGCACTTTTCCTCCCCACTGTCCTTAAAGAACAATTCTGATGAAAGCTGAGCTGTTCTGGCAGCCCACTTCCGGGGGGGTGGGTCAGTAAATGGTGCAGATCCCTCTGTAATCTGGTCTGAAAGCCTTTCTTCTTTAGTCAGTTCGTCCTTAGAAAATAACTCCATGAAGCTATGCATGTGTTCTGTGGCACGGAAGATGATCTGTGGTGAACTTCCGAGTGCACATGGATTCTGCTCTTGTGAGTGGAAAGGTCTGTAAATGTCAGTTCAATCAAGTTGGTCGACAGTATCGTTCAAGTTTAGATATGTTTACTCTTTTCTGTTTGATAATTGAACAAGGGATGTTGAAATCTCAAACTGTAATGGTGCATATGACTTTTTCTTCTTGTAGTCCTAGAAAATTTTGTTTCTTGTATTTTGAAGTGTAGACATTTAGAATTGTCGTGTCTTCTTGGCCCCTTTGTCATTTTGAAATGACCCTCTTTAATCCTGGCAATAATCTTTGCTCTGAAATATGCTTTGTCTGATATTAATATAACTACTCTAGCTTTCTCTTGGTTAGTATGAGGTAGGTACTATTATAATTATGATTAGTATATATCCATGTATTTTTTCATCTTTTTACTGTCAACCTACTCATGTCTTATTATTTAAAGTGAGTTGTGTGTAGGCAGTGTATAACCAGATGTTGCTTTTTAAAAAAAATTTCATCCGGCAATCTCTGCCTTTTAATTGCGGTGTGTAGGCCACATATATTTGATATGATTTTTTATATGGTTAGATTTGTATCTACCACCTTGTTATTTGTTTTTTATTTGTCCCATCTATTTTTTGTTCATTTTTTTTCTTTTTTCTATCCTCTTTTTAATTTTTAGGGCCCAAGACTGATGGGTTTTCCCCCACCCCGTATTTCATAAATGTTGCTCACTGTCTTCTAGCTTACGTTGTTTCTGATGTTTCCCTAGAAACTCCTTCTTAAATAGAGACTGTGTCTGATAGCTTTCAGTTGTAATACACTGTTATTATATTTGAGTCCTATTGATGGGGTGTAAAGTATTGAGGAGGGGAAGCCTTCTATAATTTTATTAGTAAACGTTCATGTTTTTAAATCAGGCCAGGGTCGCACATTAGCCGGAGTTGCTAATTGCCCTTCCCTCTAGGTCAGATGACGCTCTGGTAAGATCATTTCCCTTAAGGGCAGGCCTTGGGGGGGTATTTCAAAATGGTTGCATTTTTCCTTCCCCTGAGGGATGCATATGGAAACATCTTCTCTACTCTTTACTGTGAGAATCTATTGGGGCTCCTGGAGGTAAAACTCATGAAAGTGTGGGTTCCCCCTAGGACTGAGTCATCAGGAGTTTTAACTCTTAAGCTTGTCCACACTCAACCTCCACCCTTTCATCAGTTCCCCTTTCAATGTGCATACCACTTGCTGGCTCCAGGAGCTTCTGCTCCAGGGAAGCTACAATTCTCGATGTTCAGCTGTCTTTCCAGTTTTTCAGGTGACAGTTGCCCTGTGACTTCAGTTCTTTGATAGATCTAAAAACAGTTATTGATCTTCAGTTTTTCAGCTTTTTTTCTTGTTGTGAAGATGGAGTGATGACTTCTAAGCCCCTTACAAGTGAGAGTGGAAAGTGAAAGTCTCTAGAGTTTTTTCCTGCAGTTTTCTCAGCTATTGGAAAGGGGTGTTAAGCCTCCCATTATGATTATGGATTCACCTATTTATCTTTTTAGCTTTATAAATTTTATGGTTATATCATTGGGTGGTACACCTGTAAGTACTTCATTGTATCTTCCTGATGCCTTCCTGGTACTTTGATCCTTTTATTGCTATGAGATGCTCCTCTTTTCCTGTATAATATTTCTTGCCTTAATGTCCATTTTGTTGCTTACTTAGTTTACCTTTTTTATTTTCACACAAATTTTTTTGTCTTTACATTTAAAGTGCTTCATTTTTAAGGAGCATCTAGTTGTTTTTGTCAGTATAGTCTTTTAACAGGAGTAGTTATTCCATTTCCATTTAATGTAATAATTGATAAATTTGGGTTTATACAGTTGTGTCACTTAATGATGTGTATACATTTTGAGAAATGTGTCGTTAGATAATTTCATCATTGTGCGAACATGATGGAGTGTACTTACACAGCCTAGATGATGGAACCTACTACCCACCTAGGCTGTATAGCACTAATTCTTATGGGACCACCGTCGTATACCTGGTCTGTCATTGACCAAAATGTCCTCATGTGGCACATGACTGTATTTACCATATTATCTATCTGCTTTCACTTCTTTTTAATCTCCTTTCTTGCCTTCTTTTGAGATCTATATGTACATACATATATACAATGGAATTATGTAATTTATACTATAATAATATAATTTTCTTATTCCATATTCTTCTATTAACTTTTTATTTGTACTTTCTTTTACTACATATTTACAAAATGTATACTTGACTTATTATAGACTTCCACAAATTATTCATTTGCCTGCTTCCTGGCTTATACTAAAATCTTAGAAAAGTTCAACAATATTAACCCCCTCCTGCCTTTTGTATTATTGTTGTCATATGTTTCAATTAGATATATGTTTTCATCATAAAAGACATTTTTTTGTGTGCATTCAGTAATCACTCAATATTCTTTTAAGTTACCCACATATTTATTTTTTCCACTACTCTTTATTCTAAGTTTCTCTCTGTACTCATTTTCCTTCAGATTGAAGAATAGTCTTTACTATTTTTTTTTAAGTGTCAGTTTGCTGGCAACTAACTGTCTCACTTTTTTTCTTGTCTAAAATTATCTTTATCTCATTTTGATTTATGTTAGGTGGTTATAGAATTCTAGATTGGCAGTTGTTTTTTCCCCAGCATTTTAAGTATGTTTCTCCATTACCTTCTGGCTTCCATCATTTCTATGACATGTTAACTATTAATTTTGGTGCCACTTGCAGTGTCTTTCTTTCTTTGGTTACTGCTACTATTTTCTCTTTGTCTTCGGTTTTTCATTGTCTCACTTGAACGAGTTCCAGTTGTTTTTTGTTTGTTTGCTTGTTTCCCCCCGTTTGGTGTTTGTAGAGCTCTTGGATGTGTGGATTGATATCTTTTGTCAGTTTAGGAAAGTTCTAGGGCATTGTCAGTTCAAATATTGCTTCTATCACATTCTCTCTCCTCTCTTTCTGGAAGTCCAATTACACATGTTGGAAATTTTCTGAGCCTTGTATGTGTCTAGTGCACTTTTTGTATTTTTATTCTTTCTCCTCTCCACATTCAGTGTAACTATTTTCTATTGATCTGCCAGTTTACTAATGTCTGATGTGTCTCATCTACTGTGCAACCCGTCTCATAATTCAGATTTCTGTCTGTCCTGGAATTTCCATTTTCTTGGTTTTTATAATTTCAATTCTCTGGTGAGATTCTTGGGTTCTTTTTGTCTGTTTTCTCTTTTCATCTATCTTTTGAACAATTTATCATGGTTCTTTTAAGGCTTTGTCATCTAAATTTTATACTTGAATTTTTGTAGGCTATTTTTATGGTTTGTTTTATTTTCTCTCTGATTTTGGTCACATGATCTTATCTTGGGAGGATTCTAGTAATTTTTAATATAAAATAATTGCAGAGACTCCATGTCATGTTATTTTCCTCTAGAGAGGGCTCACCTTTTTTCCATTAGGCAGATAAGGAGATCGGTTGCTGGTCACTTATATTCAATTAGCAAATAGCTGTGTCAACTGTGGATCTCAGCTCTAGCAGGGCTCAGCCCACACTCGGTTCACCTCTAGCCTTCCTAAGTTCCAATTAGCAGACGTGTATTCCACATGGCCCCCCATCCTGGTGAGAATCCAGTTCTAATCTTCCTCTTATGAGACACAGAAAGACTTTTCTCTGAATTTAAAAGACTTTTGTTTAGATTTTTAGCACCTTTGTAACACAGACTCAGTGTTCAGCAAACGTACTGAGGAGAGGATACCAGCCATAGACTTGAGGCTTTGTTATAGGTTGAATTGTGTTCTCCCCAAATTCAAATGTTGGAATCCTAACCCCCGGGGCCTCAGAATGTGACCTTATTTGGAGATAGAGACATTTCAGATATAATTTGTTAAGTTAAGATGAGGCCATATTGGAGTAGGGTGGGCCCCTGACCCAACATGACTGGTGTCCTTATAAAAGGGGGAAATTTGGAGACAGACATGCACATGGGGAGAACACCATGGGACGATGAAGGCAGAGGTCAGGGCGATGCTTCTACAAACCAAGGAGTGCCCGAGATTGCCAGGAAACCGCCAGGAGCTAGGACAGAGGCCTGGAACAGGTTCTCCATCCCAGCCTTGAGAAGGAACCAACTCTGCTGGTGCTTTGATCTTGGACTTCCAGCCTCCAGAACTGCGAGACAGTAAAATTCTGTTTCTTCATCCCGCCAGTCTGTGGCACGTTGTTACAGCAGCACCAACAAACTAACGCCGGCCCTTGGTCTCTGCAGTCCCAGTTCGTTCTTTGTCCCTCAGTGGACGTCCATTAGCCTTGTCCCTGATTCTCATCCTCCTGGTTCTGCCCAGAGTCACCAAATGCCCCCAAGATAAGAGCAGCTCTGGAGGTCCCGCTGCCCTCTCCTAAGGTCTTCTCTCACTGGAGTCTCAGCTCTTTTGCTTCTGGTGGCTTCAGCAGTTTCCAGCTGCCTGAAGAAAGTTAGTTTTTATATTTTATTTGGCTTTTCTGGTTGCTCTAGGCTCCAGTTACTCCATCACCCCCAGAAGAGGAAGCCCCCACCATTCGTTTTATAAAACAAAGCTGCCCCCACATCTTTCTCAGGCCCTCTGAACCACTGATCTAAATGACACCAAGGCCTTTCTGGCTCAAGTTCTTTCAGCCTCTCTACACCATCTGAGGTTCAAGGAGCCGAGCACACACTGAGAACGACCCCTAGATGCTGAGCCAGCATACTGACTCCGTACTCTCTGATAAGCATGCTCAGGTAATCTGTGTTATATGCAAGACTGTGATTAAAAACTGTTAGAATAATAAGATAATTCAAAATCGTGGTAGGAGATTTTAAACACTTCTTTCAGTAATTGATAGAACAAGCAGAAAGCAAATTACTGAGTAGCCCAATTAACAACATCTGATAACAGTGCAAACAAAATTGAAAATAGTCACTAAAAGTTAATTAGAAATCCCCCTAACACTTGGAAATTTAAAATATTCTCTTAACTATCTCATGGAATACACACACATGAAAACCCACAGTTGAAATTTGAAAAAAAAACCCACTGTATTATAATGAAAATAACATGCATCTAAAAATGCTGCTAAAGTAGTGTTTAGAGCAAAATTAATAGATTCTAATGCTTGAATTGGAGAAAAAGAGAGCCTGAAATATCAAGAAGTTAGGAGGAAAAGAAAACAAACTCAAAGAAGGAAGAAAATAATAGCAAAGCAATCATTTAGAAAACACATCTTCAAGGGAAAATCAAGGACAACAACAACAACAAAATCCCTGGTTCTTTGAAAATATGAATTAGCTAGGCAATTCCCTGGGAAGATTTGTCAAGGAAAAAAGAGAGAATGCACAAATACTTAACATTAGGAAGCAGTAAACAAGAATCCAACAGCCCATGAATTTAAAACATGAGAATAGTGTGGAAAAATTTATGACAAATTTGAAAACTCAGATAAAATGGATGACTTTGCAGAAAAATATAAATTAATTACCAAAACTTACTCAAAAATATAAATAACTAGCCTTATAATCATTCAACAATTTCAAGCAATAGTTTAAATATACTCACAGAAATAGTCCAATCAGAATGCTTTTTCTGGTGAATTGTGCCAAATATTTAAGCAAGCTATAATTCCAATTGTTTAGAAGCTTTTCCACAGAACAGAGGAAAGCTAAAGTTCCTTGAGTTATTCTACGAGGGAGGTAAACCTTGATGTCAAATCAGACAAGAGCATTCTTGGAAAGAAAAATCAGAGGTTTATCTTGCTTATAAATTTAGATGCAAAATCCTAAATGAAATATTAGCAAGCTGAATTTACTGAGGTATATGTGTATATATATTATTTTCCAATTTAATCACAGATGTTTAATTACTGATTATATATATTCATTTATTATATATTACTAATATTCATTTATATATAAGTATTCATTTGTTTTACATAAATAAATGACTTGAATTCTTCCAGGCATGCAAGGATGGCTTAACCTTGTGGGCACTCAGTTAACTGGCAGCAGCTCTGCTTTTCCCTTGGAACAAATGAGAAGCCAGCCATGGATGTACCTTGCCCTGTGAACCAGCAGGTCAGGTAAGGGATGTGATAAATCTGAGCTGAGATGCCTTGGGTGCTTTTGTGCTTGACCCATCTCTGCCTGGTTCTCTTGGTTACTCAGCAAAGGCTCATTAGTCTTATTATTCAACCATAGTCTGCCAGTCCTGTCTCCCACCTTTGGACATCACTATTGTCCTCCCCTTCTCTGTCCTCTGTTTTTTACCTGATGAGCCAATGCGCTATTTGCTGTTTAGTGTTGTTCGGTTTTGCCTTCAAATACCATGATTCAGTTATTAACATTTTATGCAGCTCAAATGATTATGTTCAATCTGTGATAATGAAGTTAGAGCGAGATTTAAAAATCTTGATTAAGTCTACATACTTGTGACTCATTCTAATAAAATGACGCACAATTTAAGGTCTTTTCCCTAAGACTCCACTTCTCTTGCTTCACTGCCAAGACTCAAGTGGTGAAGAGTCTCAAATGTTTCCCTTGTGTATCCCACCGACATATTGACTTAGCAAGTCTAAACGGCAGTTTCCAGCTCCATCCTGCTAACTAGCTTATTTCTGGGTCTCTTCCTCACTGAATCACACCATTCAGCCAAGTCAGAATGCTGGTTCTCATCCAAGGCCATTTCCTCTCCCTCAGCCTCCAACATTAAATTAGTCATTAAATTCCACAAGTTCTATTTCTAAATGTCACTTAAATCCTTCCTCTCTTCTATAATACCACTGCTACTATCTTAGATCAGGAGGAACTATAGTCATGAGCCAAATCTGGCCAACTGTTTATTTTTATATGGCTTGAAACCTAAGAATGATTTTAAGTGGTTGAAAAAAACTGCTTTTTCCATATTATTCCAAATAATTCCATATTATTTTAGAATAATATTTTGTGACACATGAAAATTAAGTGAAATTCAGATTTTAGAGTCCATAAATACAGATTTATTGAAATACAGCTGTGCTCATTCATTTCATATTGTCCATGGCGCTTTCACTCTACCATGGCAGAGTCGAATAGTTGCAACAGAGACCGTATGACCTGCAGTGACTAACATATTTACTATCTGGCCCTTCACAGAAGACTTTGCCAACCCCTGCATTAAATTACTATCCACACAGTTCCTGCCTGAGTAGTCTTCAAGCCTTCTATTTGGTTTCCTTGTCTCCAGAATTGGTTCCCTTGAGGATCCACCTCCCAGTTGCAAGAGTAATCTTCTTAAGGCATATCTTTGGAGAGAATTCCCTCTTATATAACTCTGCAATCATCTTCTAAACATCTCCATGTATGAATTAATCAAAATAAATGATCAGTGCAACCTATGTTTCCCATCAGAGTATGATGAAAAACTGAAAAGTACTCGGTCTCTCATGTCCTACTGACAGCTCTTTACGGAAAGCTTAGATGTTTGCTCATGTCTCAGCACCATGGTTTCTACTATTCTTAAATTATTCTTCAAAAAGTATATTTCTTTTGTCAGCAAAAATTAACACTATTTTTAATTGGGTTCCTGAATGTTTGTGACAGAATCATGGAGTAACTCCACAAAAATTGTAAGGAGTATTTCAGCATGATGTTCGTTGTTACTCACGGTTTCTCTACCAATATTTTAATAAGAAGGTTGGAAAGTTCCACACGGGCTCCCTCTGAAGCGTAACTCACCAGCTCATATGGCTCTTGGCAAACGTGGCTCCATTTTAGAAGTATGACGTGAGTGGAACAAAGTATTATGGATGAGTCTAGTTTTACTTGACCGCTCAGAATGTCCCCAAATAATTGTTTTTGGTTTGTTCTGTGACTCAAAGAGTGCCTCTGGGTGTCCAATTGAGTGACATAAATTTTCTCAATTTTATCCTTAAATGAGGAAATGTTTTCAAAATGGAACCTTCTTGATTCCAGATATACTAAAATGTGATCTAGGTATTTGAACTCCACGGTAGAAGGAAATAAGAGAGAACAAAGAAAGAGAAATCAGTTAAAACATTTAAATGTGATCAACCAGAGGGAATAGGGTGGGGATGTGCTGACAGTCAAGTTCTTGGGTGATGTTTCTGAGTGGTCTGTTGGGTTACAGTTGGATTGCTCCCCCACTGAAAGAGCCGTCTGCCAGCCTTCCAGTTAACAGCGTAGCGCATCGTTTGCGTGTTTTGTTGTAGCCTGGATCACGACTGCCTGGAATTTAATGCGTTACACGGAGTACAGCAGCACAAGCCTGCTGTGGCTGGACTAACTGAGGTGGGGGACGTCCCTCCAGTCTCTTCGTACTTTATTGTGGTAGAGAAGCTCCACTCGATCAGCAGATCTAGACTTTCAGCAGCCTAAGCTCGTGACCTGGCAGATCGTTTTTGATTTACTCTTTTAAATCAGAGAGAGGACTGAGGGACTTACTTCATTAACTCAAGAACAACAACAACAAACAGACTTCCCATTTCAAAGAAATTCGTAATCTCGTGGAAAAGAATGATGAAGCAAAACTATCATGTAAAAGAAATCCATGCATATTGGTGCATACAGAGAAATTTAGTGGGAAATACAACATGAGAATGATTATTAGTGACAGTAAAATATTTATACAGTGTATGATGTACAAGGCAGCTTGAAAAAGTTTTTACAGTTTGAAATTACCGTTGCACTGAGTGCTAAGTATTGCCTGAATCTACAATATTCAGCACATGTGACAATAGCCAATATTCATTAAATACTCACAATATGACAAGCTGACAATGATAGGCTATGGCAGGCTAAGCACTTAACATGTATTAACTCGCTGACGACGGTACTGCTGTTTCCCTATTATCCTCATCTTACAGATGAGGAATTCAAGGCACAGAGCTACCAAGTGGTAGAGACGGAATACAAATTCAAGCTGTCTGGCTCAAAGGAGCATGTTCTTAAGCATTCCAAAATACGTTCTCTCTAGTAAATATTCATTATATATTTATTCATCGAATGAATGAATGAATCAATCGATAATCCATCAGTGAACGAGTGAACAAAACGATGAATGCACACCAGAAAGCAAATGGGGAGATCCAGAAGCCGTTTAGTTGGTTTCCTGGAAAAAAGTGCACCACAGATTATTTGGGATTAAAGACTGTGTCTCTACATTAGGGCTGGACTATATGGCTTGGTTAGTCCATTGTATTGGGTTAAAATTAAAAAATAAATAAACAGATAACCAGGTTTCCCTCATTTTGTGTGTTCAAACATGGAACGTGCACAGCCTCCCCCGCAGGGTTACTGTCCTCACCCAGAGAGAGGGAAGCTAGCTGTCTCCCGGTATTGGCTTCTCTTTGCAGGATGCATTTATATTCTTGCACTTATCCGTAATTATTTGTAACTCTTTGGCAAAATGCTATGAAGGAGAATAAAACTTCCGTCTTTGAGACTTGATATCCTTTTTAATTAACATGACTACATACAGGGATACTAATTAAATTGATAAAAAATGGATGGCAATGCCAAAGCGCATAAGTATTGATACTTAATAGCATCTAACAAAAGAAACTAATGAGTCAGAGTGATTCCCAGAGCAGAGCATACAGAGCTACTAAAAAACTTGTTTATGCAAATGAGAGACTGATTAGTTTAAGCCATTGCTATGAAGTTTAGAATGATTCATTTACATTAGCCTAACTTTTCATATTTTCTGTAATAAACAGAATATTTTTGTACTTCATTTTTTTAAGTTTAATTTTCTACCTGTAATTATTTCATTCTTTTATAAGTGGGTGAAAAGTAGACTCATATGAAGTTAAATTTCTCTGGGAATCCACAAAAAAAAATTTCTTAAGATTTTTTATTAGAAATGTAAGCCAGATGTTCTTGGATGCTTATAGGCATTCTAAGTTATGTCTACTCGCAGAAGTTTAACACCAGGAAGAACAGTGTAGTGATTCCTGAGGTCGGAGTTTTGAATTAGTGATCATCTTAAATGTAAATCAGTCAGTTTGTTTATTGGGAAATAAGAAACCTTAGAATACTTAAAAACTAAAACATCCAAGTAGATGTTAGGGAAACACCAAGAAGAAAGCGAATATGGAAACAAAACTCCACTTGGTGCCTTTAAGTGACCTCACAACACATTTTTTCAACATCTCCTAGCTTAAACCCTGTAAGGAAACCCATCTTTTCTTTAAGTCACTTCAACCAAGGAATGAAAGAATGAAGATCTATTTTTGTTTGTTATTGAGATTTTCAGCCAACATTTACTGGATAACTAGATGATTCTCTAATGCTCTAAGAAGTTCAAAAAGCAGTTTAAAATTAAATATTAAATCAATGAACCAATAGTTTGAATTTATGACAGTAAGGAATTATTCCAACAGGTTTTTTCACCAATCAGAAGCTTTGGCAATGTAGCAGATGCTGGCGTTAATTAACCTCTGGGTGAATGTTTTCATTTTACTCTTCAGCTCTAAATAGTTGAAGTGAAAGTGTGGTTTTAAAAAACGATTATGTATAGTATTCTTAATGTTCTGAATATGAAGTTCATTTATTTACTCAGAAAATTAAGCTTTACAGAAATCTCTTTAAAGAAAGCAAAACATCAGGCAAGATTTTGAAGAAAACCACAATGAACATTTTTTTAGATATTTTTCCAAACCTCTATGAAAAAATGTACATAAAATATTTAAAAGAGTCATTTTACATATGCTATTTCATACTATTTCATACCATGCTGTATTACTATTTATAAAATTTATTTTCTAATTATTTTTTGCTGATCATAAAAGTGCAATTGATTTTTGCATGTTGACCTTATAGTTGCTGTGTTAAACCAACGTGTTAAATCTTACAATTTGTCTATGGAATACATTGCTTTATTCGTATAGAATTCTGTGAATTAAGACAATTCCAACTTTTCCTTACCAATCTTTATACCTTTTTAATTTTTTTATGCTGTCTATGACCTTAGGTTCAATGTTGAATGTAAATGGTGATATCAGACATTATTGTCTTATTGCTGATTTTAAACGTTTCAAACATTTCACCATCTAGAAAAACGTTTGCTGTTTTCTTTAAAGATTATGAATAGATGTTGAGCTTTACCAAATGGTTTTCCCTGCATCTATGGAAATAATCATACTATTTTTCTTCTCTAATCTTTTATTGTGAATAGTACATTATAGGAATTTTAATGTTAAATACATTGGCCTTTTGGTAATAGTCACTACTTGATCATAGTCAGTTGTCATTATCAAGTCAAGTTTTCTTAAAGTTAATACAAATTATTTCAAAATTCTCTCACACAGACTGTTTGCAGGTACTGGGCCCCAGTAGACTCACAGCTCCATTTGTGAAAAAGAAAACAATTGAGGCGAGCCCAGCTCTCACCTGGCTCTCTCCGCACAAGCACTTTCTGAACGGTGGCGCAGGGTACAGAGTCCAAGCAGAGTGTCATCTCACTGGATGGTGGAAGCAGAGAGCAGAATTCAGGGTCACCAAGACTGCAAGGATTTAGGGTAAGCTGGAGGGAGCTGCTGATAGGGAGTCTCAGAATACGCATTAAAAGTCCTCCTTGGCTGACCTGCAAGCTGCACATATCCACAGCAAGATTCTGGGAGACTAAGCAGAGTGTGGCTTTGGGAGGCTGGCGTGCTCTGCAGAAATTCTAGAGGCTTCGGAGTTGTACGGAGGTGTTAGAGTCTCGGCTCAGTTGGAAGAGACAGACCTAGATGAACGCTCTGTACTAAGAGTGAGGGCTACACCCTAGAAAAGGGAACAAAACTAAAACAGACTTATCCTAGTAGAGTCTGATGAGATCTGGCAGGTCAAGGTAATAAATGATAATTTAACTACCCTTCAGAACAAAATAAACCTAATGCTCCTTAGAGTAAGTTAAAATAATCCAGAGTCTCTACAATGCATCATCCAAATTGCCTGAGATACAATTTTAAAAATGCAAGAATGCAAAGAAACAGGAAAATTTACCACTAATGAAGACATAAAATAACCAATAGATGCAAACACAGAGATGATCAAGATTTTGGAGTTAGCAAAGAAAGACTACAAAATATCTAGGATTAATATGTTAAACAAAATAGAGTGAAATATGGACAAAATAAATAAAAGTTGGAGGATTTCAACCAAAAATTAAAATATATTAAAAATCAAATGAATATTCCCAAACATAAAATACAACATCTATCATTAAGACCTCATTGTTTGCGTTTAACAGGAGACTAGAGAAAGCTGAGGATAGAAACTAAAAGACAGCTAACAGAAATTATTCAACTAAATCATGGAAAGGGGAAACAGAACTAAGAAACCAAGCAAAATAGACTATATGAAACATAAGAGATGTTAAAAATATCTAACATGTATGATTGGAGTCCCAATAGAGGAAAAGAGAGAATGGAACCAAAACAGTAGTTGAAGAAAAATGGCTAAGCCGTTTCCAAAATTGATGAAAGAATTGAATGCACAGATTCAAAAAAGCTTAACCCCAAAACCAATGAATTCAAAGAAAACCACACACGGGCATACCATAGTCAAAGAGAAAATCTTGAGAACAGTCAGAGAATCAAGATATTAACCAAAGATTCAAGATAAGACTGATAACAGGCTCTTCATCAGGAACTCTAGAAGCCGGAAGACAATGGAAAGACTTCTGTAAAGTCCTGAAAGAAGAAACTGCCCTCCGAGAATTTTATACCAACAAAAATATCTTTCAAGAAAGAAGGCAAGGAGCAATTCTGGATCACTCGTTCAGAGGGTGCCAGCTGCTGTGTCCTGAGTACACTCCAATCTTCCTATGAAGAAGCCCACAGAGAAAAGAATGAAGCCTCTGGCCAACAGCCTGGGAGAAACTGAGGCCTCCTTCTGACAGTCCTGTAAGGTGAGCTGGAAGAGAATCCTCTGCCCAGTCGAACCGTCTGATGAGGCAGCCTTGCCTGATGGCCTGATTGCTGCTCATGGGAGACCTGAGAAGCCCACCCGGCTCTCAAATTTCTGACTGGAATAATCTTTCTTATTTTAAGCCAAAACAAAACCACACACACACAAAAGAAGAGAAATAAACATTTTCTAGAAAAAAAAGATGAGGAAATTGGCCAGTTGTACACCTGTACTTCAAGAAATACTAAAGAGAGCTTTTCTGAATGAAGAAAAATGAGTGCTGTATACTCTAGACTTAACTTTATCCCATTCCCTCATTTGGGAAAATTAATTTCTTTAAGCACAAAGCTTCAGGATGCTGATACGTGGGGGCGGATCATCTGAAACTTAACCAATGAAGGGACAGAAGTTAGGGTCATCTCACTCTGGTATCAATCTGAATACTGAGTTCATATTCTTAAAAGTATGAACTGCTATCTTTGTCATACTATTATTTTTTATTTACCCTGAAATAAAATATATATATCAGACTAGAAGGTTATATTCAACTCCCAATTATCTGACCTAATTTATCTATGTTAAATCTTTCTTTAAAGTTCTATTGATGCAAACAGCTGCTCTGCTTATAGACAAAAGGCCATGAAAAGGTGACATATCTACTTACTTAAAAAAAAAAAAAAGATGAGTGCTCACGAGACTGTGAGGCAAAGAAAGCAAGCTCGACAGAAAGACAGCACTGCGGGTTTCTGTCAGCAGGAAGCACGCGGGAGAAAGAGACAGAATACAATGCTGAAAACTTCCCAACTCAGCCTCATTTAAGATCACACATGTTACTTCATTGTCTGGTGTAAAATACTAATTCCTAGAACATTAGAACCACTCAAACCTTTAATTTCCTATTATAAATGTCTCTGTTTTTCCACATGAAGATGAACAGCTAAAAAGTGATGAAATACAAGAACCGTGTTTTCAGGTCTCCAGATATTCAGGCATCAAAGGAATAATTTACAATATAATGAGTTGAGTCTATCCCAGGCATAAGAATCAATAAGATATTCTATAATTATTTTGTATATAAGTGTCTTATCCTTTCCTTCCCTTTCTCCTCAACTTCCTCCTCGTCCATGGCTCATTTCTCCGTCAAACTCTCCATGCTGCCTTACTGTGCTGATGCCCCGAGATGCTTCCTCACGGTCTTTCACATGGGTTTGTCCCTCCCTCATACTTTGCTGTGTACGACGGGTAGCCTTTAATCTTCCCACTGAATGCCCATTTCTGCTATTTGTAGACTAATTCGGCCTTGAGAAAATCACTTGATGTGTTGCTCCTCCCAACTAAAATGTAAATTAACAAAGACTTCTGTTAGACAGTTTGTTGGCCCTCAGTAATAGGACTTTCCAAAGATGGCATACCAGTGAGAACCATATCATGGAACAAATGGGTACTGGGGGGCTTTGAATCACACAGCTTAATGACAATTTTTCTAGGTGGGTGTCTGTCAATATATAAAATTTATATAATACAATTCAAATTGAAATGAAAAGAATGTCTTTTACAGTAGCCTCAAAAATCCTGAAATACTTATGAATAAATTTAATAAAATATGTGCAAGACCTGTAAATTAAAATCGCATAATTATAAAACATTGCTGAAAGCAACTAAATGAAATAGAGAGATGTATCAAATACGGATTAGAAGACTCGTTGTTAAGATGTGAATTCTGCCCAAATCTATAGATTCAATGTCCTCTTAATCAAGATCTTTGCAGAATTTTCTTTGTAGAAGTTGACAAGCTCATTCTAAAATTTATATGGAAATGCAAAGGATCTAGAATAGCCAAGACAGGTTTGAAAAAGAACAAAGTATAAGGACTCATAATATGTCATTTATTTATTTATTCTTTTGTTGAGGAAGATTCACCCTGAGCTAACATCCGTTGCCAATCTTCTTCTTGTATGTGAGCAGCTGCCACAGCAGGACCACTGATGAGTGATGTGTTTCTGAGCCCAGGAATGAAACGTAAGCAGAGAGCACTGAACTTAACCACTAGGCCACTAGGCCCTCATGCTACCTGACTTTAAGAATATTATAAAGCTACAGTAATAAGGACTGTATCCTTATTAAGATTAGTTTGGTATTAGCATAAGGATAGATTTATAGATCAAAGGAACTGAGTTGAAGGCCCAGAAAGAGGCACATATATGATCAATTGACTTTTAACAGAGTGACAATAGGATTTAATGACAAAAGGATAGCCTTTTCAACAAATGGTGCTGGAACAACTGGCTATTCATATGTGAAAAAAATAAAGCTCAACTTCCACCTCACACCATGTATAAGAATTCACTCAAAAAGACCATAGACCTAAACATAGGAGTCACAGCAACAGAAGAAAACATACGATAAAACCTTTCAGCTCTTGAATAAACTTGTCAATTTCTACTAAAAAAAGCTAGCTGGAATTTCAAAGTGGATTGCATTGAATCTATAGATCGTTTTGGGCAGAATTGGCATCTTCATAATATTTCGTCTTCCAATCTATGATCTCAGTATATCTGTCCATTTATTTTATTTCTTACCTAGGACACAAAATTGTGCATCGTAAAAGAAAACATCAATAAATTGGACTACATCAAAATTTAAAATTATTTATTCTTCTAAAGATGCCATTAAGAAAATGAAATGACAAGCCAAATGCTGGGAGAAAATATTTACAAAATGCCTATCTGATAATGGACTAGTTTCCACAATATGTGAAGAATTGTTACTACTCTATTACAAGAAGACAAACAATTGCCTATTTAAAATATTCACCTGGGGGTGTGTGCAGTAAACTCACAAACAGGGTCCAAATGGCAAAGATTTGTGCAATATCCCCTTCTCATTTCTGTCACTGTGTTTGCCTTGGGCTGATTCTTTTTTCTTGGGCATCTGAGCAGTGAACACAGGGAGGTGCTTGACCAGCCGGGCTCAGCATCCCTCAGTCATGGTCCAGGTTCTAGCTACATGGAATTACTTGCATTCTTTAGGGCGAGTTATTTTCTTAGGCTCCTAGTCTTGATTTTCTCCTCCATAATCTGGTGCTGGTGACACAAACAGCTTTCTGAACACTAAGAGGGAGAAGCCATTTAAAGCACCGTGTGCAGTGTCTGGCATACGTAATTGCCCAAGTCAAGGTAGTAATAGTTATTTTTGTTATTTTAGAAACCTCAGTGGACTTTGTGTAACTCCCTTATATTCTTGTCCTTTTTAGCGTTTTAATCAATAACTTGGATGAAATAGTGATGCTGCACTTGTCGAATTGGGAAACCATACAAAGTTGAGAGGGCAGGCTCAGAGCTCAACCCAGAAACTAAAATGATGAACTGATGTTAACATGATAATATGCAACAGGGATTAACATAAAATTGAGTCACAGGGCAAATCCAGAGTGATGAGAAATGAATAAAAGCAAAACGTAAAGAAACCCTAAGGGTTTTTGGCCAATATGAGTCCACAGAGCCACGAGGTTGTTGAAAGATCAACATGGTCTTAGATTACATCATAGAATCAGTCCACACATGGCCCGGAGTCGGGCAGAGTCCCATTCCAACTGCACCTGTCAGACCCTCTTGGAGGCAGTTCTCAGCTCCGGGATCACACTTCAAGAGGAAGGGTAGCTGACCGAAGAATATGCTGGAGAGAGGGAGAGTTGAGGGCAGTGGGGCTGCAGAAGAAGGGAAGGTTCTGTGCTTGGGGGGGAGCATGCAGGCGTCTTCGCTTACTGAGAAGGGGTCAGACTTCCCTGTGTGGACCCGCTCCCGGAGTCAGAGGGAGGGAGTCTCACGGCGAGGGTTTCAGCTGAGCATCGTGACTGCATTTCTACTGGTCTAGACTGACTGACAGGGGAGGGCAGCTCTGCAGGACGGTGGACGCTTGTGTGGACCCACTTAGGCGGAATTCAATAATTCCCTTATCTGGGAATGTCGTCCGGGAGATTCCCAGTCAAAATAGAGGGTTTCACTGGATCATTCTAAGGCCTCCTGCTTCCAACTCTGAGGTTCTATATTCATTTCCACGTGCTTATCACCTGCCAGGACCAAAAACCTTCAGGGGAACCATGTTTCTGAGATTGCAACCTGAATCAGCACAAGATTTGGATATAATTCTTCAGGAATACGAGCGTTTCAGGAGCCATGAGTACCTGCGTGTTCTGCGACTGCTCCCGTTCCCAGAATAGTTTTGTACTGCCCTCGAAATTAAGCCAGTCACTTTTCTCTCAAAGTTTTCAGTGGGGCTCTACTAGTGTCAACCTGCTGAAGATGTCAGGTGGAATGTAACCAGTTTGGTTTCACTAATCAGAACTTCCAGGAAGTTCTCAAATGCAATGAAATTTCCTAACTATTTATGATCAAGTGATCCGTTAATTCTGACTCCTAAAGCTCCTCCTGCCCCATTGCCAACTATTTTTCCAAATGGGAGAGAGAGGGGAGGTGGTTTCGGGAGCCATTGTCACTTGCTTTTGTGCCTTTCTCTGAAATCTTTCTCTGGAGAGCATTCGGCGGCCGAGCTGAGTAGGTGACATGGGACAGAGAGCCACAATTCCGGCCTCAGGGACCAGCGTGCTTCCCATGCTGGTTGATGGTCTCACAGCCTCTCCAGGGCTGAGAAGATAAGCAGCTGAGAGCAGAAACCCTATCACACATATCTGTGTCCCTCCTGGCTCCCAGCACAGCCTCCTGTGCATAGTAGGCAGACAATATGTTTACTGTCTGAGTAACTGAATTAGTGAATGTGAATAAATGAATGGGTGGGTGATGGGGACAGACGGCACAGGGGAAGAATCTGTTTTGTGCTTTCCGGTGAGCATGTCAGCGTTCAGCTCCACTTCCTGAGCTGAGTTTCCGCCCCTCCCCAGACCAGCTCCCCTCCGTGGAGCTTGATGATCCTGATGCCTGTGGGTGGAAGTATTCTGGGGGAGATGAGAGCCGCCTGATACGAGAGATGATATCAGAGATTAGTTAACCGTATGGGCTTTGTCCCAGGGGAGGTGTGTGAAATGAATCAGATTAAACAAAATTGATAATGTGAATGCTTAATCAAACAGACAAAGGTAGTCTGCGCAGCTAATTAGGGGCAAATAGAACGTCCCTCTTGTACCTCATTTAACTGACAAATTGTGCAGACAGTTTTAATGGGAGTCTGTTTAGCAAAGAGAAGGCTGTATAGTTGACAGCTTGGCAAAATGTGGTTTCTGTAACACCACATGATGCTTATGGAAATTAGCCCCATGCAGCTGAGCTCAGAGCCTGGGCTGCGCAAATCACAGCAAAACCGACCTTTCACAGGCCGCTGGCCACTGCGCTCTTAAAGGCAAAGAACTCACTTTCAGTGTTTTGAAAGATCGAAGGGTTTAGACTGTGAACATCAGATGAATCTGGTGTCACCAAACCCGATGCAGGAGTCAAAACTGACGTGAGAGAGACTTCAGGGTCAGAGATGAGAGCATGCAGCATTTTGCAGCTGGTCGCCCTGACGTGGATGAAACAAGGCAGCTTCGGGAGAACAGTGACTCAAGGGTGAAGAAATGTGGTCTTTGAAGCTTCGAAAGGGTCGCGGGAGTTGCACCAGAATCGCCCAGCATTTGCACAGTGCTCAATGAGCTCGTCTGCTCTGCTCCTCTCCCCGGCTGCTGCCTCCCAGACTTCGGTGGGCTCTGTCCCTTCTCCTTCTCCAGATGAAACGCCTTCCTCTCCTGATATTTTCGTGTCCATGGACTTGCCATGGTGTTGGAGACTATGAGAGCTTCTGGAAGCAAGTGTTCTCAGGAATGGGGAGCACGTGAGGCTCACGCTGGTGTCTCAGGCTTACGGGGTTGGAGCCCTCGTGGCCCGTCCAGAAGCAGACAAACTCCAGGCCCCACCAGCCGTGCCTGTCGGACAGAACAGCATCATTTGCTGCCTGTGCAGAGTTCGGGGGGAGAACAAAGCCGGGGCTGCTGTGGGGACCGGGCCTCACAGGCCTCTCCTGTGGGGCTGGCTTCCCCAGTGCCATGTGCGGCACTTGGTTGCACAGAAGTAGGCGTTCCAGGGACAAATGGAGTCACCAGCATTGCTTAGCTTGTGTGCCAGCCCCAGGATGTCATTGTCTGAACGCAGGAACTGGAACTTGAGGCTGGATTCGTGTCGTGGAGATGACTCCCCCTCCTTGGGTCCGCGTGCATGGCTCACAGTTTCCACCCCGCTGAAGGGAATAAGGCCACGCATGAAGAGGAACCATCTAATGAAGTGATTTTTGTGAATCACTCCACCAGTCAGACATGGTCCCTTCTGGAAAATGAACAGTTTTGCATAAAATGGTCCATTAGTGTCAATGGAGAGGGTCTGACCTTCGGCTCCTGTGTAGGCCAGTCGAGTGGAACTCCCAGGATTGTTCTGGGGCTGGAAGATGGTGTCTGCCCCGGGAGGTTTAACTCCACATTATTATGCAGCAAATGCAAAAACAAGAGTAATTCCACTCTCAGTCAGCAAAGTACAATTTCAGCAAAGTTGGATAAGTACTTGAACATACTCAAATACACATGATTTTTAAAAAATGTTGGCAGTCTATTTATTTAATATATTTAAACCAGCACAATGACTGTGTTTGCATCACACCAAAGCTACTCACCCACACTCAAAACTGTGTGTGCCTGCACAGGAACCAAATTTATTCTTCCCTTTTTGCTCTGAAGTCTGGCCTTTGCTTCCTTGAGCAAAGGATCAGAAGAAGCAATTGAGGATTGAGCAAAACACATTTGCTGGGAAAATGGGTGATGTTATTGTGGTCACTGTGAAAACAGCTTCTGCAGTTTCTTTATGTTTCACTACGTTTAAGTTAACTAAATTATTTCCTTTTAAGTGAAGGAGAAAATGAGTGATAGGAATTTATTAAAGAAAAGGGAAAAGATTCTGCAAAGTAAAAAAAATAACTGATCATATTCTATAAGGAATCCATCTATGTCCAAGAAGTTAGCATTGTCTTCTGCTCTGGGCAACGGGACCACGATCAGAATCTGTGGTGTATGTATGAAAGCTTGGAAATGTTCTGATTCCTAGGATTTTAACCCTGTGTAGGGATCATCAATCTTGTGTGATGGTTGGGCATTATTATAAAAAGGCATAAATGTAATTATTCCTGCATAGAAAAACTGAAATATTGAAGCAGTAGTCTTCAATTTTAAAGAAACACAAAGAAAATAAAATGTCAAATCAAAATAAAATTTTGGTTATATTTTTATGTCATTTGCATAGTTCTGTAGATCAGTTTTACACTTTGATTTGCCCATGTTAACAGCAAAACTTTTTTTTTCTGATAGTTTCTCTTTGGAGGAAATGACATAGTCCTATGTAATCCAAAAACAGTGGCAAAGGTTCTTGGTTGAAGGAAGACTTTGGAGCCTGAATTTTCCTAGTTAATGGCCCGGGATTGCGTGCTTACCGGGCATCAGCCTCGACCTGGACCAGCCAGGATCAGTGCCCATAGATCTACCTCGGGAGGCACTGCATCAGCGACAGACGTGTCATCCCGTTGCCTTCAGTGACCTTCCTACAGGGCGCCTCTGGGTCAAATCCCCAGCGTTCAAATGGAAGTGGAGAGTTAACTCCTGAGGGGCTGTCGCTTGCACACGACTGATCAATAGCATTCAGGCCTCTCCAAATCCAGTTGGGGCCTAAATGATTAGGTTTCACACTTCAGAAGGTAACAGCTTTGCCACTACGGTTGCTTGGGCTCACCAAGTAGACCTGCTTACTGATGGCAGAGGACCTTTGAGCCAGAGATGGAGAAGGGAGAAGAGGAGGTCACTTAGAAGTGGGACCAGAGGGATGCACGATCCCCAGGTCAGGCCAGCAATCCACAATCGAGGGTGTTCTGTCTGCAGGAGCGAGACTAGAGCTGGGCTAAGAAAAGAAGAAAAAGGAAAAAGGCCAGCTGGACTCAGGCAAAGGAAGACAGGAGGATTGTTTGTATTTTTGCCTTAAATCAGCATTTCCATTTGTCTTTCTGGGCACTGCTGCTAATGAAAAAAATTTATATATGCATAAATTTTACATTTATATTACATTACTTTACGTTTGCTGGAGTAATTCTGGCTGTATAAATCCAACCTTTGTCTGCCATGTTAAGCATCTGGCAATTTGTTGCTGCTAACATGTCTGGTGTTAGCTCCGAGGTAACCTTTTTCCACTCTGGGTCTTAAATCCATGTTTGTGCAACAGCAAAACACCTAGATGGCAGAGCAGAAATCCAGGCACCCTCACACTGTCTTTTTCTCACACGATTAATAGACAGTTTTACTTTCTTTATGCAAATTTAAGTGACATGGACTTGAGCGATTTGTGACCACACGTAGTCACACTGCTTGGCAGGTGATCAGTCAGGGTCATAGGTTCCATTGAAGAAGTGATGGCAAGGGTTATATTTTACTATTTAATTTCAAGTTCTGAATTATTAGCCCATATTACGTTCAGAGGTATCAAAACAAGTCTATGTTTCTAATAATGTTTTGGAACCAAATAATTTTTAAATGATTAGTAAAAAACATATAGGAAGAGCTAACTTCATCTATCCTTTCACATCTGTTGGGTGACATGTTCTGAATTTCACCTTCAGAATGAACTTAATGGTAAAATTAACATTCATTTCAGAGAAAAATTATTCAATTATTAGTAGTATTCTGTAAAAATCACAATTATTTGGTTGTCTGCACTTTTTTTTCCACTTTTTGCAGTCAGTCCATAATTGCTCCTAATAAATTTGCAAACCCTGTGTAGCAGTTTTTCAGGGAACACGTAATTCGGCAGTCGGCTCTGATAGCAGTGGGTCTGTCAAATAGCGCGGCTGTCGCTCTCAGGACCTGAATCTTCTTCCACCATCTGAAGTGACAGGCCATTCCTCCACCTGGATGGCCTCCAAGCATTATTCTGGCGCATCGTTGCTTGTGAGGGAGCGTGAAGGGGGGAGAATGAAAAGCATTCGGAAAGCTAGAAAATTCACTTTATTGAATAGCAAAGAGAATAAATAAAATAAATTTAGTTATTTATTCTGATCCGTTCTTCTCTTCTAACTTGGATGCTTCACTGTTTCTGTCACCAGCAAATCTGAAGTTTTCCAAGCTCGTTTCACTAGCCAGGCACAACGGAAGTGGGGGTGGATCGTCAGCCGCTGTCTACACAGTGCTGCCTGAGTTAATTGATAAACCTCTCCTTTTTATTACCAGTGCTTGCCTTCTGTCCACAGCCGCACAGCCTATTGCCCCTGCAAGGCATTGAGATTCCCTTGTGGAATTCTGGCAGATATTGGAAATTGTGGTGGCAAATTAGCAGGGGCCACAAACCAGAAGTGACAGCTCCAGGACCCTGGTGGGGGGAACGGAGCAATCCCTTGCCCAGAGCAATTGGCCAGGCTTATCATATGGACTAATCACAACAGATCGGGGGAAATAATGGGCACCAGATGTTATCGCTTTGTAGGCTGGAGCTCTCCAGAGACGGCGGCGTGATGGGAAAGCTCCCTGAAACCAGGAACACGATGCTGCTGCTGATTAATCAAACTGGGAGGCTGGGTGTGACCCTCCACCCTTCTCAGTACCACGGCTTCCTTCTGCTCCGCTGATGAACAGGGAAGCAGTTTCTGTGTGTGTGTGTGTGAGAGAGAGAGAGAGAGACAGAGACAGGGGTGGGGGAGAGACCCTAGATGTGTCCATCATGCACGTACAGACACAGTTCAATTTATTATCCACAAACATATTTCCTAGAATTACATTTCTTTCTTGATTGAATTGTATTCACCATTGACATACCAGGAAGAACTTTCTCAATTAGACCTTTTATTTTGTTCCATTTTATTTATTCTAATTACCCTCAACTTTAGGAAGATTATATATATGTATAATATATATATACTTTTTTTTTTTTTAGGAATATTGGCCCTGAGCTAATATGCGTGCCCATCTTCCTCCATTTTACATGTGGGATGACTCCCACAGCATGGCTTGATGAGCGGTGCATAGGTCCGTGCCTGGGATCCAACCCGCGAACCCCAGGCCCCTGAAGCAGAGCCCATGAACTCAACTGCTATACCACCGGGCCAGCCCCTTGAAGATTATATATTTTTATATATAGGGGCCCCAGTGATGAGCCAGATTCTCATTTCTATTGGCCTTCCTGACAACTTTCCATGGATATTCTGAGGTACTACAAACCTAGCTGCTTAAAGCTGCTGAGATTCAGGACCTGCTACCCCCAAATGTGGCACCTTGGCATAGTGAATATTTTGAACTGAAGGGGTTTTAGAAACATCAGAAGCAGGAAGATCTCTCTAATCTTCCCCCTGAAGCAGGTCAGAAGGCCTTCCTATAAGGGGACCCTCCCCACACCAGGACAAAAGGGACGTCCTTGTCTCCAAAACAGAGTGACACCGAGAAGAGCCGGAAGTCAGGGGCCTTGCTGAGTGTCCTGGTTTCCTGCACCGACCTCATGCTCCCCATCCCACGGTGTTGCTCCTGAAGGGGAGGAGGACATTTCCTCTCCCCAAATGTGGGTTCATCTGGCCGGAGAACGAATTAAATTCACATGAGACAGAATAGCAAGAGAAAATTAAACAAAGCTTTATGAGGAACCATGGCCCGGGGCCTTTCTTCCCGAGGGAAGAAAGGGCACCCAAGAAATGGGGTGCACATAGTGGTTATATACCCCCAAACAGGGTGTTTCACATGTGATTGAAATGTCCCTCCCACAATAGTCACAAGATTGCCCCGTCAGCACAGGGCTTGATGGACACAGCAGGTAGTGGTCGGCTATCTCGGTGGGGTGGGCGTAGCAGGAGGCAAGTCTATCTCTGGAGCTGGGTGGTCACAGGTGAGCGCAGCAATCAGTTCCTAGCCTAAGGAAAGATGCTTAATCCTTAAAGAAATACCAACGTTGTGAGGGGGAGGGAAGTCAGTTACAGGAGGTTACCAGAGAAGCACAATAAAATGCAGATTTAAGTCTTTGCCTTTGGTATTGATTAAGAGTTTTTAGAGAGAAGGTCATCTCCTTTCTTCTTCCTGGTACAGCGAGGGAGGCACCTTTTACAGATAGAGATTTACCTTACAAACGTAAATGTGTCCTAACAAAGGGCAAGTTCCATTCCTCCTTCCCTGTCCCAGTTTATCAAAAGTAATCAGCCTCAAATAATCCTGATGCCAAAGAGACATATCTTGGGATGGCCAACCTCAGGTCCCCACACTCCACACTGCCCACTCTTCCTCAAGCCCAGCATAGAAGCACTCAGGTCTAACTCCTTCTCTGGGTCTTCATTTCCTGCTCCCAGGTCACGTAAAACTTACATTAAATAAATTTGGAGGCTTTTCTCCTGTTTATCTGTCTTTGTCAGTTTAATTTTCAGACCCAGGGACCCTGAAAGGGTTAAGGAAAACTTTTTCTTCCTCTATGAAGCCAAACCCACCCTTTGCCCCCACGCCTTCCCCAGTTCTGCACCTTGCACGGTGGTCCCACTTGACCAAAGGCCACCACATTCTCCTCCTTGTGTGAGGCCATCCTGTGCCTCATCTCTCCCCGTCCTTCACTCAGTCTGTTTCCAACGGGCTGTCCTCGCATCAGCTCTCTGTCTTAGCCTCTCCTGTCAGTTTCTTTTCCCTCCCACTGCTGGTTCAGTTTCGCATCTTCTCATTCATAGCTTTACTCTAACCTCCAAATTGGCTTTGCTTCCTGTCCCATGCAGCCCGTGGTCTGACCCCTTGACGCCTAGGTGGCTGTGTGTCCCTACGAGCACCCTAAGCTGCAGCCACGCTGGTCCCTTGGAGATCCTGCCTCAGGTGCCCTTTCTGCAGCTCCGCCTGCATCGGGCTGCGTTGGAGCGGGTGGAGGGCAAGGCATGAGGCAGGGAAGCAGTTTGGAGGCTGTTGGAGACATTTGGGAGAGAGAAAACAGGTGCTGAAGTAGAGTATTGGGTAGTTGAAATTGAGAGGAAAAGGATGGGATTGTGGCGATGAGCTGATACATGTGACATTGTTCACGTTACAGCTGAAACCTCCCTGGGCGTTCAGTGTACGACCACGTCAGATGGCACGACGGCAGCGTTAATGATCCCAGCCCCTGACCCTGGCCCGGTGTTCACTCTGGGCAAACATTGCCTGAAGGGCTTCGCATAGACTGGCTCATTCAACCTGGAAACAGCCTTATGAGGTAGGTGTAATTATTGCTACTTTTAAAAACATTTTGTTACAGAAAATTTCAAGCTTTTCATTATGGAAATCTAAGCTAAGGAGTGAGAAGAGTATTATAAGCTTCCGTATATCTACAACCCAACTTGACAAATGCCCCCTCAGGGCCGGTTTACTGTTTTACTCTTACTGTACCCGCCTCCCCAATTTCTGAATCAGTCTCAGGTGCCATAGCATTTTATCTATCTTAGCTCCATTTTAAAGATGAGGAAACTGAGGCACAGAGAAGTTACGTTACCGACCTAGGTTCCTTTTTGCCCGCCGCTCAGAGAGCCAAACACCAGGAAGAGGAGATTGCAGCGAGAGAGGGTTTAATCACAAGGCAGCCACATGAGGAAGCGAGAGCAGGAGTCCTAAATCCACTTCCCAGAAAATAGGGACTCAGAGGTATTTATGGGGTAGGGAGCGAGGTGGTCTGAAATGTGGAGAGGTGATTGGAGATGAGGAGAGGTGAGGTCATTGATCATCTGCAAAAACGTAGTCAGACTCCACGCCTCTTCGTAGGACCCATGCTCACAAAATGGCAGTGTGGGCATGATCTGAGGGTGGAGTTTTTAGCCTCTTGATGTCAAAAGGTTGCTTACAGACATCTGCTCAGGCCCAGTTGATGTTCTCAACCAGCCTGGAATGGACAAGGGGTTCTAATTCCTGAACAGCTCACACACCCACTACCGTGGTGACCCAGGCTCCAGGGAGATGCTATCTGTAGGAGCCGAGTGGAGTCAGACAGCATATTGCCTAAGCAGCACAGTTAACAATGGGTGGGTCAAACAGCTAAAAGCTGTAATCAATAATTGCAAAAAGGAAAAAACTTTAGTATCTAGATAATTAATCATCAATGGTAACTGTTTACCAGTTTCAGTTAAACAACTTGTCTGGGGTCACATAGCAAGTAAGTGGTAGAGCTCAGGTTTGAACCCATGGCTTGCCACTGGCAGTCTTCTGAATGCGTGCTTTTATGCTGATCTCCAATTGGCAATCCTCCAAAGGCTGAGATTGCACCAATGGCCACTATATGCTGTGGGTCCAAGTGGGCCAAGCCAAGGAGACCCTCAGCAGCCAATAGCCACTGAAATAAAGAATGCCTTCTGTGGGTCCATTCTACAGCTTTTGGGGCTTATGAAACAAGAAAAGCCTGAGTCCTTCCTCATTCATGCCACGGCCTTTCTGTGTCCTCTCTCCTCATCTTCTGCCAATGGGAAAGGGTTTCAAAACTAGCCCTTCAGGGCCCCAGAAGTCTCCCTCAAGTTGTCAGGCCCTTCCCTCTCTGTCTGATGGCCTAATCAGGCAATGACTTTCTGCCCTGAGTATTCTGCGTTTCTTTCAGAGACTCCCAGTGGTTTGATAGAGTGAGCTGGAGGTGAGGGCTGGGTCCTAAATCCCTGTGGTCCAGCGCAAGTGTGGATGTCTAATACCAGACAAAACCCAGGTCCCTGGGCGTCCCTGAGGACAAAGCCAGCTGGCCGTGCTCTGTCAGTTATTCTGTAAGTGTTGCCCAAGGCCTGTGTGTGCTGAGCAACCATCCAATATGGCGGTCAAGTAGATCCCAAAGAGGACATCCAAAGGCACGGAGCTGGTTCTCATACAAGATTTGTAACATGTGGCTCCACTTACTTCTCAGTAACTCAGAGCTAGAGAGAAGTTACAGACATTTTCACCAATATTTCTGGTCCATAAGTGTTTGCAGCCAAGGTTATTTAAGGATGATAAAGACTTATTAATACAGGCCTCACAAAATCAGAGTTTGGGATTCAATAGTGCTGGGATAAGGTTTAACCTATTTCCTCTAAAAGAAAAGTTTGCCACATGCATTAATAGTATAAGCAAAACTGAAGGGAGCATTTCCCAGTTACTCGTGAAAGTAAATCCTTCCCAAACCACCTCAGCAGACATGCTCATTTCCGTACAATTGATGCGTCACCATCAGATTGGATCTGGGTTGTGACAAGCTGTCCTCTAGTCAATAAAACTAGTCTCCTAGAAGTTGCTACTAGAGAAGACTCTAGTTCTGTTGCTGTGTGTGCCTGTAAGCACATTTCTTTAGAAGAGCCTTATAATTCAGACTCTCCCCTAATTTAGCCAGAACGTTGCAGACAATGAGTTCTCGGTAGTGAGCCTTGCTGCTGTGTGCAGGGCGCCATCAGAGCAGACAGGCATTCGAGCAGTGGCTCCCCACCACTCACGTCATCCAAGCAGCTGATCCACTCCCAGGCTCCCCCATCACCTCCTAGGGGACAGCAGAGAGCACAGCGCTGAGTGGCAAGGCCCCTCCACTCAGTCCCCAAGGTGGCTCTTGAGTTTGAAAAATCTTATCTTAGGTTTCCTTGCTTTTTTTATTCTACAAATTTCCTGATTTTTTATTTCTAAAGACATGCTTGCTCTGAAGTCCTTGAAAAACTGATGAAATATGGAAAAGAAATCAAAGAAGGAAAAATTCTTGTTTGAGAGAGGGACATGGTAAGAGGGATTTAAGGGATAAGGAGGGAACAGAGAAGAGCAAGGGTCTGGAGGAGCAGTGGAAGGGTTGAGGGAGGGAGGGAGCAAGGAAGGGGGATTCGGCTGTGGGGGGGGAGAAGGAAGGGAGAGGGGTACACATATGCACAAAGCAGGGCGGGTTGGGGTGGAAGAGAGGGGAAGTCAAGAAAAATAAAGGAGGGATGTGTCCACAAGCTCCTACCGACCTCTGACAGGGATGGCCCACCTTTCACACTTCCTGAAAGCTACTTTCTTTTTCCAGCAGAGTCATTACCAGTTGTATGGCTTCCCTTTATGTGTCTTTATTCCTACAATTCAAAAGTCAGAAAAGACTATCATGTTCACATTAGCAACTCATTAAAGGCCTCATATTTGTGGCTAAGTCACTGCTGGGTCTGAATGCACTGTTTTGCACATCTGAATGCCCACTTGGAGGCATTGTCAGCCAGGCTTCTAGGCTGGGGGCCCTTCTGTCATGCATATGGGTAAGTAGGTGGGGCGGGCCTGTGTCAGAGTCATCCATCATCCTCCATCAATGTCACCACCACCTGCGGGGACCCAGCCAATGGTCAGTCAGTCACTCAGGCCTGACAGCTGGCCATCAGTCCCCAGTAGGGGCTATGCTCTAGGCTACGAAGGCATTAAATTCTGGCTCTTTTTTCCTAAGACCAGTAAGTCCTAGGAAGCTTTCCACCTTCAGAATTACCAAGGAGAGTGGTGAATTTGCTTACCTGCATGAGAACTGGTCAGAGTCAGGCCAATCAAAGGTGAGATTTGCTCTGCACTGACATGCAATTATGGTGGGGCATCACTAAAATCAAATATCGGGCCATTCAGGCCAACATAGTGGGACCTCATGCGGCGCACAAACGCACGTCGTCGTTTTTTTCACGCATGTTTATTTTAGCGTTCGCACTTTCACGTCAAGCAAATCCAGACTAAGTCACAGCAACTAGTTGCCTAATGAGATGAGGTATTAATGAGTTAAGCCTGCCTCTTTGTCATAAACTCTCTCTTTCTCTGGACACTAAAAAATGAATGCCTCCTTTGTTAAAATGAGGGATATCAATTACACACCAATATAAAATAAAGTTTGCAATTTTTTTTTCTGCTTTATCTCCCCAAACACCACCCTGTACACAGTTGTATATCTTAGTTGCACGTCCTTCTAGTTGTGGGATGTGGGACGCCGCCTCAACATGGCCTGACGAGCGGTGCCATGTCCGTGCCCAGAATCCGAACCCCAGGCCGCTGCAGCGGAGCGCGTGAACTTAACCACTCGGCCATGGAGCCGGCCCCTGAAGTTTGCAATTTTAAGCACATGGTGCCGTGAGCTCTCGCACATGTCCACGCTCCTATAACTACCCCTGGACCACAGTATAGATTACAGCTTTCTTTCTAATCACGTATCTCATAACACCCCACACTAGAGTAATTGTGAACGTCTGTGTCTCCTTTACTGGAGAGTAAACACTTACAAACAGGGGCCTGGCCTTCTTTGTACTTATGGCTCCCACAGTGGTTGCTTGACATCTTGCCCATAGCATGGTCTTCGTTTTTTTTAAGTTAATGAAAGATTCTCTACGTAATTTTGAAGTCAGAATAGGTCTTTAAAATCTCATATCCTTGGGGCCGAGTGGTTAAGTTCCCCATGCTCTGCTTGGGTGGCCTGGGGCTGGCAGGTTTGGATCCTGGGCTCAGACCTTCTCCACTCAACAGCCATGCTGTGGCAGCACCCCACATATGAAAAATAGAGGGAGATTGGCACAGAGTTTAGCTCAGGGCAAATCTTCCTCACGAAAAAAAAAGAAGAAACCACAGAATAAACAATCTCATATCCTTAGTAGTGGCCTTAACAAACAAGAAGTCTAGGAGAGAAGAAAATACAAGAGAATGAAAGGAAAAAGAAGGCTCGCCCACTTCCCATGGTCAACATTGAAATTCATTCAACAAACATCTCTTGAACATGTGCATGGGCCGACAGCAGGGTCTCTGTTTTGGGAACAATCGGTGAACAAACCCTGCCCTCGTGGATTTACATCCTGACGGGGAAATGACACTCCAGGCTCAGAGAGAAAACAGAGCTCATGTGAAAGATTATCACAGGAGAGCAAAAGAACTGCGATGTTGGAATTGTGTTTTAGCAAAACTTAAATGGAGTCTGACTTCCCACGCCTCTCCTGTTCCATAGAGAGGTTGGTGCAAACGTCCCGCTGCCCCAATCCCGAAGAGAAGGCAGAGGCAGGCCAGCGGCACGTTTATTGAATTCAGTATATGGACACTTCTGACATGGCATGTTGGAACCTGGTCCTGGGATGGAGACGATACAAAATTTAAAATCATTGCCAGTGTCAGGGGAACCAAGACCCCATGAGGGGCACTCAGCTGCCTGCCAACGTCCCGAGTGATTGATATTCAGGAAAACTCTACATTTCTCTGACAGGGTGGGTCCCGTTGGCCTCTACTTTTAGTTTTTCTTCCTTGGTCTTAACTCAGCTCCATGAATCTCTATTGACCGCCACCCGACTCACGAAGAGCCAGGCCCACCCTATCTCTTAAGTTGGTTCTGAAAGACCAAAACTCATAGAGCAGCCTTCACTCCAGAGTCCACGGGGGCCTGAATTAAATTATGCTCACTGCACCCAGTATTCTGGGTCTGCTTGGGTCTGAGAGTCCTTCAGCACCACCCGCAATTCAGTCTCGTGAAATCGACTGCCCACTGTCCCCCAGTTGCATCACTTCCGCATCCTGGGTTGGTCTGGCCCTCACACCCTTCTCTGTGGGGCAGACTCTATGCTCAGTGCCCCTGCAGGTCTGAATGCCCCGCCCTGAAGCCCACACACCTGGCTGAGGTCCGTTCCCCCCATCGTCTTTCCTGGGTCGGCAACCTGCTTTCTTCCTGAAGCTGACTCGCATCCTGGCAGACCCGCCAGAGCACCTCTGCTTGGGAATGTGTCTTCTTCCTAGTTTTCGTCTACTTTGCTGGACCGGGTGGTCAGACCTCCTGGGAGGGACTGAGTTGAATTAAACAACTGCTTGACTTGCCCAGTTGCTCTCCCCAGGACCGGCCTCTGGTGAGTCTCGTGTCCAGGAGATGGGTGGCCACCTGATCCCTGGCCTTGGGGTTGCCAAAGTCCCAGCCTGCTTTGAGACTGATTGCATCAACTTCTTACAGCACCCCACATCTTTTGGTGATTTAATCACAAAATCAGGACCGAAGGCATAAAACCTCAGAGGTCATTGTGTCCGGCCCCTGTTTTCCGGATGCACGGTTCTTACATGACCCTGGATGAGAGGCATTAATTGTTTGTAAAAATTTCAAGGTTCATGCAGAGAACTAGATATTCCCACATAAGGAGAGTACATGAGTGGAAAGAAACATTGTTTTTATGGCAGATCTGAGTGATGAGCAGCATTTTAAACATGTGATGGCATTAACCAAACTCTTGTGCAGTCCTCTGGGCTTCTGATTTTGTGGTCACTTTGGTTTTACCCCAATCACCATACAAGTGGATTGAATCAAGTGGATTGAAATGAGAAACCACTCAGAATTGAAAAGATGCCCATGCCTTGAATTTACTCTATGACGGAGAGCAGAGCACTCAGGGTCTGCTTAATCCCCTCCAGGGATGGGCAGCTCACTACCTCACAAAGCAAGAAATTCTAATTGTGAAAAGATCTAATTTTAAGTCATTGGTTTCTCACTACAAATTGAAATAAACTTTGTGGTCTTCTTCATGCATTAATAAAGAATAACAAATGTGTCAAGTGCTTATATTCCAAGCATTCTGCTAGAATAGAATTTATGGCAACGATAGATCATCTACCTTAAGGTCAAAGGACATGACCTCACAGTCATAAGGTCTTCTGGGGGAGATACGCTCTGAACTGAATCATTGCAACATATGACAAAATGACAAAATTAATGTGAAACACTTCAAGAGCTTTGAGAGAAGCAGCTAACTGTGGCTGAGGGATGTAGGGCTGGTGGAGAGTCAGGAAAGGTTTCACAGAGGAGGGGAGAGAGCGTGAGCCTGCAGAAATCACTAGGAGTTCTGTAGACGGGGAGATGCTTCAGAACGAACTGTTCCAGGGGAAGATCTCTTCCCAAGCACGTCAGAGTCCTTCGCGACGAAAGCCACACACCGCTCGACTCACACTGGCTGGATCAGAAGCTGGCTGGGTCTGTCTTCAGGTATAGTTTGGACTAGGCGTCAAACAATGTTATTGGGATTCTGGCTCCCTTTTTCCGTGACCCTGTGAGCTCTGCAGTCCTTCCTCTCCAGGCTGGGTCTGCTCATGGAAGCAAAATGAGAAAGCGTTCCAAACCTCATTATCTG